>NC_067244.2:132671141-132974171 GCF_019359855.2 Lolium perenne
GGGCAAACAGGGCCGGATATTCCGGCCCAAGTTGGGGCCGGATTATCCGGGGCCGGATAATCCGGCCTCGTGGACAAAACCTGGACAAAATCCGGCCAAAAATCCGGCCCCTATCCAGAGCAGCTTTTCTTCCGGTCCTTAGACGATTTCTGGGGCCGGATATTTCCGAAATATCCGGCCCGGATATCCGGCCCGGATATTTCCAAAATATCCGGCCTAAGAAAACTGCAGAAACACCAAAACTAAAACGGGCATAACTTTTGCATCCGGACTCCGATTTCGATGATCTTGGGCTCGTTGAAATCACAACAACGAGCTCTACAACAATATGCATAGAAACATCATAGTCCAGCAAAGGAGGATAGAAACAAATGAAGAAAGGTTTGACCTATCTCAAAAAGACATACCGGTAAAACCTCCAATCTTGAAAATGCAACAAGTTGCCCATGGAAAAACCATTCTCAATGAACTAGAGCTTGTCATGAGAATAAGCACAAGCTCTAAAACATCACATGGATAAGATCCAAATAAAACCAAGAAAGATGATGAACCAAACTCGAAAACGCAACAAGTGATCTATGCGAAATCCGTTTTCGATGAACTAGAGCTTGTCATGAGAATAAGCACAAGCTCTAAAACATCACATGGATAAGGTCCAAATAACAACCAAGAAAGATGATGCAAGGATGCAAAGGTTTGAGCTCTCTCCGAACGATACGATCGAGTTACTCACTCGAGAGCCCTCTTGATAGTACGGCAACTAAACTATAAACCGGTCTCCAACTACACTATGAGACCGGTGAGAAACAAACCCTATCAAGAGCAAACCTTATACTTGCGCATTCCACTTGAGCTCGATGACGACGATCTTGACCTCAACAAGATGGAACGCCTTTCTTGCTTGTGCTTGCTTGACGAAGTCTTGTGGATTGCTCCCCCATAATCCACCATGGGAGAGCTTCTTCTTCGGCGCATCTTCACATAACCATGACCACCATGTGGATTGCTCCCCCATAATCCACCATGGGAGAACTTCTTCTTCGGCGCATCTTCACATATCCATGATCACCATATGGATGGCAAGACTCAAGCAAAGGATCTCTTCGAGATGGCTCATCTTGAACTTGCACTTCATTTCTTCATTCTTCATCATGTTGATGTCTTGAAGTAACTTGAGGGCTCACTTCATCTTCATCTTCAAGACATACTTGACACTTGATATCCTTCATCAATTTCTTCTTATTGCAACCTTGAAGCCAACATATGGTTCAAGCATTGCCTATGGACAACTCCTACAAATATAACTCAATGCAAACATTAGTCCATAGGGATTGTCATTAATTACCAAAACCACACATGGGGGCTCCAAGCACTTTCAGTGGTGTCGGTGGTGGTGGAGAAGTCCGGCGGAGCTTCGCTAAGCGTGCGGGAACTATAGAGGAGAGAGGGGGCGGCTAGGGTTTGGGAGGGGGGCGCCGGCCATCTAGTGGTGCGGCCACCTTGTGGTGCTTGGGGTGGCCGGCCCCCTCCCTTGGCCCCTCATTATATAGGTGGATCCCCAAGTGTTGGTGTCCAAGTCATCGAATAAGACCCGAACCAAAAACCTTCCATAAGAGGGAAAAACCTAGCCCAACTAGGACTCCCACCAAAGGTGGGGTTTCCACCTCCCATATGGGGGGGTGGCCGGCCCCCTAAGGCCTCGTTCGGTTGCGGGGGGTCGAATCCGCTGGTGGATTGATTCGCTCGAGTATCTGGGTGAATCCCCACGGTCCACCCATACCCCCACTAATCCCTTCCGCAAAACGCTACTACTTTTCAGTTGTTCGGTTAATCCCTGCTGAAGCTAGGCTTGTACCGTTGTACGGTTGGTTTTACAGGAATGGGTAGACAATTGCACACTAGCATGCATGAATTACTATTGTGCTTCTCCACTAAACACTAATTCATCAGCGTACAAAACTACACTTCTACTTTTCTATAAACACAGTAAATTCGAACAGTTCATCATCATACACAGGCACAAACGTGTACTTTACAATTGCATGTTTTGTTCAATTTCTCGTAGCTAGCGAGGAGCAAACACGGTACTGCCACGCCTGGCTCGACATGGTGAGCTGCAGGGCTCCCTGGGGCGAGCCGGATTGCGACATGTTGTTCTGCGACATGCTGTACTGCTCTGACCACAAGCCGGCAGAGTGGTGCTGCCGATCATTGTCAGATGTTTGTCGTGTGTGTAACCTGTATTTCCGTAGAACAGTTTGTGCACTTGGTCAATGCTCCAATGTTCAATTATGATGATCACAATAGCTGGTGTGGTGTAAATGGATCAGATGACTGAAACTTGAAAGAGAAGCAGTTAGGAACAAACCTGATGGCTCTTGACCTCGACCAGCACCACCCAACCTTCTGCGACTGCTGCCGCTGCTGCTCTTCGGCGTCCGTGATAGCGCTGCTGTTGGCGCTCAGGGCACCAGGGCAGGGCTCGGGGGGTGAGAGGAACATGTCTGGGACTGCCATGGCTGCCGCCTCTGGTCTCTCCGATAATTTTCAGAAGGAAGGCAACCCATTCAGTGGCATGGACACATTAGACACCTGATGAATTGAAATTGACAACACGGGGTTAGAAAAAGCAGGTACATATACATGAGTTAGCACTTCTGGAATAGACATCACAAGCTTAAGAGGAAAATAATTTCCCTGTTGATTGAATGCAAACTCTATATTTATTAATCCTGATATGGAATTTAACAACTTAGGGAGAAAACGGCTTCAGAAATAAAACAAAACATATTCTGAAAATAATGTAGCAGACACATGTTGTGTGGAGCATGATGCAGGATCCCAACTGCAAGTTTGATGTTGAGATGGGATGGAAATATCTATATTCTTGGAATGAATTTGACATTTTAATGAATATTTAGCAAAAAAATGGCATCTGGATAAAATACTGAAATAGGTTGCTCCAAAATTACTCATTGAAGTATCATCCTGCAATGTCATGGTAAGCTTTTGTTTCAATAGAAAACAAAGTTTCTTTTCTTTTGTATGAACTAAAAGGATGAATTTGAACAGAGGAAAAAACAAGAAAATGCAAGAAATCAAGATCCTTTTAACCTGACGAAGGAACCAACGAAGAGACGGTGAGGAGTAGCGCAATATTGGCATTCCGCCTCTATGTGAGATCATATGCAGAAACTTATGCAGAGCTTTTGATTTATGTATTTAACTACAACAAAGTCAAGATGCCAATAGACGACAATATAATTTTTCAGTTATGACTTTATTAATAGAACATGCAAAGAGGTTGCTCTGAAATGTATAAGTTACCCATCGATTTATTTTCTCTGTCAGTTTGGTAGTACACCATTTGTACTCCTTTCTTTGCTTAGCACACGTGTAAGGCAAAATTCTAAGCGATGGATAATACACGAAAAGGTTCATCGATGAAATCAAGAGCACTCACATGTCATATACTTATAAACCTGAATGCTGATGACTAATTTGAAGTAACACACACACAAATTCCATGGCTCATTGAGTCCACGGTATAGCTTTCATCTTCCCAGTTCATCACAAAATCAAGAAAGAAACATTTCTGCATCTAACCGGCTCCTAACTAGGAAATAGCAAGCCCCTGTCGGCTCTGGCAAGGCACAATCAAAAATCCATGGCACCGCCATGCACCACCTAAAGACCAGATCCTAACACAATCTCAACATCTCCTAGATCGAAGAACACGAACATGCTGACGCCCTGAACCTTCCAACACGAGCAGCCCTAACGGTACGAGAAGAGGGGAAGGGTAGGCGAAGGAGGAGAGGACCTTATCTTCTAGCAGCCGGCGTCGGACGCGACGAAGGGGGAGATGCAGGAGATCTGGATGTTCCAGATCGAGCGCCTTGTCTTCGGCCCGGGCTCCGTGGCGGTGTGGGCGTTGAGGAAGGGCGACGAGGACTAGAGCAGCTCCTCTCTCTAGTTGGTCGGGCGGCCGCCATCGTCCCGAAGCGATCGCCGGCGCTCCTCCGTTCGCGTCGCCGCCGCCGCGGTCGTGAGGGACGAAGTGTCGATTCGCTTCTGTTTTTCTCTCTCTGTGTCGATTCGGGATTTCTGTCCACGCGTGCGACCAAGATTTTTTAAAACCCGGTGGAACGGGCGGGTTTGGGGGAAAAACGGGCTGGTTCGAACCCCGACAGGGATTAACCGAACACGTTATCAGATTAGACCGGGATTAAACCCGGGGCGGATCCAATCTCGGCTGACCCACGGGGTTTGCGTCGCGATTCCGGCCGGGTTGGGACGAAGCGAACGAGGCCTAAGGGGGAGTCCACTTGGGACTCCTCCCCCACTAGGGTTGGCCGGCCATGGAGGTGGAGTCCCATGTGGATCTGGAGATAGAACCTTCCGCGACATTTTAATTCACATAAAATGACATCCTATATATGAATCTTATTCTCCGGACCATTCCGGAACTCCTCGTGATGTCCGGGATCTCATCCGGGACTCCGAACAAATATTCGAACTCCATTCCTTATTCAAGTACTACCATTTCAACATCCAACTTTAAGTGTGTCACCCTACGGTTCGTGAACTATGCGGACATGGTTGAGTACTCACTCAGACCAATAACCAATAGCGGGATCTGGAGATCCATAATGGCTCCCACATATTCAACGATGACTTTAGTGATCGAATGAACCATTCACATACTATACCAATTCCCTTTGTCTCGCGATATTTTACTTGTCCGAGGTTTGATCTTTGGTATCACTCTATACCTTGTTCAACCTCGTCTCCTAACAAGTACTCTTTACTCGTACCGTGGTATGTGGTCTCTTATGAACTCATTCATATGCTTGCAAGACATTAGACGACATTCCACCGAGAGGGCCCAGAGTATATCTATCCGTCATCGGGATGGACAAATCCCACTGTTGATCCATATGCCTCAACTCATACTTTCCGGATACTTAATCCCACCTTTATAACCACCCATTTACGCAGTGGCGTTTGGTGTAATCAAAGTACCTTTCTGGTATAAGTGATTTACATGATCTCATGGTCATAAGGACTAGGTAACTATGTATCGAAAGCTTATAGCAAATAACTTAATGACGAGATCTTATGCTACGCTTAATTGGGTGTGTCCATTACATCATTCATACAATGATATAACCTTGTTATTAATAACATCCAATGTTCATGATTATGAAACTAATCATCCATTAATCAACAAGCTAGTTAAGAGGCATACTAGGGACTCTTTGTTGTCTACATATCACACATGTACTAATGTTTCGGTTAATACAATTATAGCATGATATATAAACATTTATCATAAACATAAAGATATATAATAACCACTTTTATTATTGCCTCTTGGGCATATCTCCTTCAGACATGGCCGGCATGGCCATGCCCTAGCTGCCCTCCTCTTCTCCTTAGGCTTGCTATGCAGCACTTAGTGTTAGAGGGGACCAGGGGACAATGTGGTGTAGGTTTGGGTAGATTAGATGGGGTAGAATCACTATAGCAAATAGTGTGTAATAGTGCCATAGATGCTATTTGCAAATTTTGTCCAAATTTGGTTTAATTCAAATAGTTGGCCAATTTGAATTGTGTGTGTTTAGATAAGTTGTATTTGACCAGAGATGATGAGAGGTGGTGGTGGCAAAGTATAATTCAAAGTTTTGCAAAATTTGATAAGTGGGAGATTGTTGATTATGTTAAAAAGTTGAAACTTTGGATGAGCATAGCTAATGATCAAGAAAGATTTTGGTATGGTGATCTGTACAAAAAGTGTTCACCTTGATGTTGACTTTGAAATGGTGCAAAGAGTTAGCAAGAATTGGTTTGGGAAAAATGAATGGCAAGGGCTCAAAGTGGTGATCAGACTAGAATTGTCAAATTTGACCATTATCATATGTGAGTGGGATTTGTGTTTGAAATCCATTTGAATTGTGAATCTTTGATTCCAAAAGTTGTAATAAGTGTTTAATAACATTATTCAACTAATGGTGAAGACCAAATAGGTCTAGGGTCTAAATTTATAGAAATGCCATAGGGTATATGTGAGGGTTTTTAGGGTTTTGCATTTTATGGAATTTCTTCCTTTTTGATTTATTTGGTTGGTGATCCTCATATGATCACACTAGGGTTTTAGAGCATATCAAATACAAGTAATAACAATCATCATGGCATATCACTCAAATGCACAAGTCCTATGCATGGTACTATATGCAAAAAGAAAAGTTTTTGTTGGTTTGAAATTTTGCTTTCTGGATTTCTCTAACTTTCTTTTTATTGAAATTTGGGGTGTTACAAACCCTTCCCCCTTACAAAAGATCTCGTCCCGAGATCAAAAAAGAAAGTTAGGTACTAAAGAGATCTGGGTACTCCTTCTTCATGAAGTCTTCGCGTTCCCACGTGGCTTCATCCTCGGTATGATTGCTCCATTGGATTTTCAGAAACTTGATGCTTCGGGTGCGGGTGGTTCGGTAAGCTTCTTCTAGGATGCGAATTGGCACTTCGCGATAAGTCAGATCCTTATTGATATCCACCGAGCGGTGATTGATGTTCTTGAACACTTCGGTCTTCTCCGGGACTTCAAGGCATTTCCGGAGAAGTGAGATGTGAAACACGTCGTGCACCGCCGACATTTCTTCAGGCAACTCCAGTTGATAAGATACTTCACCTCGGCGGCTGAGGACTTTGAAAGGTCCGACATAGCGGGGTGCAAGTTTTCCTTTCAGTTGGAACCTTTGCATTCCTTTCAAAGGGGATACTTTGAGATAGACGAAGTCTCCGATCTCAAAGGTCATCTCCCGACGTCTCTTGTTGGCGTAGCTCTTCTGTCTGGATTGCGCCGTTTTGAGATACTCTCGGATCTTGTGGACTTTCTCTTCGGCTTCACGAAGAACATCTGGGCCGAAAACTTGGCTCTCTCCGACTTCTGACCAGTTCAGGGGGGTACGGCACTTCCTTCTGTACAAGGCTTCAAAGGGGGCCATCTGTAGGCTGGCTTGGTAACTATTGTTGTAAGAGAATTCTGCGTAAGGTAGGCAGTCTTCCCACTTGGATCCGTATTCCAGTACGCATGCTCTAAGCATGTCTTCCAGTATCTGGTTTACTCTCTCGCCTGTCCGTCTGTCGAGGGTGATAGGCAAGGCTGAAATTTAGGCGAGTGCCTAGTCCTTCATGCACTTTCTCGCGTAACCTTGAGGTGAACTGTGATCCTCTATCTGACACTATCGATTTGGGGGTTCCGTGCAGAGCGACTATTCTGGAGATGTAAAGTTCAGCTAACTTTGGGCCTTGATAGGTGGTTTTGACGGCGATGAAATGGGCGACTTTGGTCAATCTATCGACCACTACCCATATTGAATCATTGCCTTTGCTGGATTTGGGCAGTCCGGTGATAAAGTCCATTCCTACGGAGTCCCATTTCCATTCCGGAATCTGGAGGGGTTGTAACAGTCCGGCGGGTCGTTGATGTTCTGCCTTGACTCTCTGACAGATGTCACACTTAGCGATATAGCTACCGATCTCTCTTTTCATTCCGTGCCACCAAAATTGTTCTTTTAGGTCCTGGTACATCTTGGTACCTCCGGGGTGGATTGAGTAAAGGGTGTCATGGGCTTCTTGCAGAATGACTTGTTTCAAGTCAGAGTCCGATGGTACGCAGAGACGTTCTTTGTACCAAAGAACTCCGGCTTCGTCTACGGTGAATCTGGGGGCTTTTCCTGCGGCTATCTGTTTCTTAATTCCGTCAATGCTAGCGTTGTCTTTCTGGGCTTCCTTGATTTGACCAACCAAGGTGGGTTGCAGTTCTATGCTGGCTAGGAATCCTTCACTAACAAGTTCAAGTCTGAACTGTTCAAACTCTTGATGCAAGCTGGGCTGTTCAGTTGCGAGCATGGAGTTCAACTGACACGGCAGTCGACTCAAAGCATCCGCTACCACATTGGCCTTGCCGGGGTGGTAGTGAATCTCCATGTCGTAATCCTTGATCAATTCGATCTATCGGCGTTGTCTCATGTTTAACTCTTTCTGGGTGAATATGTATTTGAGGCTTTTGTGGTCGGAGTAGATCTCGCATCGATTACCCATGAGGTAATGACGCCAAACTTTCAGGGCTAAGACCACGGTTGCAAGCTCGAGGTCGTGGGTTGGGTAGTTTTGTTCATGTTGCTTGAGTTGTCTTGAAAGGTAGGATACAACCTTGCCTTCTTGCATAAGCACGCATCCAAGTCCAGTCTTGGAGGCGTCGCAATATACGTCAAAGGGCTTTGCGATATCTGGCATGATCAGGATTGGGGCTGTTGTCAACCTACTCTTGAGCTGTTGAAAGCTCTCTTCGCATTTGTCGGTCCACTCAAACTTTCTGTCCTTTTTCAGCAGTTGGGTCATTGGTCGAGCGATGCTCGAAAAACCTTCTACAAATCTGCGGTAGTATCCGGCTAATCCAAGAAAAGCGCGGACCTCAGTTTGTGTGGTTGGGGCTTGCCATTCCATAACAGTTTTGATTTTGGCGGGATCTACGGCAATTCCTCCTGCAGACAAGATGTGTCCGAGGAATCCAACTTCTTCCAGCCAAAACTCACACTTGCTAAACTTGGCATATAACTTGTGCTGTCTAAGGGTTTCTAGGACAATCTCCAAATGCTGTTCATGTTCCTCTTCGGACTTGGAGTAGACGAGGATGTCGTCGATGAATACAACGACAAACTTGTCCAAAAAGTTCATGAAGATCTTATTCATGAGATTCATGAAATAAGCGGGGGCATTGGTCAGTCCAAATGACATGACGTTGTACTCATACAACCCATATCACGGTGGTAAAGGCAGCTTTTGGAATGTCGGTGGCTCGGATCTTCAGTTGGTGGTATCCAGTTCTAAGATCTATCTTGGAGAAAACTCGGGATCCGGTGAGTTGGTCAAACAAGTCTTCGATCTTGGGTAAGGGGTATTTGTTTTTGATAGTGACATCGTTAAGCTTACGATAGTCCGTGCATAAACGATTTGCACCATCCTTCTTGTCGACAAACAAGACGGGGGATCTCCAGGGGGATGCACTTGGTCTAATCAAACCTTTGGCTAACATGTCATCTATTTGCTTCTTCAGCTCCACAAGCTCGGTTGCGTTCATGCTGTAAGCTCTCGGGCGATGGGTCCAGCCTCCGGGGATTAACTCTATAATAAACTCGATATCCCGATCCGGGGCATACTGGTAGATCATCCGGAAACACATCGGGTAGCGACAAACGACCCCGATTTGATCCGTAGTTGGCTTGGATACACTTTGGTTGCAGGTGTAAATTTTCGGGGTAGTTTTTCAGAGACGTGCTCAACTACGATACCGGTGCTGCTAGTCATGGTTATGGCTTTCTTGGCGCAGTCTATCAATCCATTGTGCTTGGACATCCAGTCCATTCCTAGGACAACTTCCAAACCCTTGGTTCCAAGTATGATTAGATTTGCAAAGAAATCTACATCATGGATTTTGATTGGCACATTTTTGCAAAATTTTCTGGCTTTGGTGGTTGATCCGGGATTTGGACTATCATAACATGTTTCAAACTCGAGAGGTTGAATTTTACTTGTTGATGCAAAGTCTTCGGTGACAAAAGAATGAGATGCTCCGAATCAAACAACACTGGGCAGGGGATGTGGTTGATGTAAAACATACCCGCACCACATCCGGTGCTTCCTGGGCTTCTTCAGCGTTCATGTGGTAGAGGCGGCCGTTGCGATTGTTGGGGTTGTTGGGGGCGAACTTCTTGCCGGTGGAGACACGGCGTTGTTGCTGAGCAGGTGCAGCGGTGTTGCCAGCGAGCTTGGCAAGACGCTTGGGACACTCGTTGGAGTAGTGCCCCACTACACCACACTCATAACAAGTGATAGTGGTCTTGTCCTGCTTGTTCGCAACGGGAACGGCATTGCTTCCGGTTCTGGGAGCGGTGTTGATGTTGGTGTTGTTGTTGTTAGGGGCTCGGGGTGGAGCGCGGTTGTAGTTGTTGTTGTTGTAGTTGTGGTTGTAGCCTCCTGGCTTGGAGTTTCCTCCACTCCGGTTCTGATAACCGGGGCGAGAGTTCTGCATCTGGGGTTTGTTGTTTCTCGGAGTGAAACCTCCGCTTGAGCTAGGGCGAAACTTCTGGGGGTGGCTTGATCCACTCTGATTCGCCATGCGGCGCTTGCGGTTCTCATTGGCTTGGTTCAACTTGCCCTCCATTTGGATGGCGGAGTCAACAAGGGCTTCGAGGTCGGCGAAGGGGATGTTGACGAGGACAGTCTGCATCTCATCATGCAGTCCGTTCAGGAATCTCTCCTTCCTCTTTTCAACGGTGTCGGTCTCATCAGGGGCATACCTTGACAAGGTGAGAAACTTGTCGCGGTATTCAACCACCGTCATGCGACCTTGTTTCAGCTCACGGAATTCATCCCTCATCTTCTTGATAAGACCCGGGGGATCATGGAACATCCTGAACTAGAGCTAGAAATCCTCCCACGACATGAAGTGGCCTCCGTTCAGGGCACGGGCGCTTGTCCCCACCGCGCGGGCTGGTCCAAATGAGATAGTGAGTGGCAAACAAGACCTTCTCGTTGGCTTCCACTCCAGCTACCTCCAGATTATTCTCCATAGTCTGGAGCCAATCGTCGGCGTCGAGGGGCTCCTCGGTCTTGCTAAACACCGGAGGGTTGGTGTTTTGGAAGTTATTGAGCTTGGATCCGGGGTGGTCATGATTTCCATGGCCTTGGTTGGCGATGTTCTGCAAGGCGATGAGGTTGGCTTGGCGTTCGGCTCTTTCGGTTTCCCAGTCTGCAAGCATGGTTTGCAGGCTTGCAAGATCGCGTCGTTGGTGCGATTCGGAGGGGCCATCTGAAGATGTAGAAGATTATGAGATAAGAGGGAACATTCTATGGTTCATTTTGGTTAAGTTTGAAAAACATTTGAAAACTTGTAATCTTTTCATGACAAACATAACATTCATTCATTCATGCAACACATAGTACAAACTACACACATACTCCAATGGTTTTAAGAACCATTCTCATGCTACGATACAAGGGACGGGATACAACTCACACCTACTATAAGTGGAACTAGTGCAACTACTCCTCATCATCGACATCGATCGGGACGTAGTCGTCGGGTCCTGCCTCCAGGAACTCGTAGTCCTCCTCCTCGGTGTTCTCGTCCTCCTCAAAGTCGTTGTCGTCGCTCAGGAAGGCGTCTCCTCCCTGAATGTCGATGCCTCCATCGTCATCCTCCAGCTGACGAATCTGATCCTCCTGGGCCTTGACAGTGGCCTCAAGTGACGCGATCTGGGCGCGAAGGCGACGAATCGTAGCGTCCTTCTTGGCATGCTGCTGGCGAAGGCTCTTGCGATCGTTGTTGAGTAGCTTGATCGCCTCACCCTGCTCGGTGATGTGAGCGTGGGTCTGGTTCGCGTAAGCGCGAGTGGCGTCGAGGTCCCTCTGAGTCTGGTAGAGCATGAAGTCCAGGTTCTCAGCATGGTGCCTCAACTCCGGGTGCGGCTGCAGCTCCATGGGCACTCCCGCGGCATCACGCCTCACAAGGTGGGCGTAGCGAGAGGCGAGGATGCTCACCACGTTCTGTCCACAGAGGCGCGCAAGTGCCTCCTGAAGACCACGTGCGAG
Organism: Lolium perenne; assembly: GCF_019359855.2. Taxonomy (NCBI): domain Eukaryota; kingdom Viridiplantae; phylum Streptophyta; class Magnoliopsida; order Poales; family Poaceae; genus Lolium; species Lolium perenne. Next base: position 132,682,800 of record NC_067244.2, read on the forward strand.
TCCGTCGAGCCAGTTGCTCTCGCGGAAGGAGAAGAGGATCCTCTCCGAGGTGGGAGGCTCCATCTTGCCCCTCGAGTCGGCAGTGATCACCCACTGCAACTCTCCTCCGGGCGTGTCGTCCAGCTGAACCCCGTGAAACTCGGGGTGTGGGCGCCCAAGGAAGTCCGAGACGGCGTTGAGGTCGTGCTCGAAGATCAAGCTTCCTCCGTTCCCAAGCTGGTAAAACTTGGTGTTGATGGGTTCATTCAGCGCCATCTGAAAGAGAATTGGATGAGTAAGTTAGAGAGTGCAAAGTGTGGCAAAGTTTTAAGTTGATTCCAAATAAGATAGACATGATTCATCAAATTTTGGCAAAGTCTCAAAGACAAGAGTGTAGTAAATTTTCACAAATAGTTTCTTTCATTTGATTTCAAAGCTAAGGTTTTCAGAACGCCCATTCTAACTAAGGTCTTCTAAGGTCAAACAATGGCTCTGATACCAACTTGTCAACACCCGGATTTTTAAGTCCGAATGCCTATTATGTCATACATCGCAATCCCAGGAATATTGTTGTTGCGAGGCATAATAGTTAAGTATCACAGTCATCATTCATTACAAACCATAAGTCTTACAAATTTGGAATCACATGATCCATATTACACGAATAGTTGATCTATTGATCAACAAACAAACACAAGTTCATAGTTCAACATAGCGGAAGCGTAAGATACAAGGACTCTCTAGTCCACATGCCAACGCTTGACGTCGGAAGGCGCTTTAGTTGTCGTAGGCGTCCTGCTGGTCATCTCCTTGGTCATCTTCATACTCTGGCCATTTGAATAGCCAGGGACAAAGCCGTGAGTACGATGAGTACTCGCAAACGAATACTAATGTAAGTGCTAGACATTCTAGTGTGGTTTGCTAAGCTCTAGTTTATTTGCTTAAAGCTAGTTTTAGTTCACAAAGATTGAGAAAAGCTTGTTCAAGTGCTAACTAACTCAAGTGGGAACATTAGTGTCATTCCCACCATTCAAGTGGTGATTTCAAATCAATTCACCACAAGTCATTTCACCATCATCCTTTTCAACATCATTTTCAAAGATATGACATCGGAAACTGTATGGCCTTTCCAACCGTCAGTAACCGTGGACGCGGCTATTCGAATAGGTTTACACTCTGCAGAGGTTGCACACTTGTGCCACAACATTTGATTTCATCCGTCGGGATTACCCCGAATCATCGTAACACAGTACGCGGATCATCAACCATAACCTTTCACTTACGAATCCTAGTATGAGCACCTCTCCCCATGAGCTTGGCCTCCCAGTGAAGACCAACTGTCAACCTGGGAACTGCACAGGGCTTGGGCCGGACATTCACCTTATTTCGCATCATATCATATCATTTCTTTTGTGGTAGAGGCAGCTTTCGGCATAACCCCGATGACGCTTGTTTAGAGGGAACCCATACTAAGACGCATAAACTTCCAGTTAAGCCCTACCCATGATCAGGTATTGTGGGGGTACTTAATAATTGGAAAGGTATCGCATTCAAACCAACATCATTGTTTATCAAAAATCACCATCTTCTCTTGTTCACATTCACCTTCATAAATCATTCAATGGAATGCATCATCATTCCAAGGTTTCAAATCCATTTTAAAATCACATTGTTTCCATCTAGAGTAGTCAAGTTTTAATTCATTAGCACTAGCTCTAATTCATGAGGGGTGCTATCTTGCTTTGCTTGGAGAAGACTAACTCACTACTCTAGTATCCAACTTGTACTTTGACCAAAGTTAACTATAAAAGTAACTCATTTAGAAAACAAGTAAAAAACTTGTAAGGTAAAAACTTGGGATAGGCTCATGTAAGAAAAGGTAAGAATCATGGTGCCTTGCCCCAAGGGGCTTTGCACTTTGCAAGAATAATAGCTTGCCTTGGTAGTTCTCAAACTGTTCCTCCTCCTCCTCTGGGTAGCAACCTTCTTCTTCGGCGTACTCTCCGGTGCTACCGTCTAAATTTGAATACGAGTATAATTACTCACTAATTCAATGGCTATTCCATACATCACATATAACACACAACTACTCTATGCACACAAATAAATTAACTAGGGTGCATGGGTTGTGGGGTTTAAATAGAATTCACTTCTTTGTATTTCATATGTAAATGATAGTTTCCATAGGGTTCTTGAGAAATAATTTCCTCTCATTGAAATCTTCTTAAGATTTAATTTCTCAAACAATCATGTATGAACTCATATTGACCTAAGTCAAATGTTCATCATCATCATTTGTGAAAAATGATTTAAATGAGGTAGATCACCTCATACTATTTAAATAACACTACATTTGATTTAAATCTCAAGTAATTCATATCAGAGAGTTTGGGACCAGGGGTCCAAACATCCCATGAATTCATGTGAGACAAGTTTAAGTGAAGTGTAAGGCTCCACATAATTTACTTTAATAGTTTTGGACAATATCAACTAGTTAAACTAGCCAGAATATCCATTCATTAAACTATGGCATGATCATACAAGGTGACCACACCATTTTATTGCATAAACAATTAGTGTAAGTCAAATGTGAGCTATTAGAGTTGGAATTAACTTAATATCTATTTTGGTTGATTTTTAAGAATTATTTGAATAGGGAAAAGTCCCTGTCTTGTTATTTTTATCACATTTATTCTACAAAGAATCTGGCCATGAGGCTAGTGGCATTGGCTAGATAATTTCAGTAGCTTTCCAACCATATAAAGTTCACTAAATTTGGTTTAGCCAATTTGAATCTATTGAATTTCAAAGTGGAGGCAGTATTCAAAACTATTTGAATTAATTAAATCTAGTTTGAATAAAAAGGCCGGCGGGAAAACTAAACGGGCCAGATTTAATTTAAACGGCCCAAGGCCAGCCCAGCCACGGTCCAGTGCCGCGCGGGCTGCCTGACAGCGGGGGCCACCCGTCAGTGGGCGTTTAAACCCGAAGCGGTATGGGCGAAGCTGGGGCGTTGGATTAGATCGCGGATCTACGGCCGCGGTTCATCGTCGTCTCCGACGAGAACCCGACGCTCTGGCGGCGGCGGTAGGGGGTGGGAGAGCTTACGGCGGCTCCAGCAAGGGATGGCAGTGTGCTCGGGGTAGATGTGGACGACGGCGAAGCTCCAGGTACAGGTGGCGTCGCCTGAGGTGGTCTGGTTCGCCGGCGATTGTTGCAGAGCTTCCGCGGCGGCGAGCTCCCGATTGGCCTTGCTCCGGCGTGAATCGAGAGAGTGGTGAGGTGGTTGAGAGGCAGTGAGAGGTGGGGAGTCTGGTGGTGTGCTTGGATTGCTCAGGGGAGCTCAGTATTTATAGAGGCGAGTGAGGGTTGCGGGGCAGGGTGGTGGTCGACATGCTCGCGGCGTCTCCGGCGAGCTAGCGAGCTAGGCGAGGGTGCGGCAGTGTTCTACGGTTCCTGGCGATGCTATTGGCGGCGACAGCTTGGTCGGGCAGGGCTTGGTTGGGTCGCATTGCTTCCGGGCATGTCGCGGCAGTGGCGGGATCTTCTTCTCCGTCTACGGCGGCGGCGGTCCAGGGTCTGGTCGTGGCCATGTCTGGCGGCGTCGCGGTGGCGTGGTGATGCTCAACGACTAGTCAGCGGGGCCAGGGCGAGAGCGAGGTGGTGGCGCGGCGCGTGGCCAGTGACGTCTGCGAGCGTGTCCATGCGCGACGTCATCGGCATGGCGTCGCCGTGCTGGGCGCGCGCGTTCTGGCGGCTGTCGAGCTTCTCCTCGACCATGGCCGGTGCTAGGTGGTCCAGTAGAGTGAGGTGGCGATGTTGGACAAGCTGGGCAGGGCAGAGAGTGAAGGAGGAGAGGGGAGGGTAGTCGGGGTGGCGACATGGCCGGCATGGCCATGCCCTAGCTGCCCTCCTCTTCTCCTTAGGCTTGCTATGCAGCACTTAGTGTTAGAGGGGACCAGGGGACAATGTGGTGTAGGTTTGGGTAGATTAGATGGGGTAGAATCACTATAGCAAATAGTGTGTAATAGTGCCATAGATGCTATTTGCAAATTTTGTCCAAATTTGGTTTAATTCAAATAGTTGGCCAATTTGAATTGTGTGTGTTTAGATAAGTTGTATTTGACCAGAGATGATGAGAGGTGGTGGTGGCAAAGTATAATTCAAAGTTTTGCAAAATTTGATAAGTGGGAGATTGTTGATTATGTTAAAAAGTTGAAACTTTGGATGAGCATAGCTAATGATCAAGAAAGATTTTGGTATGGTGATCTGTACAAAAAGTGTTCACCTTGATGTTGACTTTGAAATGGTGCAAAGAGTTAGCAAGAATTGGTTTGGGAAAAAATGAATGGCAAGGGCTCAAAGTGGTGATCAGACTAGAATTGTCAAATTTGACCATTATCATATGTGAGTGGGATTTGTGTTTGAAATCCATTTGAATTGTGAATCTTTGATTCCAAAAGTTGTAATAAGTGTTTAATAACATTATTCAACTAATGGTGAAGACCAAATAGGTCTAGGGTCTAAATTTATAGAAATGCCATAGGGTATATGTGAGGGTTTTTAGGGTTTTGCATTTTATGGAATTTCTTCCTTTTTGATTTATTTGGTTGGTGATCCTCATATGATCACACTAGGGTTTTAGAGCATATCAAATACAAGTAATAACAATCATCATGGCATATCACTCAAATGCACAAGTCCTATGCATGGTACTATATGCAAAAAGAAAAGTTTTTGTTGGTTTGAAATTTTGCTTTCTGGATTTCTCTAACTTTCTTTTTATTGAAATTTGGGGTGTTACACTTCTCCCCATTGTGCTTAATTGTCGGGTCTTGTGAGCTGCCGAACATGATCAAGATCATCTATCTGTAATTCTATATGTTGTGTTTGTTGGGATCCGATGAATAGAGAATACCATGTTATGTTGATTATCAATTTATATCTATGTGTTGTTTATGATCTTGCATGCTCTCCGTTATTAGTAGATGCTCTGGCCAAGTTGATGCTAGTAACTCCAAGAGGGAGTATTTATGCTCGATAGTGGGTTCATGTCTCCGTGAATCTGGGGGAGTGAGAGAAACCTCTAAGATTATGGATGTGCTGTTGCCACTAGGGATAAAACATTGATGCTATGTCCGAGGATGTAGTTATTGATTACATTACGCGCAATACTTAATGCAATTGTCTGTTGTTAGCAACTTAATACTAGAGGGGGTTCGGATGATAACCTGAAGGTGGACTTTTTAGGCATAGATGCATGCTGGATAGCGGTCGATGTACTTTGTCGTAATGCCCAATTAAATCTCACTATACTCATCATAATATGTATGTGCATGGTCATGCCCTCTTTATTTGTCAATTGCCCAACTGTAATTTGTTCACCCAACATGCTGTTTATCTTATGGGAGAGACACCTCTAGTGAACTGTGGACCCCGGTCCAATTCTCTATACTGAAATACAATCTACTGCAATACTTGTTCTACTGTTTTCTGCAAACAATCATCATCCACACTATACATCTAATCCTTTGTTACAGCAAGCCGGTGAGATTGACAACCTCACTGTTTCGTTGGGGCAGAGTACTTGGTTTGTGTTGTGCAGGTTCCACGTTGGCGCCGGAATCCCTGGTGTTGCGCCGCACTACATCTCGCCGCCATCAACCTTCAACGTGCTTCTTGACTCCTACTGGTTCGATAAACCTTGGTTTCTAACTGAGGGAAACTTACTGTTGTACGCATCACACCTTCCACTTGGGGTTCCCAACGGTCGCGTGTTGTACGCGTGTCAATCAATTTGAGTTTAAACCATTTGAAAATGTTTAACAAGCATCTTAACATCATTGGAGGTTCTCTCCACAATATCATGCAAATTGCTAATAGCTTGAGAATTTTCCATTAGATGATTCTCTACTCTCATATTAAAATTTTCTTGCTTAACAATATAATTATCAAACTCATCTAAGCATTGAGCAGGAGGTTTTGAGTACGGAATATCTTCCCTAGTAAAGCGTTGAAGGGAGTTTACCTCAATCATGGATTAAGGGGGAATTATCTCACATATATGTTCTATGGGAGGTAGATTCTTCACATCTTCGGATTTAATACCTTTCTCCTTGAGAGACTTCTTGGCTTCCCTCATATCTTCATCATTCAATTTAATTAAACCCCTCTTCTTCAATATTGGCGTTGGAGTTGGTTCAGGCATAGTCCAATCATCATGATTCCGGCCTATTTTAGCCAATAATTCTTCAGCTTCGTCTGGAGTTCTTTTCCTGAAAACATAACCAGCACAACTATCCAAATATGCCATAGACTCAATGGTTAGTCCACTATAAAATATATCAAGTAAATCATTCTTTCCTAAATCATGTCCAGGTTGAGCTCTGATAAGAGAACAAAATCTTGCCCAAGCCTCAGGCAATTTCTCTTCATCTCCCTGGTCAAATCTATAAATTCTCTGTAAAGCAACATGTTGAGCACTAGCAGGAAAGTATTTTCGAAAGAAAACATCACGCAAATCAGTTGGACTTTTAATAGAACCAGGAGGCAAATTATTATACCAAGTTTTAGCATCATCCTTTAATGAGAAAGGAAAAATTTTATCGACAAAGTAAGTACGCATCTTGACATCATCAGAAAACAAGCTACTCATAGAAGAAAGTTCAATCATGTGTTCTACAGCACTTTCTTTTTCCGTACCACAAAAGGGTGTTTTCTCTACAATAGCTATATGAGATAGATCAAGAGAAAAATCATAATCCTTATCCTTAATGCATATAGGAGATGTGGCAAATTTAGGATCAGGAGATAACTTATGTCTAACAGTATATTGTGTGAGAAACTTTTTAATTTTTCTTGCATCAGCAGTAGCATTGCATCTATTAATAAAATCATCATTAAGCTCCACATAATCTTCATCATGATCATCACTAGAATAATCAAGTTCAGGTGAATTAACAGGTGTAGTAGCATTAGGAGTTTCAGTATTTTCAATTTGTCTAGACCTAGCAATTGTAGCATCTAGAAAAGATCCCAATGAACCACTATCATCAAGCACAACAGAAACATTATCAATATTATGAGAGTTTTCAGATTCAGCAGAAGTACCAGCAAGTGAAGCTTGCGGCGGTGAAACAAGTTGACTTATCACAGATGGTGAATCAAGAGTAGCAGAGGTACTCAGAGTTGTACCTTTTCTTGTAGTGGATGGTAATATGGCGACTTTAGGATCGCGAGTTTTACCCATGATGGAGAATTTGCAGCGAACAATATCAATCCAAGTGAACTTCCAAATAAAGCTATGCTCCCCGGCAACGGCGCCAGAAAACAGTCTTGATGACCCACAAGTATAGGGGATCGCAGCAGTCTTCGCGGGTAGTATAACCCAATTTATTGATTCGACACAAGGGGAGACAAGGAATACTTGAAAGCCTTAACAGCGGAGTTGTCAATTCAGCTGCACCTAGAAACAGACTTGCTCGAAAGAGTTTATAAGTAGTAACAGTTTTATAGCAGTAGCAGTAGTGAAATAACAGCAGCAGAGTAACAGAGACAGCAGTAGTGATTATAGTAAATAGCAGGATTAAAATACTGTAGGCACGGGGACGGATAACGGGCGTTGCATGGATGAGAGAAACTCATGTAACAATCAAGCAGGGCATTTGCAGATAATAATAAAACGGTGTCCAAGTACAAAGCAATCAATAAGCATGTGTTCCAATTATAGTCGTACGTGCTCGCAATGAGAAACTTGCACAACATTTTTTGTCCTACCAGCCGGTGGCAGCCGGGCCTCAAGGGAATCTACTGGATATTAAGGTACTCCTTTTAATAGAGTACCGGAGCAAAGCATTAACACTCCGTGAACACATGTGATCCTCACATCACTACCATCCCCTCCGGTTGTCCCGATTTCTGTCACTTCGGGGCCATTGGTTCCGGACAGCGACATGTGTATACAACTTGCAGGTAAGATCATAAAACAATGAATATCTTGATGAAACAATAACATGTTCAGATCTGAGATCATGGCACTCGGGCCCTAGTGACAAGCATTAAGCATAACAAGTTGCAACAATATCATCAAAGTACCAATTACGGACACTAGGCACTATGCCCTAACAATCTTATACTATTACATGACCAATCTCATCCAATCCCTACCATCCCCTTCAGCCTACAGCGGGGGAATTACTCACGCATGGATGGGGGAAACATGGATGGTCGATGGAGAGGCGTCGGTGGTGATGATGGCGATGATCTCCTCCAATTCCCCGTCCCGGCGGAGTGCCAGAACGGAGACTTCTGGCTCCCGAGACGGAGTTTCGCGATGTGGCGGCGTTCTGGAGGGTTTCGGGCCACTTCGACTTCTTGGTCGCGATTTTTAGATCGAAACCCCTTAAGTAGTCCAGAGGAGGGCGTCGGAGGCCAGCCGAGGGGGCCAGACGCTAGGGCGGCGCGCCCCCCTCCTGGGCCGCGCCGGCCTAGTGTCTGGGGGCCCGGGCCTCCCCGTGCTTGCCCTTCGGCTCCGTGAGTCTTCTGGAAAAATAAGACCTTTCGCATAAATTCCGAGGATTTTCCGAAAGTTGGATTTCGCACAAAAACGAGACACTGAACAGCTTCGCTGAAAACAGCGTTAGTCCGCGTTAGTTGTATCCAAAACACACAAATTAGAGGTAAAACAATAGCAAAAGTGTTCGGGAAAGTAGATACGTTTTGGACGTATCAGACGTCAGCGGCTCAGCGAAAAATCGTCTCCCACTCCCGCCAAATCCCGCCCCTCCCGCCATATCGCGCCTATCCTGCCGCGCATTTCTGGCCTCCCAACACATATCCCGCCGCCGATTCATTTCTCCTTTCCCCGCCGATTTGTTTCTCCCTCCCGTCGTCCACCCGCCGCCGCTACCCTCTTCCCATTCCATGACGCCGCCGGTAGCCCCCAAGAAGATGGCCAAGAAAGCGGCCAAGAAGCTGCCGGGCAATGCGACGAAAGAGGCGAAAGCGCCGTTCGCGAAGCCGCGGAAGGCGCCGGCCCCGAAGAAGAAGCCGGAAGGATGGACCGATGATCAGTGGCATCAAGACTGTCTGCGCCGGAAGATGTCGACGGCGGAGCGGAAAGGACGGAGGGCGGTGGAGCAGGAGAAGAAGGCTCTGGCGGCGCGCCAGCACCAGCATTTAATGGCCGGGTGTCTCGCCGCCACCAACGCGAGCCCATATAGTACGAACGTGCGGGTGTACGTTCCGGGAGTCTTCTCTCCGTCGTCATCCGCCTTCTACAACGACGGCCCCTCCGGCACTCCCGGGTGCGTGACGCCTAACTTGTCACTGCACTACCAGGATGCGCTGCCGCATGGCGGCTTCAACCCCAACAACCTCTACTCCCCGGCGTACGAGCAGCGCGAGCCAGGACCCGGTGCGGACGACGACCATTTCACGCGGCGGCCCGGGAAGCGGAAGCGGCAGCGGCAGCAACCGCGGCGCAAGAGCCGGCTGATGCGTCTTCGACTGCTACACCATCGTCAGCCTACGCGACGGCGGCGGAGCAGACGGAGCATGCACAGCACCAGGCAGATCGCGACGAGGTCATCGTGATCGACGGGCCTGCGTCGACTCAGGATACATCGCCCGTCGACCAACCCCTTCTTCTAATTTAGCATGCACTATATGGTCTGTAATATGATCGCGCGCCTAGTACTTTGATCGCCGCTACTCTGATCGCGACGATTCGGCGGGAACGATCTCTTTTGAATGCAACAATTTTTATTCATTTGGGGGCGGCGTTTGGGGGACGCGACTGGGGAGCGACGTCCCCCAAAGGCGGCACGAACAAAACACGTCCCCCAAACACTCAATCCGGCGCGGTTTGGGGGACGGTTTGGGGGACGTGGCTGGAGATGCTCTTACTTGTGGTTTTAGTGGGAGAGAGAAATATTATCCAGCCGATATCGACATCATAGTTTTGAAAAATTCAAAAATAACATTTATGTTCGGCTTAGATTCTTTTAGACCATACCACCCTATTTGAGTCGAAAAAGATTTTCAGAGGATTACACGGTGCATGTTTTAATTCATGAGACTTTTTTACGTGAGGTCCTTTGGATTCTCATATAATTTAACTATATAATTTAGTTTGTTTATGTGTTTTTTATGGTGCAACAAAAAACCTATTATGCATTTTAAAATTTTGAATTACGCATTGTTTCACAGATCATGGTAGTGTGGTCAACCTATTTCTTAATATTTAAGAAAGGAGCGTAAGTGCCTACCAAATTACCAAGTGTAATCTATGTCTGAAGTTCCAGATGACCTAAGTGCAGATCTGTCGTGATGGATGACTAATCGTATTTCTAGGAAAAACTGCACAATTGCATCTCATGATCTTTGAGAACATGCAGTTCCAACCTTTTCACCATATTGTCAGAAAAAGTAAGGTGTGAAAGAAAACTCCATAATGAAGACATGGTACAGTATGCAATAGGGTCATGGCATTATATTCAAGTTTTCTTTATTACATGGTACCTCCGTCTCGGTTTAACAGGCACGCATGCAGTTCAAGATAAATTTTGACCATTGATTTGGTCAACAAAATATAACTTTTATATCTACAAAATCTATATCATTAGATTCGTATGCAAAAAAGCTTTCCAATGATATAATTTTTGTGATATATATTTTATATTTTATTGACTAAAATAATGGTTAAAGCAATTTCTTAAACTACATGTGCGCCTGTTAATCTGAGATGGAATACACAGAAAATAGTAAAGTTGGTCTCATAACTCCACATAAACCACTTGTTGGTTGGTATATATGTTCACCTATAGGGTATCGCCCTACCCACCATGCTTTAAATATGCTGTTCATGCTCCACAAAATAATAAAAAAATAACACGCAACATTGCATTGGTTCATTAATGCAATTTTTGATGAATTTTTATATAGTTGTGCTGAAAGCCCAAATGTTGGACTTTGGACCATGCATGTGCTGGTCCATCATTTCGTTGGGCCTCGTTTGTTACCATTTAAGTACTATGGCCTACTATACGATGTATTCTGGTATATCTCTTCTTGTACAAGCTTTTTTTTTTTGCTAATCAATTCTTGTACAAACTTCAGTTCCAGGACCAGGTGTTGTCGGCGTCTACACCCTCTTGAAGAAGAAGTGCACGTACGCTTTACAAACAAGTGTAGTAATGGTGATAATGGCTAACAAAAGCTATTCGCATTGAAAGGATCGGTCAAGTGGGGGTATATGTACATTGCGTATTCATTACGAATTAGCATAAAGATGAGCAGTAGAGGGACTGTATACAAAAAAAGTATATGCAAGAGCATCTCCACCGGCGAGCCCCGAATCATACCCGGCAGTTATTTTAGGATTCTAGTCAGAGACTGCTCATATTTGCGCTCCCAAAAAAATCATATCATCGTGAGCCCAATATAAGTATTGGTAAACCTAAAAAAACCTGTAGGAAGGAAAGCTATCCGGTGCGTCAACAAATGCCGGCAAGTTTCTCGCCGGCCCACGCATCAACCTCTCTTTGCCCACCTACCTCTCTCGCTTTACTTTTTTAATTGTACACCTACCATCTGTTATTGACTGTCGTAACAGGTCTGAACAGTTTAACTTTTTTCGTCAGCATTTGCTGCCGGCGACCACATTATGTAGCCAGCATATGTACTGCTGGCTAGTATTTATGAGTCATTGGTGGAGATGCTCTAATCAGTTGTGATGTTGACCTCTAATGATCCGTGACCTAAAGTTGCTGGTTGTTTCATCCTCTCGTTGTAATTGAGAAGTACGATGAATGAACATTTATATAGGCTATGTAAAAAAATTCGGTGTAAGTTAAGCTAGTTTTGTTATGTGTATGAGTAGGTATTTCTGTCTCCCAAGCTTGAGTGCCCCTTTTGAAAACCTTACAATCATTCTTAAAAGTTTTAAAATGTGTATTCCCTCTGATCTATTATGGACCGGAGGAAGTTCTTTATGTAATCAATGAGGTACCCTAAAACAATCCAAAATAAGCTACACAAAAACGAATAAGAAACATAGGTATGAATATGGAGAAAATTTATTTCCAACCCACTGTATGAGAAATACTTCTAGAGGGAGATCCTACACCGTCAAATAGAGCATCTACGCTGCGTAGATTAGGAATACATGCCTTTCAACCTAGTTTATAAAACGGACGGAATGGGATGCCAAAGAACATTTTTACCCACCATAATGGAGGAGCTGCCCCCGCCAACCAAAGGAAGTAGGCGACCACAGTTCATAACGCACTCTTTGCACAACAGATCCACTTCGAAGTTGACTTATTTGGAACTTCAAAATTTATCTCTTTTTTTTTGTAACTCAGATTTTTTCAACATTGCACTTTTGCATACCCGTAGGATGCGTCGTCAGCTACGGCTAGATTAATTTGTTTTCAGAATTTCTCGAAATGTTCTAATATGATTTTTTTTCTAGATAATAAAGGAAAAGTTAGAACTCGGGTGCAGAAGAGACTTTTGAATATTTGCCCGGTGAGTGAATTGTTGCATTGGTTTTAAAATGCGACTTGTGCGCGTGGTCGGGGTGTCGTGTGCTTCAGTACGTGTGAGCTGTCGTCAGGTGTGCTCGGCTAGGCTCGGCTCGTCTCGGCTCAAGCTTGATTCCAAAGCCGATGATCCTTACGGCGCATGAATGCTGTTGATCCACAGCTGCACACCATAGACACCGCCGCATAAACCACGGGTAGAGTCAAAACTAACCAAGCTCCACACCCACTCTACACCATTACCGGTGGACCCGCCTGTACACGACCCCACCCGTCATCGACCAACGCCAGACCCAAACCGCGTCCCAGCGCGTCCTCCTCCGCCAAAGCCTATAAATACGCCCTCCCCATCCCCAGCCGTAGTTAAAACGAGATCCCCTCTCGTCGTCCCCGTCGCGAACTCTCTCGCATCCACCCAAGAAAAGCTCTCCTCCGCCGCAGATTCCTCCTCCCCCTTCCCTCTCCGGGAACACCGCTCGCCGAGGGTTTCGTTCTCGAAACCTGCCCAGGGTTCGCCCGCGAGTGCATGGCAGTGAGCCTCCTGGCCAATGACGTGTCGGACCTCTGCATCGGCAAGCCGGCCGTGAGGGCCCTCCCGCTCTCGGCCGCCGCCGCCGACCTCGCCGCCGCCGTCCGCAAGGGGCCCCGCGCCGCCGCCGCCGCCTGCGTCGCCGTCGGCCCCGCGCGCGGCGCCGCCGTCCTCGGACGGGCCGGCCTCGCCGACGTCCTCTGCCTCCTCTGCTCCTCCCCCGACGCGCTCGCGCGCCCCGCCGCCGCCCTCGCCAGGCCCGTCGCCGCGCTCCTCCCCAAAGACGGCGCCGGCGAGGTGCGACGCGTAGATCCACGCTCCAGGTAATTCATCAAGACGTTTCCTTCCTCCTCTCTTAGGACGCGTTCGATTTACTCGTACTTTATTGTCGTTAATAATTTTTTTTTCAATGGAAACGACGCGCCTTGGTCTTTGCCCCTCTGCCTGACCTGTTCAAGATTGGAGTTTTGCCGAGCTGGGACAAACAAAGCACTAAACGACGCCATTAAAGTCAAGATCCTAGCGAAAACTGTTTTCTTTTACAGGCAAAGAACGAGTAATAGTACTCACAATAAAAATATTATTTTGATGTTCTACATACTCCCCATTATGCTGCTAGTAAAATTTCTTCAAGAGGATGATTGTTGCTAGTAGTAGGAAAGTAGTTTGAAGAGGAGGACAGTACTAGGTTCTGCTCAAATTACGTGGAGAATTTGGTCTCCCTTTGGAATATGCGAGGCGATTCGAACGAGTGGATGGAGACCCTGGGGTCAAAATCGTCCGACTCATCGGCGATAATCATGTGGCGCCGCTCCGAGTGTCTCCGTGTGCCGATCGCGACATCCACCCATGTCCCCTCCCGAGATTCACGGCTGGATCCGTCGCTTCCATGGAGATTTTTCATGGCCAGCATGTGGTTCAGAAATTGCGGCTTTTGATTGAAAAATACTCCAGACAGAAAATAGCATGTCTTTTTTAAGGATCTTCGCATGTCTGCCGTAGATGAATGTGCTTTATTAGGCTACTGTTTCGCTTCAGAGATCTGACAATTTCAAGTAAAAATAAAATCCTCCCTTGGTCAATGTTTGTGTCGACTACTAATCTGTGTCTTTGACTTTTCGTGCAGTGTCTTGGATGCGCTTGATGAGATCTTGAGCGGCGCGCAGGTGCTCGCCGTCCCGCTCCGCAATGGCGGCGGCCGCAAGAAGCAGCTCGCCGGCGTTGCCGGCGTCACCACCGACTTCTGCTGGCTCACGCAGGAGGACCTCGTCCGCTACTTCCTCAACTCCATCTCCCTCTTCTACCACGTCGCCGCCCGCTCCGTCTCCGCCCTCGGCCTCGTGCGCCCCGACTTCCTCTCGGTGCGCCCCGACGAGGCGGCCCTGTCCGCCGTGCCCCTCATCCGCCGCGCCATCGCCTCGGAGACCGCGGTCGCCGTGGTCAGCGCCGACGGCCACCTCGTCGGCGAGATCTCCACCGCGCACCTCGCGGCCTGCGACGAGACGGCGGCCGCGGCCATCGCCACGCTCTCGGCGGCGGACCTCATGGCCTACATCGACTACTTCGGCTCGCCACCCGAGCACATCCTGCGCGCCATCAAGACCGGCCTCAAGTCCAAGGGCCTGGACGCCATGCTTGAGCTGATGGAGGACGAGACGATGACCTCGTTCTCCCTCTCTTCTTCCTCGTCTGACGAGGACACTGGCCGGGCGTACCTGAGGCGCCCTTCTTCTGGGAGCTTTGGGCGCCGGTCGACTGAGGAGCCTGTGGTCTGCAGCCCCGCGAGCTCGCTGGTCGCCGTCATGGTGCAGGCGCTCGCCCACCGTGTGAGCTACCTGTGGGTGCTCGACGAGGAGGACGACTGCCGGCTCGCCGGGATCGTCACGTTCGCTGACATCCTTAGGGTGTTCCGGGAACAGCTGCTGTGAGGCGGCGAGAAAAGCTTGGGAGTTTTTGCAGTCGACTCCGGAGAGGATTTGCTGTTGAATTGCGTCTACCCTGTTCGTTGCCTGTGAAATGTGATGAAGATGAACTGCTTTTTCATTCGTTCTTTGTTGGGACATGTTTCGTTGTGATGTTTGCTGATGAACATTAAGACTTGCTTATGCTTTCATAATAATGCAGCAATGTGCATTTGGTGCTATAGTAACTAGCCATTGATTCTTTTGTCCCGCTGTGTAGGTATTTTCTGAACCATGACTAGCAGATAAATCCAGAGCAGGAGTCGAAGAGACTTATCATGCAAACAACTGCAGAGTCTGTACTACCATTTTATCATGTGAATAATTATAGTCCAACTGTTTTTCAGGACTTGTGTTCATTGGATTTTGTGGCTAGGCGTGCGGGAGCGTGCCCGGGTTCGAACCTTGGGTTGGTCGCTTATTTTTTGGATTTTCCAACTAGAGGTTAGGAAGTGTCATCGCGGATGCTGCAACAGACAGCCAAGCGTCAGAGAAAGAACTGAGTGCCATGTTTCAGCCGTGGAGAAAAATGTTTGCGCAGTGCCCTACCGTGGCTGTACAGATGTTAAACCTTGTTATGACTTGTTGTCCATGCTCACAACTGCTCAAAGCGACGTCAGCGTAGTAGAAAAGTGCGTGTTGCATAATAATCTGAACGGAAGTGCGTGTAGCGACAACTGTATGTTCTGCGCTTAATGAGGATTTGCTGTTGAATTGCGTCTACCGTGTTCGTTTCCTGTGAAATGTGATGAATATGAACTGCTTTTCATTCGTTCTTTGTTGAGACATGTTTCATTATGTTGCTGTTTGCTGATGAACATTAAGACTTGCTTATGCTTTCATAATAATGCAGCATTCTGCATTTGGTCCTATAGTAACTTGTCATCGATTCTTTTATCCCACTTTGTAGTCTGTAGGCAAACAAAAAGTGGCATTTGCTGAACCATGACTGGCAGGTAAATCCAGAGCAGGAGTGCAAGACATATCTATATCATGCAAACCACTTGAGAGTCTGCACTGAAACTTGTGTCAGTTTGCATCCAATTTATCGTGTGAATAATTATAGTCCTACAGAAGGAAATGTTGATATCAGTGACTGACGTGTTTACAGCCGTGGAGATCATAAACCTAGTTATGACTTCAATAACTCGGTACTCAAATTTTACACATGTTGCTCCTGTTGGATAACTCAGGCGACATCAGCGTAGTTGACAAGAAAAGTGCGTGTTGTATAAGTTGAACGAACTAGTCTCCTGTGGTGGAGCCGTGGCACATGGGAGCTGGAATCAATACAACAGTATGTTTTACGCTATAATTCAGGTTAGACACTACCAGTGAACCCTTGTCTGCGTTAAGGCCTGTGAAATAATGTTGACCTTCGAGGGCAAGAAGGAAATCTTACTGAATTCACGTAACAGTATCTTCTAAGCTAATTCAGGTCACAGCCATAGACAAGTAAACCCCTGCTTGCATTAAGGCATGGGAATCAATATTGATCATCGAAGGGCACACTGCTGAGACCCCTTTGCTTTCGAGGATAATAATGGAATAAAAGGCAGCACTAATGGGGAATTGAAAATCTGGAAAACAGTAGTTGACCGGAAGTTTTTGAAAGGAATCATGCGGGTTGTTAAATTCAACAAGTCTTGTTATTGATGGTTTTTTGTTTGGTAATAAGTAAAACATTAGATCCTGGAAAGAACTAGTCAAGACCGATTTTTTTCTTTTCGAGAGTACGCCAAAGGCGTACCATATCTTTATAGAAGGCAGAAGTTTGAGTACAAGAACGGCACCACTCGCTACAAGCAACGAGCGTAACCCCACACAACACCGGCTACAGACCAAACAACCACAACACAAAGAACCTGCCCTAAGCAACAAACCAAGCCGCGTCTCGACCGACGCCAAGCACCTCCTAAGAGGAACGGCTCCCAAAGAAACTTCCTTGTCAACGCACCATCCGAAGGAGATCAATGGCGGGACTTGGACGGATCCCAGAAGCTGTCCTCCAGAACATGCCAGCAGCGACGTGCATAGCGCCTAGAAGAACTGCCAAGGACCGCTGCGTCGCCGGATTAAAGCCGCCAAGGACCTCTGCGCCGTGTCTTCCTACCCGATGCTCCCAACAGAGTTACGACGTCAAAGACGCCGCCATCGAGCCGATCCACAAATCGAGGCTTTCGCCCGAAGACAACATCCAGCTCCAAGCAGGTCAGGGAGATTCCGACACTCCTGGGCGGCGCCTCCAAGGAGGGGAACGACACCCGCGGGCGCCGTCACCGCCGGCCCGACTGAGCCAAGCTAGACTTTCGTCCGAAGCATCGCAAGCCTCCCCCACCTCCGGAACTGGGGCCAAATCCGTCCGTGAGGTCTCGCACCGCCGCCGTCGCAGCCCCTCGTCGATGAAGTCGCAAAAACCGCAGAACTCCGAAACACCCACCGCATGGCTCAAGGCAAGGCGAAGACTCCAACTCCAACTCCATCCCGACGAGGCACCGCAGCCTCCACACCCGCCGGCATGAAGCACTGCGGCCATCACTCCCGCTCCTCCGGCTAGAGCTGGGGTGGCCCTCCACGGACGCTGCCCGCTCCAGGCAAGACGTCCCTCCCAGCCTCCCCGCCCTCCAGACCCAGATCGGGCCCGCAAGCCCAGATCGGGCCCGCAAGCCCAGATTGGGCCCGGGCCGCCAGCTCCTGCCTGCCTGCGACGCCGGCGAGGAGCACCGCAGTAGCGCCGGCCATGGTGGCAGCGGTCCTCTGCTCACCAGGGCGCTCCCTGGACGAGGCCTCCGCGCCGCCGCCACCCCCGCTGCCGCTCCCGGACGCCACTCACGAAGCCACCGCACCTCCACGACCTCCTCCGCCCGCCTCGCCGGATCTCTCTCTCTCTCCTCTTCACCCGACCCTCCGCCACGCGCCGCCGGGACCACTCGTAGAAGCCGACAGACGCGGTCGTCGCTCGCGAGGAGGCGACCACGCCGCCGAGCTCCGCCGCCTCGACCTCGAGGAAACGCCTCGCCGCGGCGCGCCGGCCCGCCGCGCAAGGTGCCGTCGCATCCTCGTAGAGGATCTCCAACGCCGAGGGAGAGGCCCCGCGCCACCTCCGCACGGACAAGATCCAAGAGCCCCCGCCGCCGGCACCGCCTGGGCTTTGCCCAGCGGCTGACGCCGGCGGCGGCGGCGGGGGGAGCGGGGAGAAGGGGCTGGGGCTAGGGTTTGGTGGAAACGCCCGCCCGTCGCCCGCGGGGAGCGACAGGACGGGCTTATCTCTAACTTAGGACCCAAGACCGATTTATTGATTTGCCTCGCAGAATATTTGTGGGCTGCAAATCAGTTAATCAATCAATCTTGTCTAATTTTTTGTATGATATCAGGACCAAGAGATTTTAGGTTCATCGATTTCATGTATAAAATCTGTCTAGCTTTGACCTAGAGAAGTGTTGAAAAATATAGTTCACCCATACATCAGCTTGGACTTATGAGTGAACTGGCTGGTGCATGGATTCAGAACTATATATGTCACGAGCAACATATCATCAGGGCGGATCCATAATTTGAGCATAGGGTGGCGAAGAACACAATGTCCGTACACAAGACATAGCATATATAAAATGTACCTATTAGATCCTATACTCAATACTCGTTACATTTGTATGTCCAATTAAGCAACATTTCTACCAATGTCAACCTAGGTATGACATTGAACATAGCAACAAGTCATTTCCAACATATATAATTGATTTGGATTTTTAGGGCTAGAGTTTGAGGTTTCAGCAAACAACTTAAAATGGTTAAATTCGGTGTTCATGCCTTTTGAAACTATTTGCCAGTGCAAAGAGCAAGTAATACATGCAATTGATCTAACAAAAGCTGTAAATGACTAGTATCGTAAAAGGTCATACCTTAAGGATCAGGTTAGACAATGCATACACCATGAACAGAAACAGTCGGCAATTTGCGCATCGGCTGGCACCCATAACTAGCCGCACGTTCAACTCTATGTTCGACAGAACGAGGACTGAGGAGTGAGTCCCGATTTCTGGCGGCCAACGATGACGTTCGAGCAAGGAACCCCGTGGCGGCTACACACACGCGCATAAATGTGTCGAACAGGAAGTCGTATTACGGTATCAGATGGATCAATTGATAGATTGACCTGTGTACATAACATAAGCACCGTGGGATTGTGTCTCTGCCCTTCATACCTAATGCTAATTAATCGCCAAGGTGCGAATCTGGCGGGCTGTGCGGGGAACCGGTAACGGATGGCAGAAAACGATCTGGAACTAATCGCCATTAACACTGCTTGATGGTGCCTGCAAAAAATTACATCGAGTTGCTGGGACTATCCTAACGCAAACCAAGACAGACACATTTACCAATTGTGGCGTCCGTGCTCTGTCGCAACTGAACCAAAACGAACAGTTTTGATGTTCGATTTGCGTTGGATAGCTGGAGATGCTCTTAGCCCCGAAAGGTAAAGTTTAGCTGATGAGTCCTTATTATGTGGGAGAAAAATCCCTATCATTATGGACCAGACTACATGCCAAGACCATTTATTCCAACATTTTCTGGAACATGTAGGGATTAGTATTAGGTCTAGTACTAAGCCATTAAACCAATGCTAATTAATAATCATACCCCACATCTTTCTGTTAATGAAGGGGGTTGAACCACGGCAGGGGTCTAGCCGGAACCAGATCCTCTAACGTGGAGGACACAAGTCAGGTAAGCTAACATTCTCTGACTTTTCCCCTTCATATTCATATGATTAAGAAAAAATTGATCTAAATTTACTTGCACAATATATATGTGTGGTATCCATTCAGAGTAATTACTTACAATCAAAATTAACACTGACTTATTTTTGTTTATATGATTTAGTTGTACAGTAACTATGTACAGTAATTTACTACAGTAAAATATATGCAGTGTTGCTACAGTACCCTGACTTTCTTTACTGGGTTTTACACTAGCAAAGCACTGTACTTGCTTGACTTGTCTCCTCTACGTTAGAGGATCTACCTAGCCCCGCTCGCCCCCGTTGGAGTTTGCTTGACTTGTCTTCTCTTTCAACGACTAGCACCGTGCTAACCACTTGGGGCGTGGCTGCAATATACAGTAGGAGAGGTTCCTTTTCCTTCGGCGCCACCAAGATTGGTGGTGTCGAGATTGTGCGCTTCAAATCCTCGAAAGCTCTGTCGGCCTCTTCGTTCCACTGGAATTTCTCTCCTTGCTTTATCAAAGCGTAAAATGGTAACGCTTTTTCTCCCAGCCTGGCGACGAATCTGCTCAAAGCTGCGACTCGCCCAGTTAGCTGCTGTATTTCTTTCAACTTTGTTGGCTTCCTCATTGTTACGATAGCCTGTATTTTGTCGGGATTTGCTTCAATCCCTCTTGCTGAAACTAGAAACCCCAGAAGTTCTCCTGCTGGAACGCCAAAAGAACACTTCGTCGGGTTCAGCTTGAGGCAGAATTTGTCGAGGTTGTCAAAGGTTTCCTTGAGATCCTCGATCAGCGTTGCCCCCTTTTTTGACGTTATGACGACATCGTCGATGTATACTTGCACGTTTTTCCCAATCTGTGTCGCCAAACACTTCTGCATCATCCTCTGATATGTTGCTCCCGCGTTTTTCAGACCAAAGGGCGTTGTTCTGTAGCAAAACACGCCATAAGGTGTGATGAACGCTGTCTTTACTTCATCTTCTTCTTTCAATCTGATCTGTTTGTAATCAGAATATGCGTCCAGGAAGGAAAGACGTTCACATCCAGCCGTGGAGTCGATAATTTGATCGATCCTCGGGAGGGGAAAGTGATCCTTTGGACAATGTTTATTGAGACACGTAAAGTCGACGCACATGCGAAGGACCTTAGTGTTTTTCTTCGGCACCAACACAGGATTTGCTACCCATGTGGCTTCTGTGTGCAACTCCTTGATAAAACCAGCTTCTCGTAGTCGATCGATTTCTGACAGCATGGCCTTACGGTTTGGTTCCGAAAAACGCCGCAAGGGTTGTTTGATTGGTCTCGCTAGTGGATCCAAGTTTAGGTGGTGCTCGGCAAGTTCCCTGGGTACTCCTGGCATGTCAGCTGGACACCATGCGAAGATTTTCCAGTTCTCACGGAGGAACTCGACGAGCACGCTTTCCTATGCGAGGTTGATGGCGTGTAACTCACACGTTCGTTGGGAACCCCAAGAGGAAGGTATGATGCGCACAGCAGCAAGTTTTCCCTCAGAAAGAAACCAAGGTTTATCGAACCAGGAGGAGCCAAGAAGCACGTTGAAGGTTGATGGCGGTGGGATGTAGTGCGGCGCAACACCAGGGATTCCGGCGCCAACGTGGAACCTGCACAACACAACCAAAGTACTTTGCCCCAACGAAATGCTTGAGGTTGTCAATCTCACCGGCTTGCTGTAACAAAGGATTAACCGTATTGTGTGGAAGATGATTGTTTGCAGAAAAACAAGAGAACAGTATTGCAAGAGATTGTATTTCAATAAAGAGAATTGGACCGGGGTCCACAGTTCACTAGAGGTGTCTCTCCCATAAGATAAACAGCATGTTGGGTGAACAAATTACAGTTGGGCAATTGACAAATAAAGAGAGCATGACCATGCACATACATATCATGATGAGTATAGTGAGATTTAATTGGGCATTACGACAAAGTACATAGACCGCCATCCAACTGCATCTATGCCTAAAAAGTCCACCTTCAGGTTACCATCCGAACCCCCTCCAGTATTAAGTTGCAAAGCAACAGACAATTGCATTAAGTATGGTGCGTAATGTAATCAACAACTACATCCTTAGACATAGCATCAATGTTTTATCCCTAGTGGCAACAGCACAACACAACCTTAGAACTTTCTGTCACTGTCCCAGGTGTCAATGCAGGCATGAACCCACTATCGAGCATAAGTACTCCCTCTTGGAGTTACAAGCATCTACTTGGCCAGAGCATCTACTAGTAACGGAAAGCATGCAAGATCATAAATAACACGTAGATATAACTTTGATAATCAACATAACAAGTATTCTCTATTCATCGGATCCCAACAAACGCAACATATAGAATTACAGATAGATGATCTTGATCATGTTAGGCAGCTCACAAGATCCGACAATGATAGCACAATGGAGAGAAGACAACCATCTAGCTACTGCTATGGACCCATAGTCCAGGGGTAGACTACTCACACATCACTCCGGAGGCGACCATGGCGGCGTAGAGTCCTCCGGGAGATGATTCCCCTCTCCGGCAGGGTGCCGGAGGCGATCTCCTGGATCCCCCGAGATGGGATCGGCGTTGGCGGCGTCTCTGGAAGGTTTTCCGTATCGTGGCTCTCGGTACTGGGGGTTTCGTCACGGAGGCTTTAAGTAGGCGGAAGGGTAGGTCAAGAGGCGGCACGGGGGGCCCAAACCACAGGCCGGCGCGGCCAGGGGTGGGGCCGCGCCGCCCTAGGGTTTGGCCACCCCGTGGCCCCTCTTCGTTTCGTCTTCGGACTTCTGGAAGCTTCGTGGAAAAATAGGCCCCTGGGCGTTGATTTCGTCCAAGTCCGCGAATAGTTCCTTCCTACGATTTCTGAAACCAAAAACAGCAGAAACAAAGAATCGGCACTTCGGCATCTTGTTAATAGGTTAGTTCCAGAAAATGCACGAATATGACATAAAGTGTGCATAAAACATGTAGATAACATCAATAATGTGGCATGGAACATAAGAAATTATCGATACGTCGGAAACGTATCAGCATCCCCAAGCTTAGTTCTGCTCGTCCCGAGCAGGTAAAACGATAACACAGATAATTTCTGGAGTGACATGCCATCATAATCTTGATCATACTATTTGTAAAGCATATGTAGTGAATGCAGCGATCAAAACAATGTATATGACATGAGTAAACAAGTGAATCATAAAGCAAAGACCTTTCATGAATAGCACTTCAAGACAAGCATCAATAAGTCTTGCATAAGAGTTAACTCATAAAGCAATAATTCAAAGTAAAGGCATTGAAGCAACACAAAAGAAGATTAAGTTTCAGCGGTTGCTTTCAACTTGTAACATGTATATCTCATGATATTGTCAACATAGAGTAATATAATAAGTGCAATAAGCAAGTATGTAGGAATCAATGCACAGTTCACACAAGTGTTTGCTTCTTGAGGTGGAGAGAAATAGGTGAACTGACTCAACATTGGAAGTAAAAGAATGATCCTCCATAGAGGAAAAGCATCGATTGCTATATTTGTGCTAGAGCTTTGATTTTGAAAACATGAAACAATTTTGTCAACGGTAGTAATAAAGCATATGCATCATGTAAATTATATCTTATAAGTTGCAAGCCTCATGCATAGTGTACTAATAGTGCCCGCACCTTGTCCTAATTAGCTTGGACTACCTGGATTATCACCGCAATACATATGCTTTAACCAAGTATCACAAAGGGGTACCTCTATGCCGCCTGTACAAAGGTCTAAGGAGAAAGCTCGCATTTGGATTTCTCGCTTTTGATTATTCTCAACTTAGACATCCATACCGGGACAACATAGACAACAGATAATGGACTCCTCTTTTAATGCTTTAAGCATTCAACAACAATTAATTCTTTTCTCATTAGAGATTTGAGGATGTTTGTCCAAAACTGAAACTTCCACCATGGATCATGGCTTTAGTTAGCGGCCCAATGTTCTTCTCTAACAATATGCATGCTCAAACCATTCAACTCAGTGTAGATCGCCCTTACTTCAGACAAGACGAACATGCATAGCAACTCACATGAAATTCAACAATGAAAAGTTGATGGCGTCCCCAGTAAACATGGTTATCGCACAACAAGCAACTTAATAAGAGATAAAGTGCATAATTACATATTCAATACCACAATAGTTTTTAAGCTATTTGTCCCATGAGCTATATATTGCAAAGGTGAATGATGGAATTTTAAAGGTAGCACTCAAGCAATTTACTTTGGAATGGCGGAAAATACCATGTAGTAGGTAGGTATGGTGGACACAAATGGCATAGTGGTTGGCTCAAGCATTTTGGATGCATGAGAAGTATTCCCTCTCGATACAAGGTTTAGGCTAGCAAGGCTTATTTGAAACAAACACAAGGATGAACCGGTGCAGCAAAACTCACATAAAAGACATATTGAAAACATTATAAGACTCTACACCGTCTTCCTTGTTGTTCAAACTCAATACTAGAAATTATCTAGACCTTAGAGAAACCAAATATGCAAACCAAATTTTAGCATGCTCTATGTATTTCTTCATTAATGGGTGCAAAGCATATGATGCAAGAGCTTAATCATGAGCACAACAATTGCCAAGTATCACATTACCCAAGACATTAATAGCAATTACTACATGTATCATTTTCCAATTCCAACCATTTAACAATTTAACGAAGGAGAAACTTCGCCATGAATACTATGAGTAGAAACCAAGGACATACTTGTCCATATGCTACAGCGGAGCGTGTCTCTCTCCCATAAAGTGAATGCTAGGATCCATTTTATTCAAACAAAACAAAAAACAAAAACAAACCGACGCTCCAAGAAAAAGCACATAAGATGTGATGGAATAAAAATATAGTTTCAGGGGAGGAACCTGATAATGTTGTCGATGAAGAAGGGGATGCCTTGGGCATCCCCAAGCTTAGACGCTTGAGTCTTCTTAATATATGCAGGGGTGAACCACCGGGGCATCCCCAAGCTTAGAGCTTTCACTCTCCTTGATCATGTTGCATCATACTCCTCTCTTGATCCTTGAAAACTTCCTCCACACCAAACTCGAAACAACTCATTAGAGGGTTAGTGCACAATATAAATTAACATATTCAGAGGTGACACAATCATTCTTAACACTTCTGGACATTGCATAATGCTACTGGACATTAGTGGATCAAAGAAATTCATCCAACATAGCAAAAGAGGCAATGCGAAATAAAAGGCAGAATCTGTCAAAACAGAACAGTTCGTATTGACGAATTTTAAAATGGCACCAGGCTTGCTCAAATGAAAATGCTCAAATTGAATGAAAGTTGCGTACATATCTGAGGATCATGCACGTAAATTGGCTTAATTTTCTTAGCTACCTACAGGGAGGTGGACCCAGATTCGTGACAGCAAAGAAATCTGGAACTACGCAGTAATCCAAATCTAGTACTTACTTTTCTATCAACGGCTTAACTTGGCACAACAAAACACAAAACTAAGATAAGGAGAGGTTGCTACAGTAGTAAACAACTTCCAAGACACAAAATAAAAACAAAGTACTGTAGGTAAAAACATGGGTTGTCTCCCATAAGCGCTTTTCTTTAACGCCTTTCAGCTAGGCGCAGAAAGTGTGTATCAAGTATTATCAAGAGACGAAGTGTCAACATCATAACTTGTTCTCATAATGGAATCAAAGGGGTACTTCATTCTCTTTCTAGGGAAGTGTTCCATACCTTTCTTGAGAGGAAATTGATATTTTATATTACCTTCCTTCATATCAATAATAGCACCAACAGTTCGAAGAAAAGGTCTTCCCAATATAATGGGACAAGATGCATTGCATTCAATATCCAAGACAACAAAATCAACGGGGACAAGGTTATTGTTAACGGTAATGCGAACATTATCAACTTTACCCAAAGGTTTCTTTGTAGAATGATCAGCAAGATTAACATCCAAATAACAATTTTTCAGCGGTGGCAAGTCAAGCATATTATAAATTTTCTTAGGCATAACGGAAATACTTGCACCAAGATCACATAAAGCATTACAATCAAAATCTTTAA
Organism: Lolium perenne; assembly: GCF_019359855.2. Lineage (NCBI taxonomy): Eukaryota > Viridiplantae > Streptophyta > Magnoliopsida > Poales > Poaceae > Lolium > Lolium perenne. The sequence goes on from NC_067244.2 coordinate 132,708,604, forward strand.
CCTTCATCTTAATGATGGGCTCCCAACCATCCTCTAGCTTTTTAGGAATAGAGGCTTCACGCTCTAGTTTCTCTTCTCTAGCTTTAATGAGAGCATTTGTAATATGATGTGTAAAGGCCAAATTTATAGCACTAGCATTAGGACTTTTAGCAAGTTTTTGCAAGAACTTTATAACTTCAGAGATGTGGCAATCATCAAAATTCAAACCATTATAATCTAAAGCAATGGGATCATCATCCCCAATGTTGGAAAAAATTTCAGCAGCTTTATCACAGGCAGTTTCAGCAGTTTTAGCAGTTTCAGGCAGTTTTTCGCGCTTTGCATTAGAAGTGGAAACATTGCTAACACCAATTCTTTTATTATTATTAGTAGGAGGTGCAGCAACATGTGTAGCATTAGCATTACTAGTGGTGGTAATAGTCTAAACTTTAGCTACATTCTTCTCTTTAGCTAGTTTTTCATTTTCTTCTCTATCCCACCTAGCACGCAGTTCAGCCATTAATCTTATATTCTCATTAATTCTAACTTGGATGGCATTTGCTGTAGTAGCAATTTTATTATGATGATTTTCATTAGGCATAACTTTTGATTTCAAAAGATCAACATCAGCAGCAAGACTATCGACTTTAGAAGCAAGTATATCAATTTTCCCAATCTTTTCTTCAACAGATTTGTTAAAAGCAGTTTGTGTACTAATAAATTCTTTAAGCATGGCTTCAAGTCCAGGGGGTGTGTTCCTATTATTATTGTAAGAATTCCCATAAGAATTACCATAGCCGTTGCCATTATTATAAGGATATGGCCTATAGTTGTTACTAGAATTGTTCCGGTAAGCATTGTTGTTGAAATTATTATTTTTAATGAAGTTTACATCAACATGTTCTTCTTGTGCAACCAATGAAGCTAATGGAACATTATTAGGATCAATATTAGTCCTATCATTCACAAGCATAGACATAATAGCATCAATCTTATCACTCAAGGAAGAAGTTTCTTCGACAGAATTTACCTTCTTACCTTGTGGAGCTCTTTCCGTGTGCCATTCAGAGTAATTGATCATCATATTATCAAGAAGCTTTGTTGCTTCACCAAGAGTGATAGACATAAAGGTACCTCCAGCAGCTGAATCCAATAAATTCCGTGAAGAAAAATTTAGTCCTGCATAGAAGGTTTGGATGATCATCCAAGTAGTCAGTCCATGGGTTGGGCAATTTTTAACTAGAGATTTCATTCTTTCCCAAGCTTGAACAACATGTTCAGTATCTAATTGTTTAAAATTCATTATGCTACTCCTCAAAGATATAATTTTAGCAGGGGGATAATATCTACCAATAAAAGCATCCTTGCATTTAGTCCATGAATCAATACTATTCTTAGGCAGAGATAGCAACCAATCTTTAGCTCTTCCTCTTAATGAGAAAGGGAACAATTTTAGTTTAATAATATCACCATCTACATCTTTATATTTTTGCAACATAGTTCAACAAAATTATTAAGATGGGCAGCAGCATCATCAGAACTAACACCAGAAAATTGCTCTCGCATAACAAGATTCAGTAAAGCAGGTTTAATTTCAAAGAATTCTGCTGTAGTAGCAGGTGGAGCAATAGGTGTGCATAAGAAATCATTATTATTTGTGGTTGTGAAGTCACACAACTTAGTATTTTCAGCGTTGGCCATTTTAGCAACAGTAAATAAAACAAACTAGATAAAGTAAATGCAAGTAACTAATTTTTTTTTGTGTTTTTGATATAGCAAACAAGATAGCAAATAAAGTAAAACTAGCAACTAATTTTTTTGTATTTTGATTTAGTGCAGCAAACAAAGTAGTAAATAAAACTAAGCAAGACAAAAACAAAGTAAAGAGATTGAGAAGTGGAGACTCCCCTTGCAGCGTGTCTTGATCTCCCCGGCAACGGCGCCAGAAAAAGAGCTGTTGCCGTGGGAGTTGGCAATCTCTGTGGTGTAGCTTTTCTTCGTTCCCCGGCAACGGCGCCAGAAAAAGAGCTTGATGGCGTGTAACTCACACGTTCGTTGGGAACCCCAAGAGGAAGGTATGATGCGCACAGCAGCAAGTTTTCCCTCAGAAAGAAACCAAGGTTTATCGAACCAGGAGGAGCCAAGAAGCACATTGAAGGTTGATGGCGGCGGGATGTAGTGCGGCGCAACACCAGGGATTCCGGCGCCAACGTGGAACCTGCACAACACAACCAAAGTACTTTGCCCCAATGAAACAGTGAGGTTGTCAATCTCACCGGCTTGCTGTAACAAAGGATTAACCGTATTGTGTGGAAGATGATTGTTTGCAGAAAACAGTAGAACAGGTATTGCAAAGAGATTGTATTTCAAGAAAGAGAATTGGACCGGGGTCCACAGTTCACTAGAGGTGTCTCTCCCATAAGATAAACAGCATGTTGGGTGAACAAATTACAGTTGGGCAATTGACAAATAAAGAGAGCATGACCATGCACATACATATCATGATGAGTATAGTGAGATTTAATTGGGCATTACGACAAAGTACATAGACCGCCATCCAACCGCATCTATGCCTAAAAAGTCCACCTTCAAAGTTATCATCCGAACCCCTCCGGTATTAAGTTGCAAAGCAACAGACAATTGCATTAAGTATGGTGCGTAATGTAATCAATAACTACATCCTTAGACATAGCATCAATGTTTTATCCCTAGTGGCAACAAGACAACACAACCTTAGAACTTTCTGTCACCGTCCTGTGTGTCAATGCAGGCATGAACCCACTATCGAGCATAAGTACTCCCTCTTGGAGTTACAAGCATCTACTTGGCCAGAGCATCTACTAGTAACGGAAAGCATGCAAGATCATAAATAACACGTAGATATAACTTTGATAATCAACATAACAAGTATTCTCTATTCATCGGATCCCAACAAACGCAACATATAGAATTACAGATAGATGATCTTGATCATGTTAGGCAGCTCACAAGATCCGACAATGATAGCACAATGGGGAGAAGACAACCATCTAGCTACTGCTATGGACCCATAGTCCAGGGGTAGACTACTCACACATCACTCCGGAGGCGACCATGGCGGCGTAGAGTCCTCCGGGAGATGATTCCCCTCTCCGGCAGGGTGCCGGAGGCGATCTCCTGGATCCCCCGAGATGGGATCGGCGTTGGCGGCGTCTGCGGAAGGTTTTCCGTATCGTGGCTCTCGATCGGGGGTTTCGTCCACGGAGGCTTTAAGTAGGCGGAAGGGTAGGTCAAGAGGCGGCACGGGGGGCCCAAACCACAGGCCGGCGCGGCCAGGGGTGGGGCCGCGCCGCCCTAGGGTTTGGCCACCCCGTGGCCCCTCTTCGTTTCGTCTTCGGACTTCTGGAAGCTTCGTGGAAAAATAGGCCCCTGGGCGTTGATTTCGTCCAATTCCGAGAATATTTCCTTACTAGGATTTCTGAAACCAAAAACAGCAGAAACAAAGAATCGGCACTTCGGCATCTTGTTAATAGGTTAGTTCCAGAAAATGCACGAATATGACATAAAGTGTGCATAAAACATGTAGATAACATCAATAATGTGGCATGGAACATAAGAAATTATCGATACGTCGGAAACGTATCAGAGGTCCATGTCATTTGCGATGGACGTCGTCTTTTTCGGGTCTGTCGGGTGAATCTGCACCTCCTTAGAATTTTTCTCGGTATTGAAAGTTGATTCTTTATTTGGCCTTCCAACGTCTGGCAGCACGTCGTAGTCAGTCATACTACTTGACGCCAAATACTCAGCTTGCATCCCGAAAGTTTCTGATATCCGATGAAAATCCTTATCGCACTTATCGGCTAAGGCGAAGCTTCCTTTGACTGTGATTGGTCCCTTCGGTCCAGGCATCCTCCACAACAGGTATGTATAGTGTGGTACCGCCATAAATCTAGCATATGCTGGTCGTCCCAACAGAGCGTGGTACTGCGACGGAAAATCCACAACTTCAAACTCCAGCTTCTCGATTCTATAATTTTCTCGGGTTCCAAACTGAACGTCGAGATTGATCTTCCCCAATGGATAACTTGGTTTTTCCGGTGTGATACCATGGAACCTCGTGTCTGTTGGCTTCAAGTTTGCTAGGGATATGTTCATTTTCCTCAATGTATCTGCATACATAAGGTTTAAGCTGCTGCCGCCATCTATGAATACTCGAGAGACATCAAATCCCGCAATAACTGCTGGTAAGATAAGTGCTGACTGCCCTGGTCGAGGAACTTGCTGCGGATGATCTGCTATGGTGAAGCCAATATCTTGCCCTGACCAATTAAGATACTCGACCGTTGGTGGAGGCATTTTTTCTGCCATGAACACCTGTCGTGAGATTACTTTCTGTGCTCTATTGGATGGCCTTCCTTTCTGAATCATCGACACCGCTCCATTAGAGTTAGGATCAACGTAAGGTGGTGGTGGAGGTGCTGCCGCTATTCTGAGCTGATGTCGATTATCTTCTGTAATCGCGGGAGGAGGTGGCAAGTGAATCTCGCTCCTGGGTTCTCGAGGATTTCTCTGTGCTGCCCGAGCGTTAGCGTGTTCTGCCCACCTTAACATTGCCTGGAAATTGCGACAATCTTTACGAGATGTCCTGACTGTCTTTTTCCATTGCTGTCGAGGAAAAAGTGCATCTGACACGGCCCATTCATCATCTCTTCAGGAGACACGAAAGGCCTCGGGAACCTAGGCCCGCTATTTTGCCTGTTGTTTCGAGAATCGTCTCTATTATCGCCTCGCTGTTCATTGCTTCTTTGATAATCATCTCTGTTGTTTCCTCCTGTGTTTGCCCGAAAACCTGCCGAAATCTGTCCCGGAGCATCATAGTTCGGGTACTGCCGAGGAAATCGTCGCCTCGGTTGATAATTTCGACCACGGTCCTCCTCTGGCGACCTGTGCCGTTTGTTGTGGACAGCATCTTCTCCATCTGCCCATCTGTTTGCTATTTCCATTAACGCGGATACTGTCTTTGGGTTGGTCCTTCCCAAGTCGTCGACAAAATCTCCACGCCTGATTCCTGCGACAAACGCATCTATCGCTCTTTCGTCAGATATATTTTCTGCCGAGTTTTTGATGATGTTCCACCTTTGGATATATTTTCTCATTGGCTCGTCTGGCTTTTGTCGACATGCTCTCAACTCCTCTAACGACGCAGGTTTTTTGCACGTGGACCTGAAGTTCTTGACGAACACGTCCTCGAAGCTTTCCCAACTGTCGATAGATCCTGGAGGGAGTTTCTTTATCCAAGACCGTGCGGCTCCACTCAAATGCACCTGGATGCTTTGCATAGCTGTTGCTCTGGTTCCTCCTGTGAGTTTCACCGTCTCGAGATAATCAACTAGCCAATCTTCTGGATCTTGAAGGCCGTCGAATTTTTTGAAATTATCAGGCAACTTGAATCCCGAAGGTACTCGAGTTTTTCGCACTCTCCTCGTGAAGCACGGCAAACCGCACATATCCTCGTTGTTTAACTCTGGGGACTATCGATGTTCTCTTCTGCTTTGTCGCGCTCTGTCGACCCTTGCTTGTGCTGCCGTATCTCTTGCTCCACTTGGTCCTTCAGGAGCTGCTGCTGCTGCCGCAGGTCGTGGACTATTTTGCCTTGCTGTTCCTTCGGGAGGTGTTGATACAAACGCCGTCCCCATGGCACCAACTCCTGCTATCGCCATGTTGTAAAGTGTTTCCCTTGGATCTCCTGGAGGTGGTTTAGATGCGAGGATAAAAGCATGTGTCGCCATATACTCAGCCTCTGGTGTCTTAGGGATGATGTTTCCTCTTGTATCTATCGACATAAAGGACATGTCGAGGTTTTGGACCAGGTGCTCTCTTTCTGCTTCGGATATGTGTTGTAACCTTGATCTTGCTCTGTTCCGAGCTTCCCTGTGGCTATCACCCGAAGTTCTAGATTGTCGACTCAACTCTGCCCTTCTCCTGCTGGATGCAGAAGCTGCCTCCTTTCTTCTATTTAACTCACCGCTGTTTTTCCAATTCTCTTGCAGCTCGTGCGAGCCTATATTGATATGCTTGTAATTCCTCTGGCGTGGCTGTGGTGGCCATTGGTTCTGAGCCGTCCATAGCTCTCGCGGCTCTATCCCATGCTGCTTGCGGGAGTCGAACTCTGTGTCGCGGCTGTGGCCCGACGTATTTATTGCCCAAACCTCGTCAAAGATCGGAGGGATCGACGTATGGATTTCCCAGATCGTCGAAAGCCTCGGATGTTTCCTCTTGGTCATTGCTTGACTCTCCAATGACATAAATCTGATGATATTTTGTATTCAGATCTATGTTGGGTTTGGTGACACCATCGTTGAGATTGGTGAAGACCTTGCCCACTATAGTAGATTTGTCGATGAAGTCGTAACTGTCGACACTGCTTGAGTCATCGCTTATATATGAGTCCGCAGATGACTCAAACGACATGTCGCTGAAGATCTTGGCGAGTTTCTCTCTTGCCCTGATGCTGATGTAGCGTGACGACGAAGTTTCTTCTTCTCCTGATTCGGTTGACGATGTATAGCTTGAAAAATCGGAATCGACCGCCGATGATCCCGACGAAATCGGAATTTCGACACGATACGATCCTTCTTTCTCGACGCGAAAGTGAAACCTTCTGAACGTCATCTCCATAGGCTCCGCCAGATACGCATATGCATCCAAACGGGAGGGTGGGTGAGGAAGAAAATCGACAGAACCAGCAGCGATCTGTTTACCTCGATCCATTGCGTTGCTTGCGGTTGATGATGTCGAAGATCTTGAACGTGCCATCGAGATCAGATCCTTACGCCTCTAGTTCCCACAGACGGCGCCAATTGACAAGGTATCAACTTGTCAATGCCTATGGATTGTAGGCTAGGGTTTAGTTGGAAGTAGAGGGCAAGTAGATCTCGAAGGTTTCAGCCGAAAAGTACTCGACGATTATGAAAACTAGGGTTTGTAAACAATGATTCGATGATCTCTGCGTCCCTCGACTCCCCCTTATATAGGAGGCGGAGCCGAGGGATTCGTGCTGTACAAGTTACAAAGTCCGGGAAGGTTTCTAACTCATCCCGTAAGATTACAAATAAGACTTTCTATTACAACTCTAGCTTTCCTTAATAATATCTTGGGCTTCCGAATCTTCTTATTCTTCGGGTAATGGGCCTTCAGTAAACCCCGGGTACTATCTTCGGCAGGCCCATTTGGAATGCCTATGTCACCCGCCTCTGCATGCCATTGTTGAAGTGTGGGATGGTACAACGCTTGTATTACTTTTTGGGGAGCAATTGTGGTCTATGTGATTCCAAAGGCGATTTTTGAATATAATGCAAAGGATTCCATATGAAATTTCCATTGACTAAATCTTTTGAATAATAATCATTTGTTTTTATATCGTGTAATCAAACGAACTTTGGTTTATTTCCAAGTGTGGGGTGATTATACTTTTATAAGGAATCATTTGCATTACGGGGAGTACTCCGGTGTCCCCCCCCCCCCTACGCCAATAAAATTGAAGGGGCAAGTTTATCGAAAAAATTATACATGCCCCGTAACTTTCAGAAAATAGACAAACAACCCCTCAAGTCAAAATCGAACCCCCTGTTTTACATGGTGTGGTAGTTAAATAAAAAACAGCCAATGCCACGTTCGACTAGGAGGTTTAACCGTCATCCTTGGCCTCTCCTCGCCCCCTAAATCCCTAGAATCCGGCGATCTTGCTCGCTCCTTCGGTGCGACGACCATGGAGGCGCTCATTCTCGTCGTGTTCCTGACCCTGCTCACCACTCGCAAATAAACGCATTCTCCCTCTCTCCGTTCTTGACCATGGCGGGCAGCGCGCATCGGCAGCATGGTCTTCTCTGTCCATACGAGCATCTCTAACAGAGCCCTTATTCGAGCGAACTGAAAAAAACGAAGTTCATTCTCCCGAAAATCAAATTTCGAGCAGTTTAGAAGGTGGCGCAGAACAACACCCATATTCGGAACCAAAAAATACAAATTCAAATTTGTCAGTAAGTGATCATTGCAAACAAGTTTAGAAAAGTGAAATTCAAACTACATAGTTGCTTATTTGCATAGTTGCGGTCGCTGTTGACCACCAAAACCCACCGGCGAGTAGCGACGGGTAACACGAAGAGCCGGGAGGCTCCCAGGACTGCTGGTGGGCCCTGGTCCCTCGGGCGACGGCCCGCAATGTTCCGGCACGCACGTCCGATGCTGGTGCAAGGGCGTGCCACCTGACCTATACCTGGTCAGGAAGGTGATGGATTGCTTCGACTAGTTTCCTGCATGGCATACACGTAAACATTAAATACGAGCCTCGATCGGCTCTCAGGTTGTCCTATGAATCAGCTCAAGGAGCCGATCCACCCATGATTCGCATGAGATCTACGATAACATGGTGGTCCTGCTTGATCAATATTAGGTTAAAACGATCTACGACGATCTAGGGTTTTCACCACATAACCGGAACGTCCTACACGTAATTGAGCCTGGCAGACACGAAAGATGATAATAAACCAGCCCTAGACAAGGCCTAAAAACCAACGTGGAGTTGATTCCCGGAACATCTCCTCTAGGACTAGCAAACTACACCTTACGTGCTACTGGATCCTTCAACTCGTTTGCAAGGCCTAACTATGTAGATATTAAACTAATCCTTGAAGAACAAGGAGCAATCGTAACGGATCGAATCTACTAAATAATGACTAAGCAGGGTGCCACCCTTGCACCTAAGATCGGTACAAGGGTGGCTAGATATCCAGGGGTAGCATGACTAATCGAATACATCAAGAAAGTACCGATGCTAACCCTAACATATCCATGATAACGGTGTTGCTCGCCATCAAAAAGGCTTCAGTACGAGCAACACATGAACAACGAATAAACAAGATTCTGCCTAGATCGCAAGATGCGATCTAGGCAGCATAGCGCTTACCCGGAAGAAACCCTCGAAACAAGGGGTGGCGATGCGCCTAGATTGGTTTGTTGTGAACGTGATCGTCATCCTTTCTCAATAACCCTAGATACATATTTATAGTCCGTAGACTTCCTAACGTGGGAATAATCCCCACCGTGTACGAGCTAAACTCTATCTTTTCATCCTAACCGACACGTATCCTACTATATTTTACAGATACACGGGCAATTTGGCCCAAACTCTTTATACAAGGCCGATTCACGAATAAATTCTACGTATATTTGCTAAGCCCATCTCAATCACGGCCCACTTCTGATTTGGTTAAAATCTGGTGATAACACATGCCCCCCTGGTTTTGGTAATGATAATTCCAAAACCACTCTGCTTTTTCTTCGTCGGATCATGTCGTGGCAGGGCAGAACCGTCGCAGTATCCTTCATCATGATGCCTTGCCTTCTCAACTTCTCTGCAAGATTTGATAGTTTTTTTTTGGCACCACTTCCTCGGAAACTGCTGTGTGATACGTCCAATTTGCATCACTATTTTATATCATAATTTGCTGTTATTCATTGATATATTTCATATTTGGACATAATACTTATGTTATTTCATCTATTTTGCATGTTTCATGATTATTGGAGGATCGAGCACCGGAGCCAGGATTCTGCTGGATAAAGCACCGTTAGAATGCAATATTTCGGAAGACCAACAGTTGACGGAAATTATACCAAAAATCCTATTTTTCCAGATGACGAAGGGAGCCAGAAGGGGGAGCTGAGGGGACCCGAGGTGGGCCCACCCCATAGGCCGGCGCGGCCCAAGGGCTGGCCGCGCCGCCCTGTGAGGAGGGGGGCCCACAGCCCCTCTCGCCTCCTTTTCTTCGCGAAATCCTTCGTCCCGAAGACCTAAGCCCCAGAGGATACCTCGCCAAGAGTTACATCCGCCTCTGCGAGGCGGAGAACACCAGAGAGAAAAGAGCTCTCCGGCGGGCTGAGATCCGCCGGGGAAATTCCCTCCGGGAGGGGGAAATCGACGCCATCGTCACCGTCATCGAGCTGGACATCATCTCCATCACCATCATCATCATCTCCACCATCATCACCGCCGTCTCCACCGCTGGACATCGTCACCGCCGTAGCAATTTGGGTTTGATCTTGATTGTTTGATAGGGGAAACTCTCCCGGTATTGATTTCTACTTGTTATTGATGCTATTGAGTGAAACCGTTGAACCAAGGTTTATGTTCAGATTGTTATCCATCATCATATCACCTCTGATCATGTTCCATATGATGTCTCGTGAGTAGTTCGTTTAGTTCTTGAGGACATGGGTGAAGTCTAAATGTTAGTAGTGAAGTATGGTTGAGTAATATTCAATGTTATGATATTTAAGTTGTGGTGTTATTCTTCTAGTGGTGTCGTGTGAACGTCGACTACACGACACTTCACCTTTATGGGCCTAGGGGAATGCATCTTGTACTCGTTTGCCGATTGCGGGGTTGCCGGAGTGATAGAAACCTAAACCCCCGTTGGTATATCGATGCAGGAGGGATAGCAGGATCTCAGAGTTTAAGGCTGTGGTTAGATTTATCTTAATTACTTTCTTGTAGTTGCGGATGCTTGCAAGGGGTATAATCACAAGTATGTATTAGTCCTAGGAAGGGCGGTACATTAGCACAGGTTCACCCACACAACACTTATCAAAACAATGAAGATTAATTAGCCGTATGTAGCGAAAGCACTAGACTAAAATCCCGTGTGTCCTCGAGAACGTTTGGTCATTATAAGTAAACAAACCGGATTGTCCTTTGTGCTAAAAAGGATTGGGCCACTCGCTGCAATTGTTACTCTCGCACTTTACTTACTCGTACTTTATTCAACTGTTACATCAAAACCCCCTGAATACTTGTCTGTGAGCATTTACAGTGAATCCTTCATCGAAACTTCTTGTCAACACCTTCTGCTCCTCGTTGGGATCGACATTCTTACTTATCGAAGATACTACGATACACCCCCTATACTTGTGGGTCATCAAGACTATTTTCTGGCGCCGTTGCCGGGGAGTGAAGCGCTATTGGTAAGCGGAATTGGTAAGGGAAACTTCTACTGTTTGTGCTGATTTTGTTTTTGCCTGCTGCCATAATTCATTATGGAGAGATCTCCTTTTGAATGTTTATTTGGAAAATCTGCTACTACTGCAAAGGTAGTGGATGAGGCGCCAGGTAAGGAAGAGATACCATACAAAATACCTATGAAAATTATTGAACGCGTAGTGAGTAACCGTTATACAGGGGATGGAACTGTCCACCCTGGAGATCATTTACTGTTCTTGCATGAATTATGCGGTTTATTCAAGTGTACAGGTATTGCTATGGATGAAGTGAGGAAGAAACTATTCTCTATATCGCTGTCTGGTAAAGCGGCGCATTGGTATAAATTACTGGATAATGGGGATTCTCTTGAATGGAATGATATTGTGCCCCGGTTTTATTCTAAGTTCTATCCTCCAAGTGAAATTCACAAGGATCGGAACCGCATATATAATTTTTGGGCTCATGATGGAGAGAGTATTGCCCAAGCGTGGGGGAGATTGAAGTCTTTAATGCTCAAATGCCCCATTCATGAGCTTCCTGGTAATGTTATTATTGATAATTTCTATGCAAGACTTTCTTTTGAAGACAAGACCTTGCTGGATACTTCTTGTTCTGGATCATTCACACGCAACAAAGAAGAGTTTAAAAGGGACCTTCTTAATCGGATCCAGGAAAATACTGAAGGATGGGAGAACGACAAAGATAGAGAATCAGGTATAAATTATGATTACAAATGCATTGAAGCTTTTATGGATACTGATAAATTTCATAATATGAGTGCTACTTATGGTCTTGATTCTCAAGTTGCTGCAAATCTTTATAAAGCTTTTGCCTCTCATTATGAATTGCCTAAGAAGAATTTTGATAAGAATCATGAACCGTATAAAGATAAAATTGATTCATCTATTAATAAATGTGTTGTAGTTGAAACTGTTGATCATGTTATTCCTGAAGCTTATATTGAAAAAACTCCTTTCCCTGCTAAAATGAAGGAGTACTCTGTTATAAATAGTGCGGTTCATAAAAGTGAAAAGAAACCTATAGAACCTAAAGAACAAATAAAAGTTGAACCTGCTGTTGCAATAGTTAAAGATCTTGTGACTGAAAATGTGGAGGATGGTCATATTATTTTCTGTGAAGATGCTTCTAATATTGTTTCACATCCTAATAAGTCTAAGAAAGTTAGTGTTCCTATGCTATCTGTTAGAATTGGTGATCATTGTTATTATGGTTTATGTGATATTGGTGCAAGTATTAGTGCTATTCCTTATGAGCTTTACACGGAGATTATGCACGAAATTGGTTCTTGTGAACTTGAAGATATTTATGTGGTTATTCAGCTGGCTAATAGATAAACTATTTCTCCAATTGGTATTGTTCGAGATGTGGAAGTTTTATGCGGTAAGATTAAATATCCTGCTGACTTCTTGGTACTTGGTTCTGCTGCTAGTGAATATTGTCCTATCATTTTTGGTAGACCTTTTCTAAATACTTGTGGAGCTATTATAGATTGCAAGAAAGAGAAAATTTTGACTAAATTTGCTGGTGAATCTTATGAGTTGAACTTCTCTAAATTTACCAAAACTCCTTATAAAGCTGATTTGCCTAATGATGATTTTAAAGTTGAACAGTGTGCATCTATTGTCTTGCTCCTAATAATCCTTTGCAGCAACATTTGGAGAATAGTGAGAGTGAAGTTTTTAGGGAAGAAAGAGATGAGCTTGATGAAATTTTTCTTCGCCAACCTATTCTTAAGCATGATTTACCGGTGGAAGATCTGGGTACAACACCACCACCAAAGGAAGATCCTATCTTTGATTTAAAACCATTGCCTGATAATCTTAAATATGCTCATATTGATGATAAGAAAATATATCCTGTTATTATTAGTTCTAAGCTTACAGAGTTTGAAGAAGAAAGGCTATTGGAAATATTGAAGAAACACCGAGGCGCTATTGGCTACACACTTGATGACTTGAAGGGGATTTCTCCCTCTATTTGCCAACACGCCATTAATATGGAAGATGATGCGAAGCCTATTGTTGAACCTCAGCGTCGTCTAATTCCTAAGATGAAGGATGTGGTAAGAAATGAGGTATTAAGACTTCTTGAAGCTGGTATTATATATCCTATTGCTGATAGTAGATGGGTTAGTCCTGTGCATTGTGTTCCTAAGAAAGGAGGAATGACTGTTGTGCCTAATGATAATGATGAGCTCATACCTCAAAGAGTAGTTGTAGGGTATAGAATGTGTATTGATTATCGAAAAGTTAATAAAGTTACTAAAAAAGATCATTACCCTTTGCCTTTTATTGATCAAATGTTAGAAAGGTTATCTAAAAATACTCATTTTTGCTTTCTTGATGGTTATTCTGGGTTTTCACAAATTGCTGTTAAAACTAAGGATCAAGAGAAAACCACTTTCACTTGTCCCTATGGAACTTATGCTTATAGACGTATGCCTTTTGGTTTATGTAATGCTCCTGCTACTTTTCAAAGATGCATGTCTGCTATTTTTCATGGCTTTTGCGAGAGTATTGTAGAGGTATTCATGGATGATTTTTCTGTCTATGGGAATTCTTTTGATAATTGCTTGCGGAACCTTGATAAAGTTTTGCAGAGATGTGAAGAAACTAACCTTGTTCTTAATTGGGAGAAATGCCACTTTATGGTTAATGAAGGAATTGTATTGGGACATAAAATTTCCGAGAGAGGTATTGAAGTTGATAGAGCTAAAGTTGAAGCAATTGAGAAGATGCCCTATCCTAGGGATGTTAAAGGTATTCGTAGTGTTCTTGGTCATGCTGGGTTTTATAGGAGGTTTATTAAAGACTTCTCCAAGATTTCAAAGCCTCTTACTAATCTTCTTCAAAAAGATGTACCTTTTGTTTTTGATGATGATTGTAAGGAAGCTTTTGAAACTCTAAAGAAGGCCTTAACAACTGCTCCTATAGTTGAACCTCCTGATTGGAACTTACCATTTGAAATTATGTGTGATGCTAGTGATTTTGCTGTAGGCGTTGTTCTTGGACAGCGAGTAAACAAAAAACTGAATGTTATTCATTATGCTAGTAAAACTCTTGATGCTGCTCAAAGAAATTATGCTACTACTGAAAAAGAATTGTTAGTTGTAGTCTTTGCTTGTGATAAGTTTAGATCTTATATTGTTGATTCAAAAGTTACTATACATACTGAGCATGCTGCAATCAGATACCTTATGCAAAAGAAAGATGCTAAGCCAAGGCTTATTAGATGGGTACTTCTGTTGCAAAAATTTGATTTACATATTGTAGATAGGAAAGGTGCTGATAATCCTGTTGCTGATAATTTGTCTAAATTGGAAAATATTGCTTATGATCCTGTTCCTGTTAATGATAGTTTTCCAAATGAATAATTGGCTGTAATAAAGGTGAGCTCGCGAGACAGTCCTTGGTATGCTGATTATGCTAACTTTATTGTTTCCAAGTACTTGCCTCCAACCTTTTCAGCTCAGCAAAGGAGGAAATTCTTTTATGACTTGAGGCATTATTTCTGGGATGACCCACACTTATATAAAGAAGGAGTGGATGGTATTCTGCGAAGATGTGTTCCCGAATATGAACAACAAGAGATATTGAGTAAATGTCATGGTAGTGCTTATGGAGGACATCACGCCGGAGATAGAACCGCGCAAAAGGTTCTACAATCAGGTTTTTATTGGCCAACTCTCTTCAAAGATGCAAGGAAGTTTATTTTATCTTGTGATGAATGTCAAAGGGTTGGTAATATCTCCAGACGCAATGAAATGCCTATGAATTATACTCTTGTTATTGAACCGTTCGACTGTTGGGGATTTGACTTCATGGGACCTTTTCCCTCTTCAGAAGGTAACACTCATATACTTGTTGCTGTTGATTATGTTACTAAATGGGTGGAAGCCATACCTACAAAAAGTGCTGATGGTGAGACCTCTTTAAGAATGCTTTTAGATATTATTTTTCCTAGATTTGGAGTTCCTAGATATATTATGACTGATGGAGGTTCTCATTTTATTCATGGTGGTTTTAGAAAAACTCTTGCTAAATATGGTATTAATCATAGAATTGCTTCCGCTTATCATCCTCAAACTAGTGGGCAAGTAGAATTATCAAATAGAGAGATTAAATCTATCTTGCAAAAGACTGTTAATAAAACTAGAAAGAATTGGGCTAGTAAATTGAAGGATGCACTATGGGTTTATAGAACTGCTTATAAAAATCCCATGGGAATGTCACCTTATAAAATGGTTTATGGAAAAGCTTGTCATTTACCTTTAGAACTAGAGCACAAAGCCTATTGGGCAGTTAGAGAATTAAATAAAGATCCTAAACTTGCCGGTAATAAGAGGTTGCTACAATTGAGTTCTCTAGATGAATGGAGAAGTGAAGCTTATGAAAATGCTAAACTCTTTAAAGAGAAAGTTAAAAAATGGCATGATAGAAGGATCATCAAAAGAGAATTTAATATTGGGGATAAAGTCCTATTGTATCGGTCTCGTCTCAGATTCTTTGCAGGGAAATTACTCTCGAAGTGGGAAGGACCATATGTTGTTGAGGAGGTGTATCGTTCAGGAGCAATTAAAATTAGCTCTCCCCAAGGCAATGCTACACAAGTGGTGAATGGAAAAAGACTCAAGCATTATATCTCAGGTGATTCTTATAATGTAGATGTTGATATTATTCGAGTGGAAACACCGGAGGCCTTCATCAAAGGACAAATTGACAGTCCGCCAGAACTCGACTTTGAATAGGTAACAGTACTGGTAATGAAAAGTTCGCAATTTACTTTCCGAACAATATTTTTGTTGTTTTTGGAAAATATGAAAAATTACGAGATCGAAACGGAGTGGAGGAGACGCACGAGGGCGTGCCCCCATAGGCCGGCGCGGGCCCCAGCCAGGCCGCGCCGCCCTATGAGCTGGCCGCCTCGTCGCCCCTTTCCGACTCTGGTTCGACCTGGTACTTTCCTTTTGTCGTGAAAATTTTTGCTATATAATCCCCCGGACCCCTGGAGGTCCGTATATCGTTTTCTCGACGTGTTTTGTTTCGAGCTGTTTCTGCCAGGATTTGCTTCGGATCTAGAGCCATCATGTCCTCGTCGGAAATTCCGAAGGACAGTTCCTGCAAGGACGTTGATAACTTGTACATGGAGGAGCTGAGGATGCACCCCAAAGAGTTGCTGCTCGTTGAGGGAGAACTGCAGATTAAGGATGTCCAGGGTCCTAAAGGAGAAGGAAGCTTGGAAGACAGGATGGAGAAGCTAGAACAGGAGGTCTTCAAATACAAGAAGATAGCTGAGTGTGAGGTGGATATCTTCCACAAGATTGTGTCTGAACTCATTGCTGAACACGAGAAGGAAACTGCAAAGCTATGGGGCGACATCCTCTCACTTCACGACACCACCAACAAACTCCAAGCTCAACTCTATGACGTTCAGAATCAGAACTGTGAGTATGAAAACATGTTTAAACACATAAGCCATGCTGCTAGTTTCAGGATTCCCGAGACCAAGATGTCGTTTGTTGATGGGGAGCCTCTTCCTTGGAAGTCTGATGACGGGAATTCATCACCACCATCGCCGAAGGAGTAATTCATCATCGGTATTGGCATCCCCTTGGTTTGTTCCAAGCTTGGGGGAGTGCCGCGGTATCACATCATCACTATCTTTTACTTTTTACTGTCAAGTAGTGTCATATCATGAGTAGGGAAGTTATCGTATAAGATGGGTTGCAGTTTGGAAGTATCTCTCCTTTAGTTGGTTGTCTATGTATCCCTTGGTGTGAGTTATCGTTATGGAATATTAATGAGAAGTCTTATCATTTACATATTGCACATCTTATTTTAGTTTGCAATCTCTATTATATGATTTATCTTGTTGTTAGTTTTGGTATCACTTTGGGAGCATTGACTAAATCTATTTGGTTTTGGCAAACTTAGCATTGGTCAATAGCAACAACACTTTGAGGTTTAAGTAGAAAAGAGAAATACATGTAGTTGTTTCATTGTCTTTCTTTCTTGTTAGCTCATAGCTTATTATTCTGAAGTTAAAATTGTTTGTGCTTACAAGGAAGATGCATGATTATTTCTATCACATGTATATTTGTTTGTTTCCTTCAACTCTTATGCTTGCTAATTAACCTTGCTAGCCAAAGACCTGTACTGAGAGGGAATACTTCTCGTGCATCCAAACCTTAACCCAAACCCATGTCATTTGTGTCCACCATATCTACCTACTACATGGTATTTTCTGCCATTCCAAGTAAATACTTCGTGTGCTACCTTTAAATAATTCAAAATTTACTATCTATTATTTGTGTCAATGTTTTATAGCTCATGAGGAAGTATGTGGTGTTTTATCTTTCAATCTTGTTGGGCAACTTTCACCAATGGACTAGTGGCTTCATCCGCTTATCCAATAATTTTGCAAAAAGAGCTGGCAATGGGATTCCCAGTCCCAAATTAATTAATAAAAATAGACACTCCTCCATGGTATGTGATTGATGGATGGCACCCGAAGGATTCGGTTAGCCATGGCTTGTGTAAGCAAAGGTTGGGGGGAGTGTCATCATAATAAAACTAAAATAAAAAGGCACTCCTTCATGGTATGAGATTGTTGGCAGGCACCCGAGGATTCGGTTAGCCATGGTTTGTGAAAGAAAGGTTGGAAGGAGTGCCACACAAAATAAAAATAAAATGGGAGCCGCTCTTTGAAGGTTTGTCTGGCAAGGGGGTTAGAG
Source organism: Lolium perenne (assembly GCF_019359855.2). NCBI lineage: Eukaryota > Viridiplantae > Streptophyta > Magnoliopsida > Poales > Poaceae > Lolium > Lolium perenne. Next base: position 132,726,357 of record NC_067244.2, read on the forward strand.
TACCCGCTACCAGTCGTTGACAACAACAAACACCTCTCAAAATATTACTTTTATTCTCTTTATATGACTTCAAAACTGAAAAAGCTCTAGCACATGATTTAATCCCTGCTTCCCTCTGCGAAGGGCCTGTCTTTTACTTTATGTTGAGTCAGTAAACCTATTTCCCTCCATCTCAAGCAAGCATTTGAGTAGTTGTGATCAAACCATTATATTGTGATTTGCTTCATCATGTCTTTTATTCTTCCTTGTTTTGTACAAGTTTTATCTGAATGAATATAGCTTTGCAAGTTATCAATGATCATGAGGAGACTATTATGATTGAGTATGCAAGTTGTGCAATATAAACTTTAACATGAGAGCGCTGCTCGATAGATAAGAATAACCTGTTAATTGTTCTCTGACCAAGAACGAAGTTTGCCATCACCAGCTATGATTTCTTATGCACCTTTTATTTGTGATTACCTTATACTTGTTTCAAGTTGAGTTATATGAGGAAGTTGTTTACTAGAATGTCTTGTGTGAATGAATATGATGCTTCTTGTCCGTATTTTATTTATCGACTCTTCACTCCATAAACATGTGGTCCTGTTTACCGAGTTCAGTTTCGCTTGGGGACAAGCGAAGTCTAAGCTTGGGGGGAGTTGATGCGTCCAATTTGCATCACTATTTTATATCATAATTTGCTGTTATTCATTGATATATTTCATATTTGGACATAATACTTATGTTATTTCATCTATTTTGCATGTTTCATGATTATTGGAGGATCGAGCACCGGAGCCAGGATTCTGCTGGAAAAAGCACCGTTAGAATGCAATATTTCGGAAGATCAACAGTTGACGCAAATTATACCAAAAATCCTATTTTTCCAGATGACGAAGGGAGCCAGAAGGGGGAGCTGAGGGGACCCGAGGTGGGCCCACCCCATAGGCCGGCGCGGCCCAAGGGCTGGCCGCGCCGCCCTGTGAGGAGGGGGGCCCACAGCCCCTCTCGCCTCCTTTTCTTCGTGAAATCCTTCGTCCCGAAGACCTAAGCCCCAGAGGATACCTCGCGAAGAGTTACAGCCGCCTCTGCGAGGCGGAGAACACCAGAGAGAAAAGAGCTCTCCGGCGGGCTGAGATCCGCCGGGGAAATTCCCTCCGGGAGGGGGAAATCGACGCCATCGTCACCGTCATCGAGCTGGACATCATCACCATCACCATCATCATCATCTCCACCATCATCACAACCGTCTCCACCGCTGGACATCGTCACCGCCGTAGCAATTTGGGTTTGATCTTGATTGTTTGATAGGGGAAACTCTCCCGGTATTGATTTCTACTTGTTATTGATGCTATTGAGTGAAACCGTTGAACCAAGGTTTATGTTCAGATTGTTATCCATCATCATATCACCTCTGATCATGTTTCATATGATGTCTCGTGAGTAGTTCGTTTAGTTCTTGAGGACATGGGTGAAGTCTAAATGTTAGTAGTGAAGTATGGTTGAGTAATATTCAATGTTATGATATTTAAGTTGTGGTGTTATTCTTCTAGTTGTGTCGTGTGAACGTCGACTACACGACACTTCACCTTTATGGGCCTAGGGGAATGCATCTTGTACTCGTTTGCCGATTGCGGGGTTGCCGGAGTGACAGAAACCTAAACCCCCGTTGGTATATCGATGCAGGAGGGATAGCAGGATCTCAGAGTTTAAGGCTGTGGTTAGATTTATCTTAATTACTTTCTTGTAGTTGCGGATGCTTGCAAGGGGTATAATCACAAGTATGTATTAGTCCTAGGAAGGGCGGTACATTAGCACAGGTTCACCCACACAACACTTATCAAAACAATGAAGATTAATTAGCCATATGTAGCGAAAGCACTAGACTAAAATCCCGTGTGTCCTCGAGAACGTTTGGTCATTATAAGTAAACAAACCGGCTTGTCCTTTGTGCTAAAATGGATTGGGCCACTCGCTGCAATTGTTACTCTCGCACTTTACTTACTCGTACTTTATTCAACTGTTACATCAAAACCCCCTGAATACTTGTCTGTGAGCATTTACAGTGAATCCTTCATCGAAACTGCTTGTCAACACCTTCTGCTCCTCGTTGGGATCGACATTCTTACTTATCGAAGATACTACGATACACCCCCTATACTTGTGGGTCATCACTGTGGCATTAAATCTCCACTATATCCCCTTTTATTTAACCGCGCCGAACAGTTCGCCTCTTCATCCCCTTGCTCTGTACTAGCCATCGGCACCAAAAACCCCCTTCTCCTGTAGCAATGTCTTCCTTTTCCTCCTCCTCCGCCTTGTCGGGTCTTTCTTCCCAGTCCTCCTCTTCCACATCTTCCTCCTCCCGCGAGCCCACGCCGGAGTGGGATTTGACGGCGGCGCACAACCACCGCGCCCAGAGGAATGGGACCAGGAGGACCACGACTCATCCGTCTGGTCTGAGGATGACAAGTCCTTGACCAGCGGAGACGATAACCTTCAGTTCCTCGCCGACGGGGAGCTGGAGGCGGAGAGCGAGGACGACTTGTTCTCCTGGGACGACTTCACTTCCTCCGACGAGGAGGAAGAAGAAGAGGACGACGACTCCCTCGAGGACTATCCGCCGGCGAAGCGCTTCCGCGCCGGATCGGATGATGACGACGACGATGACGACGACGACGAAGAGGAGGAGGCTCCCATTGAGGGCTACGGGAGCAGCGACGAGGAGCCCGCCGGCAGGAGTGTCGACGGCAACTCCAATGGCGACGACGAGGGCAGCGACGGCCCATAGAGTAGGACTAGTAGTAGTAGCCGATTGGTCAATAGACCTTTCTTTTGTTCTTCCTCCCTCGAGCAATCGGCTCTTTCTCTGTAAGAAATCCCTTCTATTAATGAAGAAAATGTTCCTATGCTGATTTCGCTTTAACATCAATTTTGCCGATTGGCAAAGTAAGTCAACGCGCAAAGAGCCGATGGCAGCGCATCGGCCTTTTCCATAAAACGCGATTAAGGCCAAATCAGTTGCCTATTTACACGGTAATCCGCAACCTTTGTTTGAGAGAATAAAATCAGATCCCCCAAATTGACGTCCAAACAGGTCCAATCCGTGTCCTTAGATCTCAAACGCACAGATTCAACTCCTCAGCGAAACCCATGGGAGAATCATCCCAATGCCACGGTCTCTGGCCTGAAAATAATCCGTTTAACTGCTCAATTGAGCTTGTTCCTCTAGAGTCGATGGCTATGCATCGGCTTCTTTTTTTTATATTCTGAAGTCGATGTCCGTGCATCGGCTGTACTGGTATCCATATTTCTAAAGTCGATGTCTGTGCATCGGCTGTGATTTGTATATAAATTTTTTTTTACTGGCCGATTTTATGCATCGGCCCCCATATTTCAATGTCCGTCATCCCACATGCTTGGGAAATACTTCTTGAGATGTTGGCCATTGACAGCTACTGGGAATTTAACACCGTCCAGCTGCTCGAGCATGTATGCATTACCCTTCAAAACCTGGTCGACTCTGTACGGACCGTGCCAATTAGGAGACCATTTACCATATTCTTTATCCTTAGTCCCTAATGGCAACACAGCTTCCCATACTAGATCACCAACCTGAAACTCCTTTGGTCTCACCTTCTTATTGTATGCGCGGGCTACCTTGGCTTTGTTCTCTTTAATCTTCTCCAACGACCAAAGTCTGAGTTCCGTTGAATCCTCAATAGTATCACTCATCAGGGCTGCATATTCTTCAGCTGTTAGATCATTCTGAAACGTAACACGTCTCGATCCAGCCGTAATTTCCCAAGGCAATACGGCTTCCTGCCCATAGACCAGCTGGTATGGCGAAGTTTTTATAGCTCCATGGCATGACATGCGATAGGCCCACAAAGCTTCCGACAATACCTCATGCCAACGCCTAGGGTTCTCGTCAACTTTCCTCTTAATCAGCTTGATAAGGCTCTGGTTGGACGCTTCAGCTTGCCCGTTGGCTTGAGCATAGTATGGAGACGATCGGATCAGCTTAATCCCCATGTCATCGCAGAACTTTCTGAATTCCTTAGAAACAAAGACCGATCCTCCATCGGTCGTGATAGTCTGGGGAATCCCGAATCTATGAATGACATGTTCTTTCACAAAATTGATAACATCTTCCGATTTTACCTTCTTCATAGGGACGGCCTCCACCCATTTAGTGAAGTAATCTGTAATGGCCAAAATCCACTCGTGGCCTTTGCTCGATGCAGGATGGATTTTACCGATCATATCCATGCCCCAACCTCGAAATGGCCAAGGCTTGATGATGGGGTTCATTGCTGATGCGGGCACCATCTGAATTTTCCCAAACATCTGACACGCTTGACACCCTTTATAGTACCTAAAGCAGTCCTCAAGCATGGTGGGCCAGTAAAACCCTGATCGCCTAATCAGCCATTTCATCTTATGAGCCGATTGGTGAGTTCCACAGGCGCCTTCATGCACCTCGTGTAAGAGCCGATTAGACTCGGTTGGTCCCAGGCATTTGAGCAGTAACCCTTCTAACGTCCTGTAGAACGTATCATCTCCTATAAGGACATATTTCATGGCCTTATACCTTATACGTTTAGGTGCCCCCCGAGCCGGATCCTTCAAGTAATTGAAGATATCGGCTCTCCAGTCATCCTGTTCCAGAACCGCACCGAACTTCGGCCGTACGGTATGTCCTTGTAGCCTGACGCCATCTGTGCGAGATCGTTGGCTTCGGTATTTTGAGATCTTGGGACCCAATTGAAGTTGATGTACCGAAATTGTGCCATCAGCTCGCGGCATTCCATCCATAATGGGAAGAGTGACTCACTCTCGCACTTGTATTCGTCCGTGAGCTGGGAAATCACCAACTTAGAGTCTCCAAAAAGTTCCACCGCTTCTGCCCCGGCTTTCAAAAGCAACTCCATTCCCTTGCGTATTGCCTCATACTCAGCGACATTGTTGGTTTAAGGGGTAGATAACCTGATGGAGAAGGAATATGTTGCCCCCCGAGGCGACACGAGCAGAATGCCGATGCCACAACCATCGTCACAAGCCGATCCATCGAAGAACATAGCCCATGCACGTACAGATAGTGCTGCTATATTAGTATTGATTCGTTCAGCAATGAGATCGGCCAACGCTTGTCCCTTGACTGCTTTCGCGGGCTGATACCGGAGATCAAACTCCGATAATGCAAACATCCATTTACCAAGTCGGCCTTTTAAAACAGGGGCCGACAACATATGTTTGACGACGTCTGATTTGCATATGATGATAATTTCTTCCGTCAGAAAGATGTGACGAAGCTTGGTGCAGGTGAAAAACAAGCAGAGGCACAACTTCTCGATCTCAGGATACCTCGTCTCTGCATCCAGCATCCTTCTGCTGAGGTAGAAAGCCACCTTTTCCAGACCATCATAAAGTTGCACCACTACTGACGCGATGGAAGTGTCAGCTACCGATAAGTAAATGTAGAATGGTCTGTCTTGCTGAGGCGGAACCAGCACAGGCGGTGTCGATAGATACTCCTTAATCTCGTCAAACGCTTGCTGCTGCTCTGCCCCCCAGTGAAACTCGTCATCAGATTTAATTTTCACCAATCCCATAAACGGCTCAATTCATCCTGACAGATTGGAGATGAATCTTCGGACGAAGTTAATTTTGCCGATGAGGCATTGGAGTTCCTTCTTCGTGGTAGGTGGTTGCATGGTGCGCACTGCCTCCTGGCTTTTCAGGCCGATCTCGATTCCACGTTCATGAACCAAGAAACCCAAGAACTGACCGGCCGTCACCCCAAAGGCACACTTCTTTGGATTCATTCTTAGCCCGAATCTTCTGGTTCGGTTCAGAATGCGTCGCAAATCCTCCAGGTGTCCCTCTACGGAGACAGACTTGACCACCACGTCATCGATGTAAATTTCCACCAATTTGCCGATCAGATCATGAAAAATGTAATTCATGGCTCTTTGGTACGTTGCACCGGCATTCTTCAGCCCAAAAGTCATGACTACATATTCAAACAAGCCCACTGAACCTGGTACTCTGAATGCAGTCTTGTGTATATCTTCTGGAGCCATGAAAATCTGATTGTAGCCGGCGTTGCCATCCATGAAACTTAAGACCTTATGACCAGCAGCTGCATTGACCAATGTCTCTGCTACCGGCATGGGATATTCATCCTTTGGAGTGGCTCTATTGAGATCTCGAAAATCTATGGCAACGCGCCATCGGCCATCCTTCTTCTGCACAGGCACTATATTGGAAATCCATTCAGCGTACCTGCATGGCCTGATGAACCCGGCGGTCAACATTTTCTCGACCTCTTTCTTGACTTCTTCTAGGATATCGGCCTTCATCTGACGTGCACGTTGCTGGAACGGCCGAAATCCTTTCTTGAGAGGGAGCCGATGCTCAATGATGCTCCTGTCTAACCCAGGCATCTCTGTGTAATCCCATGCAAAGCAATCTGGGTATTCTTTTAACAGAGCTATCATCTGGCTCCTGAGATGTGGATCTAGCTTTTTGCTGATAAAAGTTGGCCGTGGCTTATCCTCAGGACCAATGTCAACCTCTTCTAGCTCATCAGCCGATGTAAACCCATACCCTAGCTTTCCGTCGCCTGCTAGATCGATGTTAAACACAGGCAAAACGTATGGCGAGGATAGTATGGGCCGATTGCCGGAATCGGCCCCCATTTTGATTGAATTGCTCAATGAAGGTTTACATCTTGTTCGTGCTTTATTATGACTACATGGCATGCTTGAGACGAGATCATCACTTTTTATTTTTTGGGGCCGATCGCAGGGATCGGCCTTGCCACGTATGTCCGTTTCCTTTGCTCTTGCTATACTGTCAGGCCGGTGGATAAGACCAGCCTCACCCCGTTTTTTGTCACTTCGATGCACTCGCAGCCGTCCAGATTGATCCCGAAGAGCGGCTCTTGGCCTCCCGCTTCCCAAATGTTCATGCCAGCCGTTGAGATTTCGGCTGAATCATCTGCATGGACGACCTCGACTTCATCTCCATCCCACTGTATCAAGCATTGGTGCATAGTGGATGGAATGCAGCAGTTAGCGTGGATCCAATCTCTCCCTAGCAGAACAGCGTAGGTGCTTTTGCTGTCGACGATGAAGAATGACGTAGGGATGGTCTTTCGGCCTACAGTTAAATCCACGTTCAGAACGCCTTGCGCCTCTGATGCTTGGCCGTTGAAGTCGTTCAGAGTGACGTTGGTTTTGATTAGATCCGCGCTAGAGCGTCCCAAGAGACGTAGCATGGAGTATGGCATTATATTGACTGCCGCTCCCGTGTCAACCAGCATCTTATTGACAGGCTGCCCGTTGATATACCCTCTCAAGTACAGGGCCTTCAGATGCCTATAGCTCCTTTCTCGTGGTTTCTCAAAGATGACTGGTCGTGGGCCACAGTCAAGTTGTGCTATAGGTGCCTCTTCTGTTCCTGGAGCACAAAACTCCGTCGGAAGAATGAATACCATGTTTGTGCCAGCCGATGTCTTATCATCGGCTTTCTTTTGTTTGGGGCGCCACTCTTTCTTCTGTGGACGACCCTCCTCGTCCAGAGTTTGCTGAATTTTCGCGGCCAGATCGGGCCGCGCTTTCCTTAACGCGTGTAGGTATCGTCTCTCGGCTTCCTCTACGCTACGTAGTCGCTGAACCCTACGCTTTTGAGAATGGCTGAGTCCATCAGGGCACCACCTTGGCCGGTGGTATCTATCTTCTTCTTCATCTTCATCTTCTAACTCCTCGAGATCTTCCACCCGAGAGGACTCAGCTTGCTTGTTCCGAGACGGGAGAGGCCCTAGACGCTTGAACACTGACACGTCTCCTGTGTCCCTCTTCTTCTATCTACACTCTGGGCAGTTGCCGATTGTAGGCAATCGGCTCATCCCTGAATCCCAGCAATGCTTGAAGAAAGGACAATCCCAGTGTCTGTCCACGTCATCCTGCCCTCTTGACTTTTGCTTGGCACGGCGCTCATATCTTTCGTCGTCTCGATCATACCGACGATATTTCCTGTTATCCACACAAGACCGACGATCTTTTTCGTCGTCGCTGTCGTATCGCCGGCGCTGGTCGTACTGACGCTCATATTTGTTGAGGAGGTGCTCGGAGAGAGGTCGCTGGTATCGCACGTTCCTCACTTGCTCCTCTGTGATGTAGCGCTTGTCATTACGTTGGGGCCGGTCGCGTGGAACGGCCTCTTCTTTGTCCTTGCCACGAGAGCGGCTGCTCTCGTCTTTGTCCTTACCAGGGTGGTGCACATGTCCTACCATGTTAATGCTGAACGAGAAACCTGGCTGGCACCTCCCGGGGTAAGTGCACTCCACCATGTTAACGGCAGGGAAGGGGTGCGTGTCAACTTTCATGGCGTACTGGCTGAAAATTAGACGGCCTTGTTCTATCGCCATTTGGATCTGCTGACGCCACACCCTGCAGTCGCTGGTGGTATGGGTGAACGAGTTATGCCACTTGCAGTATGGCCTTCCGTTCATCTCTTGCACCGTAGGGATTTTATGGCCTTCGGGTAACTTCAGTTGCTTCTCCTTGAGTAAGAGGTCGAAAATCTACTCAGCTTTGTTTACGTCGAAGTCAAACCCTTTTGCAGGACCTTGTGGTTTAACCCATTTGCAGGACACGGGGTTTGCCCCCCGAGTCCATTCAGCCACGGCTACCTCCTGATCTCCCGCAGAGTCTTCATCTTCTTCTGTCTCAACCAGGACTACCGAGCGCTTGAACTTGTCTTGGTACAACTCTGGGTGGCGCTGTTCATATAATGATAGTTTCTGAACCATATGCGCCAGTGAAGTGTACTCTGCTTGGGAAGCCATATCCTTGATCGGCGATGCGAGACCCACCACTGCCAGATCGACTGCTACTTTTTCATTCATACGAGCCGAATAGCATCGGTTCCTGACGGTCCTGAAGCGCTGAATGTATTCCGATACCGTTTCTCCGCGCTTCTGTCGTACTTGTGCTAGATCGGCAATGCCAGCCTCGGAATCTTCTGAGTGATATTGCATGTGGAACTGTTCTTCCATCTGCTTCCAAGTCCGGATTGAATCTGGTGGCAGCGAGGTGTACCACCCGAAGGCCGATCCTGTGAGAGATTGCGCGAAAAACCTCACACGTAATGGGTCTGATGCTGAGATCATGCCCAACTGCGCCAAATATCGGCTCACATGCTCAACTGAACTAGAGCCTTCCGATCCACTAAACTTGGAGAATTCAGGGAGCCAATATTTGGGTGGTAGTGGGATCAAATCATACTCGTTGGGGTACGGCTTGGAATAGCTGATTGCCCTCCTCTTCGGCACCATGCCGAACTGGTCCCTCAAGATTGCACTGATCTGATCCACGGTGCTAGCTGCAGGAGTTGAGCTTTGATGATTCGTTGGAGTGGCATATTTAGCTAGCCACGCCTGCTTCTCGGGATCCGATCCAGAAACCCCTCCTGCTGTTCCAGAAATCCCTCCTGCTGCAATCTGGTTCGTGCGTGCCCAGTTATTGCAGTCTGGCACATATGTGCACATGTATCCGTGCGGGATCTCCTTAGGCGGTTCATACAAGAACTGGTAATCACTAGGGTCACCACCGATCTTGTAGACGACGTATGCCGGTGAACTCGGCAGTTCTGGTGCTGCTAGCGCGAATGGCAACTGTGGTCTGGTCTGGAACGCCATCTCTCCTTGGTGAGTCCTGATGTCTACGCCCCCTCCTTTTCCTGTAGACAGTGTTGGGCCTCCAAGAGCAGAGGTTTGTAGAACAGCAGCAAGTTTTCCCTTAAGTGGATCACCCAAGGTTTATCGAACTCAGGGAGGAAGAGGTCAAAGATATCCCTCTCATGCAACCCTGCAACCACAAAGCAAGAAGTCTCTTGTGTCCCCAACACACCTAATAGGTGCACTAGTTCGGCGAAGAGATAGTGAAATACAGGTGGTATGAATATATATGAGCAGTGGCAACGGCACCAGAAAAGTGCTTTGCCCAAGACAGTAAACAAGCAGTAGTAACGCAGCAGTAGTAACGCAGTAAAATAGTAAACAAGCAGCGATAGCAGTATTTAGGAACAAGGCCTAGGGATTAGACTTTCACTAGTGGACACTCTCAACATTGATCACATAACAGAATAGATAAATGCATACTCTACACTCTTGTTGGATGATGAACACATTGAGTAGGATTACACGAATCCTCAATGCCGGAGTTAACAAGCTCCACAATTCAATGTTCATATTTAAATAACCTTAGAGTGCATGAAAGATCAATAAGACTAAACCAAGTACTAACATAGTATGCACACTGTCACCTTCACACTATGTAGGAGGAATAGATCACATTAATACCATCATAGCAATAGTTAACTTCATAATCTACAAGAGATCATAATCATAGCATACGCCAAGTACTAACACGGATGCACACACTATCACCATTACACCGTGCAGGAGGAATAAAACTACTTTAATAACATCACTAGAGTAGCACATAGATAAATTGTGATACAAAACACATTGCAATCATAAAGAGATATAAATAAGCACTTCACTATGCCATTCATAACAGTGAATAAGTATTCTGTGAAATATAGCCTAAGAGACCCACACGGTGCACACACTGTCACCTTTACACACGTGGGACAAGGAGTCTCCGGAGATCACATAAGTAAAATTCACTTGACTAGCATAACGACATCTAGATTACAAGCATCATCATATGAATCTCAATCATGTAAGGAAGCTCATGAGATTATTGTATTGAAGTACATAGGAGAGAGATGAACCACATAGCTACCGGTACAGCCCCGAGCCTCGATGGAGAACTACTCCCTCCTCATGGGAGACAGCAGCGTTGATGGAGATGGCGGTGGTGTCGATGGAGGAGCCTTCCGGGGGCACTTCCCCGTCCCGGCGGCGTGCCGGAACAGAGACTCCTGTCCCCCAGATCTTGGCTTCGCGATGGCGGCGGCTCTGGAAGGTTTTCTCTGGTTTCGTCGAATGTATCAGGGTTTTCGCGACGGAGGCTTTAAATAGGCGGAAGGGCAAGGTCGGTGGACTTCTGGGGGGCCCACACTATAGGGGGGCGCGGCCCCCCCTTGGCCGCGCCGGCCTAGGGTTTGGTGGCCCTGTGCCCCCTCTCTGGCGGTTCTCGTGTGTTCTGGATGCTTCCGGGCAAAATAGGAACCTGGGCGTTGATTTCGTCCGATTCCGAGAATATTTCTTTACTAGGATTTCTGAAACCAAAAACAGCAGAAAACAGGAACTGGCACTTCGGCATCTTGTTAATAGGTTAGTTCCAGAAAATGCACGAATATGACATAAAATGTGCATATAACATGTAGATATCATCAATAATGTGGCATGGAACACAAAAAATTATCGATACGTCGGAGACGTATCAGCATCCCCAAGCTTAGTTTCTGCTCGTCCCGAGCAGGTAAACGATAACAAAGATAATTTCTGGAGTGATATGCCATCATAAACTTGATCATATTGTAAACATATGTAATGAATGCAGCAATCCAAGACAATGGTAATGACATGAGTAAACAACTGAATCATTAAGCAAAGACTTTTCATGAATAGTACTTTCAAGACAAGCATCAATAAGTCTTGCATAAGAGTTAACTCATAAAGCAATAATTCAAAGTAAAGGCATTGAAGCAACACAAAGGAAGATTAAGTTTCAGCGGTTGCTTTCAACTTGTAACATGTATATCTCATGGATATTGTCAACATAGAGTAATATAATAAGTGCAATATGCAAGTATGTAGGAATCAATGCACAGTTCACACAAGTGTTTGCTTCTTGAGGTGGAGAGAAATAGGTGAACTGACTCAACATAAAAGTAAAAGAATGGTCCTCCATAGAGGAAAAGCATCGATTGCTATATTTGTGCTAGAGCTTTTATTTTGAAAACATGAAACAATTTTGTCAACGGTAGTAATAAAGCATATGTATCATGTAAATTATATCTTACAAGTTGCAAGCCTCATGCATAGTATACTAATATTGCCCGCACCTTGTCCTAATTAGCTTGGACTACCGGATCATCGCAATGCACATGTTTTGACCAAGTGTCACAAAGGGGTACCTCTATGCCGCCTGTACAAAGGTCTAAGGAGAAAGCTCGCATTGGATTTCTCGCTATTGATTATTCTCAACTTAGACATCTATACCGGGACAACATAGACAACAGATAATGGACTCCTCTTTTATGCATAAGCATGTAACAACAATTAATAATTTTCTCATATGAGATTGAGGATATATGTCCAAAACTGAAACTTCCACCATGGATCATGGCTTTAGTTAGCGGCCCAATGTTCTTCTCTAACAATATGCATGCTTAACCATAAGGTGGTAGATCTCTCTTACTTCAGACAAGACGAACATGCATAGCAACTCACATGAAATTCAACAAAGAGTAGTTGATGGCGTCCCCAGTGAACATGGTTATCGCACAACAAGCAACTTAATAAGAGATAAAGTGCATAAGTACATATTCAATACCACAATAGTTTTTAAGCTATTTGTCCCATGAGCTATATATTGCAAAGGTGAATGATGGAATTTTAAAGGTAGCACTCAAGCAATTTACTTTGGAATGGCAGAAAATACCATGTAGTAGGTAGGTATGGTGGACACAAATGGCATAGTGGTTGGCTCAAGTATTTTGGATGCATGAGAGGTATTCCCTCTCGATACAAGGCTTAGGCTAGCAAGGCTATTTTGAAACAAACACAAGGATGAACCGGTGCAGCAAAACTCACATAAAAGGCATATTGTAAACATTATAAGACTCTACACCGTCTTCCTTGTTGTTCAAACTCAATACTAGAAATTATCTAGACCTTAGAGAAACCAAATATGCAAACCAAATTTTAGCATGCTCTATGTATTTCTTCATTAATGGGTGCAAAGTATATGATGCAAGAGCTTAAACATGAGCACAACAATTGCCAAGTGTCACATTATCCAAGACATTTTAGCAATTACTACATGTATCATTTTCCAATTCCAACCATATAACAATTTAACGAAGAAGAAACTTCGCCATGAATACTATGAGTAGAGCCTAAGGACATACTTGTCCATATGCTACAGCGGAGCGTGTCTGTTATCACCAGGATTTGACCGAGTCAGAGGTGGGCCACGATCAAGATGGATTTGAAGAATATACATGGAAGAAAAAACGTGAATCGGCCTATCATGCAAAGTTTGGGCTAGTTTGCCCGTGTATCTGTAATATAGTAGGATACGTGTCGGTTAGTTAGAGTTTGCCTCGTGCACGGTTGGGATTGTTCCCACGTTAGAAAGTCCCCTGGACTATAAATATGTATCTAGGGTTTATGAAATAAACAACCAACGTTCAACCACAAATCAATCTCGGCGCATCGCCAACTCCTTCGTCTCGAGGGTTTCTACCGGTAAGCATCATGCTGCCTAGATCGCATCTTGCGATCTAGGCAGCACAAGCTTATTTACGTTGTTCATGCGTTGCTCGTACTGAAGCCTTTTTGATGGCGAGCAACGTAGTTATCTTAGATATGTTAGGGTTAGCATTGTTCTTCGTATCATATGCTATCGTAGTGCAACCCTTGCATATCTGGCCGCCCTTACACCTATCTTAGGTGTAGGGGCGGCACCCCGCTTGATCATTATTTAGTAGATCCGATCCGTTACGGTTGCTCCTTGTTCTTCAAGGATTAGTTTAATATCTGCAATAGTTAGGCCTTACAAAGGGTTGGAGGATCCAGCGGCACGTAGGGTGTCGTTTGCTAGTCCTAGACAGGATGTTCCGGGGATCAACCTCGTGTTGGTTTTTAGGCCTTGTCTAGGATCGGCTTACGATCACCGTGCGTGGCCGCGAGGCCCAATCGTGAGTAGGATGATCCGATTATGCGGTGAAAACCCTAAATCGTCGTAGATCGCTTTAGCTTTATCTTGATCAAGCAGGACCACCATATATTCGTGCACCTCGTACGAATCATGGGTGGATCGGCTCTCTGAGCCGATTCACAGGATAACCTGAGAGCCGATCGAGGCTCGTATTTAATGTTTACGTGTATGCCATGCAGGAAACTAAGCGAGGCATCTCCATCACCTTCCTGACCAGGTATAGGTCAGGTGGCACGCCCTTGCACCAGCATCGGACGTGTGTACCAGAGGCTTTGCGGGCCGTCGCTCGGAGGGACCAGGGCCAGCCGCAGCCCTAAGTTGTTCCCGGCTCTACTGTGTTGCCCGTCGCTGCCCGCCGGTGGGTTTTGACCGCAACACATTCTGGCACGCCCGGTGGGACAAGCTTCTACATCAACCACATCGCCATCTACATCCGAGATGGCGGACGGCACTCCAGTCACGTACGAGGATCTGACCGATGAGCTCAAGAAGAAGTATGACGAGGTCAAAGCAATCCTCGAAGCCGACCTCATCGGCTCTTTTCACAGAACCCGTTCACATGGCATCAGGTGGAAGGGGTTCTCGCCTGATGGTGCGCTCGATGGGATAGACCTCTCTGCCCCGTCAGAAGAACGCACCAGGTCCCTACGTCAGGAGATCAACTACATGGTGGCTCACTCGCTGCACCGCCACTCTGAGAACCTGGTGAACACTTTGGAGCTTGTCGCTCTCCGGGTGATCCAGGAGATCATGAGGCACCAGTATTCTCCGTCAGGACCAGCTCTCGGGACACACCAAGGAGAGATGCCACTCCAGTCCCGTCCACCGCTGCCATTTGCGTTGGCAGCACCAGAAGTGCCGCATTCACCGGCATTCGTCGTCTACAAGATCGGTGGTGACCCTAGTGACTGCCAGTTCTTGCATGAGGCGCCTAAGGAGATCCCTCATGGGTACATGTGCACTTACGTGCCAGACTGCGGTAACTGGGCGCTCACAAACCAGACCGCAACATCAGGGACTTCTGGGAAAGCAGGAGGAACGTCAGCAATAGATCTTGAGAAGCAGACGTGGCTAGCTAAATATGCCACCCCGACGAACCTCCAGAGCACAGCTCCTGCAGTTGGCTCAGAGCTGGAGAAGCAAGCATGGCTGGCTAAGTATGCCACCCCGGCGAATCTTCAGAGTTCGACTCCCGCAGCCAGCACCGCGGACCAGATCAGTACGATCCTGAGGGACCAGTTCGGCATGGTGCCGAAAAGGAGGACAATCGGCTATTCCAAGCCGTACCCCGATGATTACGAGTTGGTCCCGCTACCACCCAAGTATCGGCTCCCTGACTTCTCCAAGTTCAGTGGATCAGATGGTTCCAGCTCCATCGAGCATGTGAGCCGATATTTGGCACAGCTAGGAACGACCTCAGCGTCGGATCCACTACACGTGAGGTTCTTCGCGCAGTCCCTCACGGGATCGGCTTTCGGGTGGTACACTTCGTTGCCGCCGGACTCGATCCGGACTTGGAAGCAGTTGGAAGAACAGTTCCACATGCAGTTTCACTCAGAAACTTCCGAGTCTGGCCTTGCCGATCTAGCACAGATACGTCAGAAGCGTGGAGAAACTGTGGCAG
Organism: Lolium perenne; assembly: GCF_019359855.2. NCBI lineage: Eukaryota > Viridiplantae > Streptophyta > Magnoliopsida > Poales > Poaceae > Lolium > Lolium perenne. The sequence continues at coordinate 132,741,891 of NC_067244.2, forward strand.
AATACATCCAGCGCTTCAGAAATCTAAGGAACCGATGCTATTCGGCTCGTGTGACTGAAAAAGAAGCCGTCGAGTTGGCAGTGGTGGGCCTTGCCTCACAAATCAAGGACATGGCCTCCCAAGCAGACTATCCTTCGCTGGCGCACATGGTTCGGGAATCACAAGATATGAACAGCGCCACCCGGATTTGTACCAGGACAAATTCAAGCGTGCAGTAGTCCTGGTCGAAGCAGAGGAAGACGAAGTTTCTGCGGGAGATCAAGAGGTAGCAGTGGCTGAATGGACTCGGGGGGCAACCCCCGTGTCCTGCAAATGGGTAAAGCCACCAGGCCCGCCCAGGGGGTTTGATTTTGACGTGACCAAAACTGAGCAAATCTTCGACCTCCTGCTCAAGGAGAAGCAGTTGAAGATACCCGAAGGTCTCAAATTCCCCACGGTACAGGAGCTGAACGGAAAGCCATACTGCAAATGGCATAACTCGCTCTCCCATGCCACCAACGACTGCAGGGTGTGGCGTCAGCAGATCCAAATGGCGATAGAACAAGGACGTCTGATTTTCAACCAGTACGCCATGAAGGTCGACACTCACCCCTTTCCCGCCGTTAACATGGTGGAGTGCACTTACCCTGAAGGTTGCCAGCCAGGATCCTCGTTCAGCGTCAACATGGTAGGACCTGGGCACCACTCTGGCAAGGATGGAGACGAGGGCAGCTGCTCTCGTAGCAAGGACACAGAGGAGGCCGCTCCACGCGATCGGCTCCGTCACGATGGCAAGCGCTACGTCACAGAGGGAGAAGTGAAGAACATAAGATATCAGCGATCCCTCTCTGATCACCTCCTCAACAAGTATGTGAGTCAGTATGACCAACGCCGACGATCCAGCGATGATGATGAAAGAGATCGTCTGGCTAGAGAAGCCAGAAGACATCGTCGGCATGATCGCGATGAGGAAGAGTACGAGCGCCGTGCCAAAGAAAAATCAAGGGAGCAAGGCGACGAAGATAGGCATTGGGACTGCCCCTTCTTCAGACACTGCTGGGATTCAGGAATGAGCCGATTGCCCACAATCGGCAATTGCCCAGAATGCAACCAGAAGAAGAAGGAGGCAGCCAACGTGTCCGTGTTCAAACGTCTAGGGCCTCTCCCACCACAAAACAAACGCGCTGAGTCCCCTCGGCTGGAAGATCTCGAGGATTCAGAAGACGAGGGAGAAGAAGAAGAAGACAGGTACCACCGGCCAAGGTGGTGCCCTGATGGACTCAGCCGTTCCCAAAAGCGTAGGGTTCAGCGATTGCGCGGCTTGGAGGAAGCCGAAAGGTTATACCTGCACACGCTAAGAAAGGCGCGACCTGATCTGGCCGCGAAAATTCAGCGAACCCTGGATGAAGAGGGTCGACCACGGAAAATGGAGTGGCGCCCCAAGCAAAGGAAAGCCGATGATGATACATCGGCTGGCACAAACATGGTGCTCGTCCTTCCGACGAAGCTTAGTGCTCCAGGATTACACGATGCACTCAAGGTGGACGACAGCGAGCGCATCGACATGACAAAGGATGAGGTTAGGCTGGTCTTATCCACTGGCCTGACCGAGTAGCGAGAACAAACCAATAAGAAACGTGGCGAGGCCGATCCTTGGGATCGGTCCCAAGAATCTATGAAGGAACATTACAGAGCCTTCATTGAGCGCTTCAATCAATATGGAGGCCGATTCCAGCAATCGGCCAAAATTATCCTCACCACATGTTTCTGCTTAATGCAACGTCGATCTATTGGGCAGCGGTTTACGTCGGCTGATGAGTCAGGGAAAATCAACATTGGTCCTACCAAAGTCGATGTGCACATACGGTGCCTTGGCTAGACTACAGAGCCGATATCTACAGTTACCTGTCAGCTTCGGCTCGGGGGGCACCTAGTTAGATGAACATGTGTGCAGTGTGCAGTGAAACATTGGGGGCCGATTAGAAAAATCGGCCAGTAAAAAAAAACATATTTATGTACTCATAGTGGGTATACAGCCGATGCATGGCCATCGACTCGAGAGGTACAGCTGATATAAGTAGAAGCCCGATGGAGCAGTTGTTGAGTTACAAGGAGAGGCTCTACTGGATGAATTCCTTCTCAAGACCTCCAACTCCTTCTGAAAGACTTCAAGTTCAGCAGTGCCAGTGTAAGCAGGCAGATCAGGTTAAGGGTGAGTCCAACAAAGGGAGCATACCTATCCTAGACGCATGAGCACAGCCGATAACGAATCAAGCGACTATGGCATTTTTTGCCTGGTGTGGATTAAGGTGGCGGCTAGGTCGATGTCACTTTCAGAGATTGTTGCGTCTAGAGTCTTGGAGGGTATCAGAAATTCAAAACATCCTCACCGGAAGTTGCATCAATCTGCCAAAGATGAGGAGCCAAGCTGATCAGCGAGGCGCAATGAAGAGGCTCGGGGGGCAGCTCGCCCTAAAAAATCTTTGCTCCGGAGAGCCGATTTTGTTGGAATCGGCTGGTTCTGCACTATGACTTGGGGGCCAATGGTAACACGTTTGGCTGCATCGTCACTGTTCCCGCTTTGGATGAGGCTTGGGGGGCAGCTCGCCCGAAAAGTTCTTGGCCCTGGAGAGCCAATTTGGTTGGAATCGGCTGGCTCTACATCGCCAATTTGGTTGGAATCGGCTGGCTCTACATCGCAATTGTCCTGAAGAGTGGTGCTTTTGTTACAGAGTTATCAGTTTTAGCATCCAAGCTGATTCAGCGACAGTTCCAGGGTTCTCTTAAAGACGCCTGCTCAAGACCAAATCGCAGGCCTGCTGCGATCGGCTGTGCCAAATGCTGTCGTCATCGGCCTGTCTCGCAGATTATCGGGAGAGACCGATGTGTTGCCATCAGTCATTGAGCGTTGATTAGGCTAACAGTCGACGAAGTCAGATGAGGAAAAATCGGCTAAATCAGCATAGAGGACATCGGCAAAATCAAAGGAAGTTTTCATTAATAATAAGATTTCTTACAAAGAGAAACCGATTGTTCGACAAAAGGGAACAGATTACTACTGCTAACCCTATGCTAGTAGATCCCTACTCTAAGGGCTGTTGCTGTCTTCGCCATCGCTGGGTAGCTGCCGTCATTGCTGCTGTCGATGAATTCCTCGTTGCTGCTACTGTGACCTTCAGCAGAGGCTTCTTCCTCGTCATCATCATCGTCCTCGTCTGACCAAGCCCAGCCCCGGATGCGTTTTGGTGGCGGTTCGTCGGAGGAGGTGTCGTCCTCCTGTTCCTTCTTCATGTCGGAGGAGATGTCTTCGTCTTCGACATCCTCTTCTTCTTCTTTGGTGACGGAGGTGAATTTACCTCGGAAGGGAGGGTCGTCGTCGTCGCTCTCCGCCTCTAGTGCTCCGTCAACCAGGAACCGGAGGTCATCTTCCCCGTCAGTTAGGGGCATGGCCCCATCTGACCAGACGAGGTCCTCGCCCTCTGGCACGAAATCGAAATCCCACTCCCGCTTGTCCCAATGCTTGGGAGCACGCCGGTTGTACGCCTCTATCTGGTCGTGCTCCGGAATCGACTCGCTTGAGGAAGAGGATTGGAGAGAAACGGAAGAAGAGGAAGAGGACGACATGGCTATGGAAGGAGAGGGTTTTTTGGTGCCGATAGCTAGAACAGAGGAAGAGGATGAAGAGGGCTAATCGATCGGCGTGGTTAAATAATGAGGAGCCTGGTGGAGATTTAATGCCATTGCAGTTTCCGAGGAGGTGATGCTAAAGCTATCGAATTTTGCAGAGAAGCTGAGAAGACAGGGCATCATGATGAAGGATACTGCAACGGTTCTGCTCTGCCACGACATGACCCTTCGAAGGAAAAACAGAGTGGTTTTGAAATTATCATTACCAAAACCAGGGGGGCATGTGTTATCACCAGGATTTGACCGAGTCAGAGGTGGGCCGCGATCAAGATGGATTTGAAGAATATACATGGAAGAAAAAACGTGAATCGGCCTGTCATGCAAAGTTTGGGCTAGTTTGCCCGTGTATCTGTAATATAGTAGGATACGTGTCGGTTAGTTAGAGTTTGCCTCGTGCACGGTTGGGATTGTTCCCACGTTAGAAAGTCCCCTGGACTATAAATATGTATCTAGGGTTTATGAAATAAACAACCAACGTTCAACCACAAATCAATCTCGGCGCATCGCCAACTCCTTCATCTCGAGGGTTTCTACCGGTAAGCATCATGCTGCCTAGATCGCATCTTGCGATCTAGGCAGCACAAGCTTATTTACGTTGTTCATGCGTTGCTCGTACTGAAGCCTTTTTGATGGCGAGCAACGTAGTTATCTTAGATATGTTAGGGTTAGCATTGTTCTTCGTATCATATGCTATCGTAGTGCAACCCTTGCATATCTGGCCGCCCTTACACCTATCTTAGGTGTAGGGGCGGCACCCCGCTTGATCATTATTTAGTAGATCCGATCCGTTACGGTTGCTCCTTGTTCTTCAAGGATTAGTTTAATATCTGCAATAGTTAGGCCTTACAAAGGGTTGGAGGATCCAGCGGCACGTAGGGTGTCGTTTGCTAGTCCTAGACAGGATGTTCCGGGGATCAACCTCGTGTTGGTTTTTAGGCCTTGTCTAGGATCGGCTTACGATCACCGTGCGTGGCCGCGAGGCCCAATCGTGAGTAGGATGATCCGATTATGCGGTGAAAACCCTAAATCGTCGTAGATCGCTTTAGCTTTATCTTGATCAAGCAGGACCACCATATATTCGTGCACCTCGTACGAATCATGGGTGGATCGGCTCTCTGAGCCGATTCACAGGATAACCTGAGAGCCGTTCGAGGCTCGTATTTAATGTTTACGTGTATGCCATGCAGGAAACTAAGCGAGGCATCTCCATCACCTTCCTGACCAGGTATAGGTCAGGTGGCACGCCCTTGCACCAGCATCGGACGTGTGTACCAGAGGCTTTGCGGGCCGTCGCTCGGAGGGACCAGGGCCAGCCGCAGCCCTAAGTTGTTCCTGGCTCTACTGTGTTGCCCATCGCTGCCCGCCGGTGGGTTTTGACCGCAACAGTGTCTCTCTCCCACAAAGTGAATGTTAGGATCCATTTTATTCAAATAAAACAAAAACAAAAACAAACCGACGCTCCAAGCAAAGCACATAAGATGTGATGGAATAAAAATATAGTTTCAGGGGAGGAACCTGATAATGTTGTCGATGAAGAAGGGGATGCCTTGGGCATCCCCAAGCTTAGACGCTTGAGTCTTCTTAGAATATGCAGGGGTGAACCACCGGGGCATCCCCAAGCTTAGAGCTTTCACTCTCCTTGATCGTAGTATATCATCCTCCTCTCTTGACCCTTGAAAACTTCCTTCACACCAAACTTCTCATAAACTTCATTAGAGGGGTTAGTACATAATCAAAAACTCACATGTTCAGAGGTGACACAATCATTCTTAACACTTCTGGACATTGCTCAAAGCTACTGGAAGGTAATGGAACAAAGAAATCTACCCAACACAGCGAAAGAAGCAATGCGAAATAAAAGGCAGAATCTGTCAAAACAGAACAGTCCGTAAAGACGAATTTTTAATAAATACTTCCGTTGCTCAGATCAGAAAACTCAAAACTAATGAAAGTTGCGTACATATCTGAGGAACACGCACGTAAATTGGCATATTTTTCTGAGTTACCTACAGAGAAAACAGCCCAGATTCGTGACAGATAGAAATCTGTTTCTGCGCAGAAATCCAAATCTAGTATCAACCTTCGATTAGAGGCTTCACTTGGCACAACCAAACACAAAACTAAGATAAGGAGAGGTTGCTACAGTAGTAAACAACTTCCAAGACACAAAATAAAAACAAAGTACTGTAGCAAAATAACACATGGGTTATCTCCCAAGAAGTTCTTTCTTTATAGCCGTTAAGATGGGCTCAGCAGTTTTAATGATGCACTCGCAAGAAATAGTATTTGAAGCAAAAGAGAGCATCAAGTGGCAAATTAGAAACACATTTAAGTCTAACATGCTTCCTATGAAAAGGAATCTTGTAAATAAACAAGTTCATGAAGAGCAAAGTAACAAGCATAGGAAGATAGAACAAGTGCAACTTCAAGATTTTAAGCATATAGAGAGGTGTTTTAATAACATGAAAATTTCTACCACCATATTTTCCTCTCTCATAATAATTTTCAGAAGCATCATGAGCAAACTCAACAATATAACTATCACATAAAGCATTCTTATCATGAGTCTCATGCATAAAATTATTACTCTCCACATAAGCATAATAAATTTTAGTACATGTAGTGGGAGCAAATTCAACAAAGTAGCTATCATTATTATTCTCATCATCAAGTATAGGAAGCATAATGTAATCATAATCAAATTTATTCTCCATAACAGGTGGCAACAAAAGACTACTATCATTATAATCATCATAAATAGGAGGTAAAGAATCATCAAAGTAAATTTCCTCCTCAATTCTTGGGGGACTAAAAATATCATGCTCATCAAAACCAGCTTCCCCAAGCTTAGAATTTTCTATATTATTATCAACAATGGTGTTCAAAGCGTTCATACTAATATTACTACCATCATGCAAATAAGATTCCATAGGTTTTTTAATTTTCGCATCAAACAATCCATGTTTTAAATCAGGAAATAGAATAAGAAGCTCATTTTTGTCCATTATGCCAAACTAGTGTAAACAAGAAACAAAAAGATGCAATTGCAGGATCTAAAGGAAATAGCTTCGAGTACTTACAACGGCGAAAATAGCTTAGTAGCCGAGATCCGGAGTGTGAGTACCTTTTACCTTTCCTCCCCGGCAACGGCGCCAGAAAATAGCTTGATGTCTACGCCCCCTCCTTTTCCTGTAGACAGTGTTGGGCCTCCAAGAGCAGAGGTTTGTAGAACAGCAGCAAGTTTTCCCTTAAGTGGATCACCCAAGGTTTATCGAACTCAGGGAGGAAGAGGTCAAAGATATCCCTCTCATGCAACCCTGCAACCACAAAGCAAGAAGTCTCTTGTGTCCCCAACACACCTAATAGGTGCACTAGTTCGGCGAAGAGATAGTGAAATACAGGTGGTATGAATATATATGAGCAGTGGCAACGGCACCAGAAAAGTGCTTTGCCCAAGACAGTAAACAAGCAGTAGTAACGCAGCAGTAGTAACGCAGTAAAACAGTAAACAAGCAGCGATAGCAGTATTTAGGAACAAGGCCTAGCGATTAGACTTTCACTAGTGGACACTCTCAACATTGATCACATAACAGAATAGATAAATGCATACTCTACACTCTTGTTGGATGATGAACACATTGCGTAGGATTACACGAATCCTCAATGCCAGAGTTAACAAGCTCCACAATTCAATGTTCATATTTAAATAACCTTAGAGTGCATGAAAGATCAATAAGACTAAACCAAGTACTAACATAGTATGCACACTGTCACCTTCACACTATGTAGGAGGAATAGATCACATTAATACCATCATAGCAATAGTTAACTTCATAATCTACAAGAGATCATAATCATAGCATACGCCAAGTACTAACACGGATGCACACACTGTCACCATTACACCGTGCAGGAGGAATAAAACTACTTTAATAACATCACTAGAGTAGCACATAGATAAATTGTGATACAAAACACATTGCAATCATAAAGAGATATAAATAAGCACTTCACTATGCCATTCATAACAGTGAATAAGTATTCTGTGAAATATAGCCTAAGAGACCCACACGGTGCACACACTGTCACCTTTACACACGTGGGACAAGGAGTCTCCGGAGATCACATAAGTAAAATTCACTTGACTAGCATAACGACATCTAGATTACAAGCATCATCATATGAATCTCAATCATGTAAGGCAGCTCATGAGATTATTGTATTGAAGTACATAGGAGAGAGATGAACCACATAGCTACCGGTACAGCCCCGAGCCTCGATGGAGAACTACTCCCTCCTCATGGGAGACAGCAGCGTTGATGGAGATGGCGGTGGTGTCGATGGAGGAGCCTTCCGGGGGCACTTCCCCGTCCCGGCGGCGTGCCGGAACAGAGACTCCTGTCCCCCAGATCTTGGCTTCGCGATGGCGGCGGCTCTGGAAGGTTTTCTCTGGTTTCGTCGAACGTATCAGGGTTTTCGCGACGGAGGCTTTAAATAGGCGGAAGGGCAAGGTCGGTGGACTTCTAGGGGGGCCACACTATAGGGGGCCGCGGCCTCCCCCTTGGCCGCGCCGGCCTAGGGTTTGGTGGCCCTGTGCCCCCTCTCTGGCGGTTCTCGTGTGTTCTGGATGCTTCCGGGCAAAATAGGAACCTGGGCGTTGATTTCGTCCGATTCCGAGAATATTTCTTTACTAGGATTTCTGAAACCAAAAACAGCAGAAAACAGGAACTGGCACTTCGGCATCTTGTTAATAGGTTAGTTCCAGAAATGCACGAATATGACATAAAATGTGCATATAACATGTAGATATCATCAATAATGTGGCATGGAACACAAGAAATTATCGATACGTCGGAGACGTATCAAGTCCCTAGGGCAGGTCCTGACGGAGAGTACTGATGCTTCATGATTTCCTGGACCACGCGAAGCGCGACACGCTCCAAAGTGTTCACCAGGCTCTCAGAATGGCGGTGTAGCGAATGAGCTACCATGTGATTAACCTCCTGACGTAGAGACCTGGTGCGTTCTTCTGAAGGAGTAGATAGATCCACTCCATCGAGAGCGCCTTCAGCTGAGAACCCTTTCCACCTGATGCCGTGTGAGCGGGTCCTCTGGAAAGAGCCGATGAGGTCGGCTTCGAAGAGAGCTTTGATCTCGTCATACTTCTTCTTGTACTCCTCAGACATGTCTTCGTACGTGACTGGATCTTCCGCCATCTCTGATGCGGATGTTGATGCAGTTGATGTAGAAGAATGTCCCACCGGGCGTGCCAGAATGTGTTGACCACCAAAACCCACCGGCGAGTAGCGACGGGCAACACGAAGAGCCGGGAGGCTCCCAGGACTGCTGGTGGGCCCTGGTCCCTCGGGTGACGGCCCGCAATGCTCCGGCACGCACGTTCGATGCTGGTGCAAGGGCGTGCCACCTGACCTATACCTGGTCAGGAAGGTGATGGATTGCTTCGACTAGTTTCCTGCATGGCATACACGTAAACATTAAATACGAGCCTCGATCGGCTCTCAGGTTGTCCTGTGAATCGGCTCAAGGAGCCGATCCACCCATGATTCGCATGAGATCTACAATAACATGGTGGTCCTGCTTGATCAATATTAGGTTAAAACGATCTACGAAGATCTAGGGTTTTCACCACATAACCGGAACGTCCTACGCGTAATTGAGCCTGGCAGACACGAAAGATGATAATAAACCAGCCCTAGACAAGGCCTAAAAACCAACGTGGAGTTGATTCCCGGAACATCTCCTCTAGGACTAGCAAACTACACCTTACGTGCTACTGGATCCTTCAACCCGTTTGCAAGGCCTAACTATGTAGATATTAAACTAATCCTTGAAGAACAAGGAGCAATCGTAACAGATCGAATCTACTAAATAATGACTAAGCAGGGTGCCACCCTTGCACCTAAGATCGGTACAAGGGTGGCTAGATATCCAGGGGTAGCATGACTAATCGAATACATCAAGAAAGTACCGATGCTAACCCTAACATATCCATGATAACGGTGTTGCTCGCCATCAAAAAGGCTTCAGTACGAGCAACACATGAACAACGAATAAACAAGATTCTGCCTAGATCGCAAGATGCGATCTAGGCAGCATAGCGCTTACCCGGAAGAAACCCTCGAAACAAGGGGTGGCGATGCGCCTAGATTGGTTTGTTGTGAACGTGATCGTCCTCCTTTCTCAATAACCCTAGATACATATTTATAGTTCGTAGACTTCCTAACGTGGGAATAATCCCCACCGTGTACGAGCTAAACTCTATCTTTTCATCCTAACCGACACGTATCCTACTATATTTTACAGATACACGGGCAATTTGGCCCAAACTCTTTATACAAGGCCGATTCACGAATAATTTCTACGTATATTTGCTAAGCCCATCTCAATCACAGCCCACTTCTGATTTGGTTAAAATCTGGTGATAACAGTCGCAAAAGAGATTACATTTAGTCTGGTCGTCGGCGACCAACTCCTAACTAAGCTAATTTCGCCCGTTGGCGACCTACTCTACGCGCGGCGGAGGACGACGTCGTCGGCGGCCTACTCGGAGTCGAGGTCGATGACCTCCTGCTTCACGTGGCGGACGGCCGCCTCCTTCTGCGCCACCTCGTAAGCGCGCACGACACGGATGGCTTCTGCCTCCTCGCGACGGAAGCACGCGCGCACCTCGGGCTTCGAGATGACGGCGATCTATTGGATCGCATCGCCGTCGCCTCCTCGTCGTCGTTGAGGACGTAATCCGCCGACTGTAGAACAATGCGCGCCGACGCCGCCTCCTCCTCCTCCTCCTCCTCGATGCTGCTGTCGGTGACTGGCGGTGCAAGAGCACCGCCCGACGCGCCGGAGGAAGACCCCTCACCGTTGTTGGCGTAGCGGGCGAGATTCCCCGGTGACGTCAGGCCCCAGTTGGTCCAACGGCGCGCGTTGCGCTCCCGCGCGCCCTCCGAGCGGTTCCATTTCCACCGCTCGGCCTCGAAGTGGAAGATGGGGAGGGGGCGTGGCGATCGCTCGCCGGAATCCGCCCGCCTCCCCTCCCAACGCTGACCGCGCCATCCATGCGGTCGTGGTGGAGGTCGCGGAAGCGGAGATGCGGCGGTAGCAACGCGATCGCTCGCCGGAAGTGGAAGCACGCTTGGCGGAGGAAGTGAACGCGGAGGCGGGGAGTAGGGTTTGGAACCCTACTCCACTCTGTGGCATGTATAAATACGGGGCGAGCCTCGCGTATCTCGGGCCCCCGAGATATTTTTACGGCCGGGCCACCGATTCGGATTCCGTTCTGCGACGCTTTGGGCCCGAACCCGTATATCCGCCGAAAAAATTCAGTTCCGGTGGCATTTACGGGTTCTGTTAGAGTTGCTCTAGGAGAGCCTCCGGCGACCGAGCCCCATTTTGATGCACAACTCATTCCCTATCTCCCCGGACCTCTGTGCTTAATTAATTGAACATCTATGTGCTCCTTGAGTTGCATCGACCGAAACCGCCACCGTCGATCTTCGGTTCATGGCGAGCTTGACGAAGCATCGTCGTTCAGTTAATCTAGTGGGAAGGATCCTAGTAGCCTAGCTTCTGCAGCACCGAAAGTTCAAGAAGAAGCCCACATCATCCACTCCATCCGCGCTCGCCATTGCGGTGCAGGCAAAGGTCCAGGGCCGGTTAACATGTAGAAGGCCGTCCCTATTGACCCCAGTAGTCATACTGCCTTGACCTTTGCCTCAGTCCAAACGTCATCCCAGCGAGGGTCATTGTCGGCCCAAGTCATGTTCGGTTTGTCGAGCCCGAACTCGGCGATGGCGCGACGGCGGCGCCTGGCTGACCTACCTTGCACCCTGAGGTCGGCGAAGAAGGCCTCCGTGTTGTCGATGTCGCTGGGAAACTGCGCCCTCCACTGGCGCATCAGCTCCTCGTCGCGCTCGGCAATGGCGATCTGGTGTTGCGCCTGGCGGTGGCGGCGACGGTCCTCCTTGTTGACGATGCACGGTGCGGGCGCTAGGAACTCCGCCTCCTCCAGCGACTCGACGTCCTGGAAGTTGAGGTCGCGTCGTGGCCGCCAGAATCGCCACGCGGCCGCGTCGTAGGCGCGCGCCGCCAGCTCCGGCGTGTTGTAGGTGCCGAGGGTGAGGTGGAAGCCGCCGGCACGAAGGGGAGTGCGTAGAACGTCCCGTTCGTACGCCGTGGAAACCGGATGTTCCGCGGCGGCGCGGTGGCATCCCGACGACGAAGGAGTGGAGGCGGAGGAGAGGAAGGAGAGCGGCGGCGACGCGTGGCGTGGGGAAGCGACGAGGCGAGGTGAAGCGGTGGAACTTTCCGTGGCGGTTTGTTGGCGCACACGCGGCGCTTTATAGCGCGCGCGAAGCGACGCGGCAAGTTTGGCGCTCGGGATAACGCGATAGCGCGCGCGGGGGAAAAGTTTCCTTTCCCGCGCCGGTTTGGCGCGTCCGCTGGAGACGTGCGGGAGGGTGCGCGCGGCAAAAAAACGGTTGAAACGCGATGGTGCGCCATTTCGTTGGAGATGCTCTTATGGACAGAGGAGACGAGGCTGCCGATGCGCGCTGCCCGCCATGGTCAAGAAGGGAGAGAGGGAGAATGTGTTTATTTGCGAGTGGTGAGTAGGGGTCAGGAACACGACGAGAATGTGCGCCTCCATGGTCACCGCGCCGAAGGAGCGAGCAAGATCGCCGGATTCTGGGTATTTAGGGGGTGAGGAGAGGCCAAGGACGATGGTGCTGAAGGAGAATTTTAATCCTCCTAGTCGAACGTGGCATTGGCCGGTTTTTATTTAACTGCCACACCATGAAAAACAGGGGGTTCGGTTTTAACTTGAGGGGTTGTTTGTCTATTTTCTGAAAGTTATGGGGCATGTATAATTATCTCGGTAAACTTGCCCCTTCAATTTTATTGGCCTAGGGGGGGGATACCGGCAATAAACCAGACTTATTTAAGAGGAGCCATATGTGATTTAAAAGTTTTTCCATGGGGCATAAGTAGCTCAAATTGTCTGGCAAAGGATATTTAAATAACTATTGTCCGAATTAACATACTGCCCGATTGTAAATCAGAACCCCCGTGAGCGCGGGACTCTGCGACGTGCACATTGGCTTCAACGTCCAAGCAGATTAGACTACGTTCGCCAGGGCTGGCCTGCAGGTCCGTGCACCGATCTTACGTACCTCCGTCGAGATCGTGACGGGCTGCGATGGAAGCCCAAGCCAGCGCAAGCGACGCGACCGGCTCCAGCCTTCCCACCGCCACCGTGCACCATGCTGACGGCGGCGAGGCGGTCTCCGCTCAGCCGTCCATCTACGCCGCGCTCGCACTGATCCTGGCCGCCACCGCTGCCCAGGAGGCCTCCTCTACGGCGAGATCGCCCTCAGCGCGCAGAACCTCCAGGACCTCATCGTCTCGCGCGTGTGCCCTGCCGTCGTGGAGGACGGCACGCTCGGCGCCCGGTCCAGCTCCCGCTCCGGCCTGCCGCGCGTCGCGTTCGCGCGCCGCGTGCGGATCGAAAGGACGCGGACACTGAAAACCTGCGTAACGCTGAACTTCAGCGGCTGAAGCGACAGGGACGCCGTGGAGGTCTTGAGTCGAGTCTCTGGACACTGTTGGAGGAGTCATCCGGCACAATCGTCTTCGAGTACCCCGTCGTCTCGTCGATCTCCCAGTTTTTCTTGATTCCAGAGTAGCATTGGCAAGCTATATTTTTTTTGCATCAAGGATATTGTTTTCATAATTCTCTATTGTTTCTAGAGATGTTGTTTGTGCCACGGCCACTAAATTACTCCTACTGATTTTTTCATGTGAGTTCAAAGGGATCGTGCTAAGCGTCCCCCGGGGGATCGGAACTTTTGATCCCCCGCGTCCAGCGCTCGACACGTGTCCACTAGGGACCACTCATGCACACGGAAGAAAAAACCCCCCCCACGCTAGCGAAAGAGGAAAAGCAGCACCATACCGTCGTCCACGACTATTCGCTCGACTACTCTAAAAAAGACCATTCGCTCGACTTGCAGCGCGTCTAGCTCCGGCAAGGGCAACGTCCAACTCCGCCGAAGGAGGCGCCACATCCCTCTAGGAAGCACCTTACTCGCAGCACGTCAACCCTTCTCTGGTAATGGCAGCATCACCTCCCTCCCCTAGGTAGCACCTCGCTTGCCTTCCGATTGCAGCATCACCGCCGTCGCCGGAGATAATACATCACAGTGGTCGCTTGCAGCAACATCGGTGGACAACTGTAGCAGCGTCAGTGACCGCTTGTAGCAACACTGGAGGCCGCTTGTAGCAGCGGTGGCCAGCGGCGGTGTCGTGGCAGCAACGGCTGTGCCACCTTGTAGCAAGGCTGGATTATCTCATCACGGCGTCGCCGATGCAGCATCAACATGGTAGTCGCTTGCAGCAAACGCCGATATCCATGGTAGCAGCCCCGATTTTCCATGGTAGCATCGGCGGCCGGCCTTGGTAGCATCGGCGGCAGGCCTTGGTAGCATCGCCGGCAGACCTTTGTAGCATCACCGGCCGGCCTTGGTAGCATCGTCGGCCGACCTTTGTAGCATCGACTGCCTTGATTCGCAGCTCCGACGAGCACCAACATCTTTCTTCCGTAGCTCGGGCGACCACTGCTCGCAGCACCGCTGGCATGAACTCGCGGAAACGCCGGCCCGGCCTCGCAGCAACAGCAGAGCACCGCGAGCTCGACCGCTTGGGCGGCCGCGACGAGGAACGCGAGCAGCCGGAAACCGCGCCACCAGGCGTGAGCAACGCGGGGGAGTGGCGGCGGGTGGCGACGGCGAGAAGCTGCAGCGCGTGAGAGCAGAGGCGAGTGAAGACGCGGCGAAGCAGGTACGTGCGGATATGCGGGGAGCCACCGGCGAGCTCGACGCCGGGAACCAGCAGCGGGCGGCGACACCAGGAATCGATTGACGGCCAAACTGGGAACCACCGGCGAGCAGGGTGCTGCTTGGATTCGAAAATGAGTGGATGGGCGATGGGGAATGTAGGACACAGAAAGGGAGATGAGGAAGAGAGAGACGGACAGGGATAAGGTGCGGTGGTTGGTTTGGTGGGTCCACAAGGGACACGTGTCGCTCGCTCGACCCGGAGGACGCGTCGCGTGCGATCCCCTGGCGGAAGCAAAGCGTTTTCCAGTTCAAAGTAGTTCAACATCTTGATTTTGGGAAATATAGGTTCTCGGCACTGCCTTTTGTTCACATGCAACTGCAATTTCCACCTAAGCAAAAACAATCTTCCGCATCTTTATTCTCTCTTCTAACTAAACAGAAATTTAACATGAAAGATCTAAGAAATAGGTTAAATCACCCAATTGTACGTGGACTTATGTACCTGGTAATTGCTATTTTGACTTAAAACAACGGTGTTGCTTTTGTTAAGAAGTCACTCGGCAAAACTCATATGTCATTAATAGTCACCCATGCTAACACGGACATCATGTGATTGGTATTGTTGGATGAGCACGGAGGCTGGATGAGCACATTTAGGGCCTGTTGTTGTCATGGGCATTATGTAGGTCGTCTTGAAAAATTCTTTGTCTAGGAAAATTGCTTTTAAGTGGAAGTCTTTAAACCAGAAATTTGTCTGGCTGTAAACTGTCTGAAACACCCTTACATTCATGAAAAATTGTACTGTTGCTGCTTCACGTGTAATAAATAGAATATGCATCTAAAATTCAAGTCGCCATACAATTGTCATTACATAACCATTGGGAATATATTTTTGTCCAAAATACATTTCCACAACATTATACTAGCTAATTCCTCCCATAGCAGATGATTGTTTCTACAATAAATATGGGTGAATTTTTTCCACCTCTCACCTGCTATCAATTGCAAAGCTCGTTGCCTAACAGTCTCCATCGGAATAATCAGAAGCGGCCGAAACGCTGCAGACCCCATCCACGAAAATATCATCAAACTAGGAGATTCGTTTGCTTTGCAGGTCAGAGACTAGCCAACGTAAATCAAGATCTCGTCAGGGAGCCGCGGGAAGCACCTCCGGAGGTGCTTTTTCCTGTCTGCCTATTCTGCCTGGTGGCTTTGGCGAAGCCCAAAGCGAAGCCGTGCCCTTTGGCTCGTTTGGGCTGCTTATTTTGGTGGAAAGCCTCCAAAAGCTAGAACAAACACCTCCTTAGTAGGGAGGATGTAAACCTGGTGCCAGAAGTTTCTGTGAGTGGATAAGTTGGAGAGTTTTATTATAAAAGTGGATGCGTTAATCCCTCGACTAAATAAATTTGATGGATTGTGGTAGGTGTCGGTCCAGCGCAGTGTCCAATCAGCCTCCTCCCGATGTCTATTTTCAACTTAGGATGCTGATTCTAGCATGTTCTATCATTGCGACAAAAAGAACCCTTGAGCAATATTTTTTCCTACATATGTAACATCATCGTAACATTTCTCTCATGGTCTTAAATGAAGGGTGAAAGCATAGCAACATTTCAAAACACATAGATATAACAAAATATGTTATGTATGCAACAAATCTCCATTGGTCACAAGAGATTGTTTTGGAAAATCATCACAACAAATGCAACATGGAAACAAATATTTGCAGCAATGCAAAAAATAGCATTGTAGCATTGATGCAACATTCCAAAAACCATGCAACATGTCACACTTATGTATGTACTAAAACAATGTATGCATCAAAAACTTAAAAGCACCAATCTTTGCAAGAAAAATCTGGACAATAATGTCCCCGCCTCAAATTAGCCACTTGTTCGAGCCCCGCTAGAGCCAAATGTTGTGAGTCTCCATTTATCTAACCCCGATCTTACAATCGAGCAGAGTGTTTTCATTTTTTAAGAATACATGAAAAGTGAACCATAATTTTGTGAAGGCGGAAATATTTACAAAGTCATGTATATTGAATTGTATACACCGAGTAGTTCACAACAACAACAAGAACAACAAAAAGTTCATGGTTGTAAAGTGGGCCTGATTTCTGTAAACTTTATATATAGTTTCCGCATGGTAAGCCCATCACTACTTATTTTAGGAATCAAGCCCAGGACTACTTACCAGCATCCACAAGCACAAGACGAGAACAAAGCGATTCAAACGCCTGATTGAGGTGGTTCGATATGTTGTGGCTTGCTGGTTCAATGTGCCTCACGAGAAAATCGAACCAGGAAGGCCGTTTGATTTACAGCTTTTGGATAACGTTTCAATACTGACAGAGGACAAAACCAGGAGAGATGATGTCTCCATGCGAGGCCAAAGGGCTGGCACGAGCATTACGACACTGCAATACACTGCAAAAAAATCTATATACCTAAATAATATGTCACTTTTTTCAGAGGTTATATATACCTAAATAATAAGTACATGAAAGGGAGGAAAATAAACCGTAGACCAACACTAGATTGAAAACTGGTACTAGTACTAAAGCGATAAACGGAATGAAATTGTTGGAACTAATGATATTCTTAAACGACATTTACTTTCCAATTGTCCGGTATTGTTAAACCTGATAATTTTAGGAAACGTGGAGACTTTTCTGAAAAAATGATGTGATACTTTTAGAAGACGCACGGCTCGAAACCTGACACTCCTTTGCAGTCAGATTTCGCGGTCTTCGGTTCTGGACCAGTCAGCATCTCTTCCACGATCGTCTTCAGCTGCTCCTGATCCCGGGTCCTGGCCCAGCGGTAGCACGCCCGGCGCGGCGGCCGCAGAATCGTCGGCAGGGCTGAAGCAGCGGCGCTTGGCGGGACACGGTGGGGCGTCGATGCTGGCTCGTGCGGAGGCGAAGGCGAGCTCGACCTCCATCCACCACCGGGAGTGCCTCCCGGCGCCGCGGTCGAGCAGGAAGGCGATCCAGAGCTCCTGGTTCACCTCCTTCTCGGAGTTCACTCGCCAGCCGGCGCCGCGGTCAAGGTAGAACCTCTGCCACGGCTCCTGCTGCTTGGACCAGTAGCTGTGGCTCCACGGGGAAGGCACGTGGACCTCTCGCCACCGGTCGAACACCACCAGGCTGCCTTGGTCGACGGGGGCAAGGAAACGGATCGAGTCCGGCCCGACCACGTAGCGCGCCGTCGCATTAGATTCATCCTCCTCCTCCTCCTCCTCGTCGTCGTCTTCGTCTTGTTCCGAAGATCCGCAGATCCCGCACTCCAGGCTCGGTACCCCGGGTTCTGGCGTCGACAACCGCGGCTTGCGGGGTTGGTCGGCGCCCGCGGCCGCCGCATCGACGCCGGTGTCGCGTCCTGGGTTTCTCGTCCTTTTCTTCCTCCGCGGGAGAAAATCAGCGATCCGAATAGGCGGGAAGATTTCGGAGAGGTGGTACGACGGATCGCGCCGCCTCGCGCCGCGGTGGAACCTGGGCCTTGGATAGAGTGTGACGCGATCGTATCGAAGCTCGCGTAGAGGCGTCATGCCGTGCCAGGCGAGGAGGGAACGATCTGATCCTGATCGGATCTGTGCTGCTAACGTTGGTGACCTAGGGGAGTCTACGCTGATTTTGATTTCGCGAGCATCTTTTCTGACAAAAGTCGGTTTCAATCCTTCGTTCTTTCGGGCTACCCAATTAAGTCAGTTACCGGTTCTCAATCTTTTTGTAGTTTCGGTGCATGGCTCATAGCCCGGTGTTAGGGTATGAACAATGGTTGATAGAAGACCACCATATCTTAATCATGCCACATAATAGATATAACGATGAAATAGGATTTACGATGAGTTATTTCTTATTATTATCTCTGCTCCAATCAATACTGCATTTTTTGAAAAGTCAATCTAAATAAAGTTTAACCCATTTTTTTGAAAAATAAATCAACAAATATGATACTCTATAGATATCATATGAAAACATGTTGCATGGTGTATCTAATGATGATATTGATTTTGTATCTTACATGTTGATGCTTTTTTATCTAAATTTTTGGTAAAACTTTACGTGGTTTGACTTTTCAAAAATAATACTCCCCCAAGCCCTAAAAGAGCTGCGTACTAGCATTTTTGCAAAAAAAAAACACTTGTGCTTTTTTTTACTAGAAAAATCCCATCCTCGTCTTCGTCCCTGTCCCCATCACTGACTCCCACGCCACGCAAGGTTTGATTTTTGGATCCACGACGGCATCAGCGTCCTCAGGCTCTGGAGCAGGGTTGCTGGGGAATCCATGGCGGCATGTGTGGCGTAGGGCTCCAACAAGCTTTGATTTTTAGCATCCATGGTGGTCCTAGGGCCCTCATAGATGCTACCGTTCCGAGCTCTAGGCATCATCACCGCCGCCAGCCTCCCACGCCTTCCTCTCCGATGCTGGTGCTCCTCCTATAGGAGGTGACGATGATGGTGCACCTCATGCTGGATTGGGCCTACCTTCGGCTCCTGCGACAAGCTCAACGCCTCCGCGTCCGTAGACACCGGTCGCACCGGATGAACACGGGGCTGGAAGTGATGGAGAACCACCGCCTCGACGATGTCGTCTACTTCGCCGACAAGGAGGACGTCTACTCCATGCAGCTCTTTGACCACCTATGTCATGTCAGCTACCCATTTGATCGAATTTTTGCATTCAAATTCAGTCGCATGTGATGTGATGCCGTAGATGGAATTGGTTTAGTAACTCATAACCTCTCGAGTGACTTTCAATAGTTTCACTTTCATTGTCCCTTTTGGTATGTGTTTTCTCTTTTTAATAACCCAAGTTTCCTTCCCAAAGGCCCACATGCCAATTTTGCCATCAAAAGTGAAAACTCCACCTTCATACCTTGGCTTGGCCACATCAATGAGAAACATCACTTTCCAATATAGTTCATGTTCCGCACGGTAGCGGAGCAGGTAGTAGTTGTTCTTCTTCTTTGTCATGTAGAACCACTTTTCATCAATCTGGACCGTGTAGTCCATTTCTTTGAAGAAAGGATTAGAAGTTATCAAATCGTTCTCATTCTCATCGAGCATATTGACGCAAAATTTCAAACTATGGATGATGTTAGCTGGCATCAGCAACGCCTTCAAAATGTTAGAGATGTGCTTCACCTCACTCCACTGAAAACCTTCTGTGTAATGTGGAGGGTCGAACACGAGGAGCCCTAGATAGTGATGGAATTGTATTTCTCTTGTTAAGTGGGACCGTCAAAATACTCTCTAGGTCCAGGTCTTTTCTCTTACGACCAAGATTGCCCTTCTTTGGGCTTGAGACATCAACTTCTAGACCATCTGCAATCTGGTCATTCGCCACTTTCCATATTGTCATTGTTCGTAGGCTTGTCTTGAACAGGCTTGCTACCTCCTTATCATTCTTCTCAACTTTTCCATCTTTGCTCTTGCTTAAATGAAGAGCAAAATAAGCCCCCCCACCGCCATCTTTGCTCACTTGTTAGGTTTGCATGTCTGTTGTTTGGGAAAAAAATTGGTAGGAGACACCGTTTTCTTTGGTCTTTGGCAAAACATGCCTTTGCCTCATAACATTATTATTTTGCGGTATATTTGTCAGAACACACCTCAAGCCGGAAACGGAAAGATTTATTTATTTTATCAAGAAATTACTAGATTACTCATTGAATTTTGGTACAAAAATTAGCACGTACATACATATGTGTGTCCTTTACATGCGAATTTTTTTATACAAACTTGTACAGCTCGGGAAATACGATTTTTGCCACGCTACAATTAACCGGGATCATCAGCACCTAGGTGCTGCTGCGTATTTCCGGAGAGTAGATTTGGTGCTCAGGGGATACGTGAGCACCCGGTTACCACCGTTGGATTGGTCCACCACCGTTTGATCCTGCTACTCACTAACGGCCACTACCTTGCCGGCCTCCACCTCCACCTCGCTAGCCTCCACCTCGCGCATCTGAGGTCGTGCCAGTGTCTCCCCGGCCAAGCGCATCACCGCGCACCTTCCCCGCGTATCTCTGCCCTTCCACTCGACGCGTTGGACCGCGTCGATACGTGTATAGTGCTAACATCGTTAAACACGTGTCGAGCAGAGAAGGGGTGCTCACATATCCCCCTGACTTCATCCGTTCGATATGCATGGCACATATGGAGATGCCCTAATTTGAAAACTACAAACCTTAACAAGATGCAGTCAGAGCAGCAATGGGGTCAGCCTGACCGACGACGAAGAGGACGAAGATGAAGACCACGACCACGAGGAGGACGGTGGTTCGGGAGACACCATCTTCGTCAATGGCGCTGCTCCAGGCGTGGCAGTGAACCCAGTCACCGGACCTCACGGAGGAGGAGTCCTTCTAGTTGGTCGTCGCCCAGGGCGACCTAGAGGAGCTCGGTCGGTGGAACAGCCAGCATGGCCTTACAGTTGCGCAAGTCTGCCCTAGCTCAATGTGCGTTGGTGCCTCCTCCGGTTATACCAATGCGCGAGCACGGGCACGCTCCACCGCCACCGCCCGTGCGTACGCTACCACCACCTCTGCCCGCGCCAACGCCTCTGCCGCTAGACTAACATGGTCAAAAACCCAGTTGCCTCCGCCGCGACTAATACTTTTTGTAAAATACATTGTAATCATAGACGCTCATATATATACATACTCTCACCCCTATAAACGCACACACGCATCCTGCCCCCTATGAGCATCCCGAGAGCTAGAGTTAATTCAAAGATTTTTTTTAAGATTGACGAAATCATCACGGACGTCTCGCTATCGGGGAATGCTGTCGAGACACCAAAGTGTTAAATTCGGAGTTCAAATTTTGGTGGACTGGGATGCCACTACTCTCCTAATTGAGGTATAGTTTCGTCACAATCCAAACACATCGTAAAATAACCATAGCGGTGAAGTCTTTTTTCTCCTTATTCCTGAAATCATGATCTTGCCCTCCGTCGTCCACCACTCCTGAAGCCTGCTAGCGCCATATCAGTGACGATCTGCAGCTCTTGGAAGACATCATGCCAAACCTGTCGGGCATGGACACATTGCACTAGGAAGTGATTCACGTTGTCTTGAAGGCAAAAGAAGCAAGCTGAGGGCTACTCCTGTAAACCATAGCGACCTCTTCCATTAAGGGCATCTCCAGCGGCGCGACGCATTTCGGACGCTCAAAAGTGGTCGCGAGCGTCGTTTGCGTCGCCCCGCGGACGTCAAATTGACCGCAAGGGGCGAAATGTCCGTTTGCGTCGGGGGCTACCTCCAGCGGTCCGACGCATTTTGGACATGCAACTGTTTTTTTTTTTTATGCTACTTCTTTACAGCTATAGTTGAATGATCAAGTTTTAAACGCGAAAAAGATGTACTCTGATGTCATATTGGTCCAATCGAATAGATTATAGCCTAAACAATTAACCGGATACGTCAATCGACTAGATTCAAACATATTTAACATACAAATAAGAAGAAATTTAAAAACATATAAACTAAAACTATTTTTTGGCCTTCTTGTTCGAAGGCCCTGCATCGTCGTCGTCATCGTGGAAACTCCTCCGCCTCTTGCTTGTCACCTCGTCGTCGGAACTGGAGGACGATGCGCCCGTCGAGGACTTGAAACTGGAAGAAATGGCGTCTTCGTCGTCGTCGTCGGTGAACGGACGACGATGCGCCGCCCGCGCCAGCGCCCTGGACTTCTTCCTTGCCGCCGCCTTGTCGTCCGCCTTGCTGTCGGAGTCCTCCTCCTCCTCCTGGCCCTCCTCCTCGTCGTCCGCGTCGCTGGCAGCGCCGCCTCCGTCCTCCTCATGGCCTTCGCTGCCATTGCCGCCTCCCTCCTCCTCGTCCACACTCGGTGTGGAGGTAGGGTAGCTGGGCGTGGAGCCCGGATCGCTTGGCGTCGCCGGCGATTCCCACCAATGCAGGAATCCGGGCGACTTGCCCTCGCTCTCCGAGTCGGACGGCAGCGTGTAGTCGCTCATGACGTGCCGGTGCGGAAGAAGACGAGAGGATGAAGAAGGAGGCGGTTGAACTTGAATTACCGTAGACGCGGGGGTTATAATGTGCGCGGATTAACGACGGCGCGTAAAACGAAGAGGCCGGCGGTTGCTCTTCCGCGGCGGTTCGGCGCTCCATTGCGGCGGTTGGTCGCCGGCGGTTGTGAATTGGAGGCCGATCGAACCTAGGTCGCTGCCATGAGGGCCCGTGGGGACGCGAGCGGACGCTCGGAGCGACCGCCGAGCGTCCGCGGAGACGCAAACCTGGCGCATATTTGGGCCAGGTTTGCGTCTCCGCGGACGGCCCGGTCACTTTGCGTCGTCCCGCTGGAATAGGCCCCAGACGCATTTCCGGTCACGGCGGACGAAAACGGTCGCTCAGCGTCCGTTTGCGTCGCGCCGCTGGAGATGCCCTAAGCTCCATAATCTGTACGGCACACTCAACAAAAGGAACAGCTTTCACTTGATCGGCGCTCCCTTTTTCCATATACACTCTGCGGCGGCAAAGCGGTCAGTTAGGAGCTGCAACCCGGGCTTGGCGGTATCGGCCTGACATGCTACGGTGATTGTATTTCAGATGCTCTTCACTACAATTATGTACTCCCTCCGATCCAGAAAAATTGTTGGACGGAAAAATTGCCAAAAAGACCCGTTCGACAATTTTTCCGGATCAGAGGGAGTATTGTCTTTTGCTGTATCTGATTGCATCGTGTCATTTTCTATATCCGAAGTGTATAATTTGGAAAACGCATAGATTCAGGTTGAATTCTTACAGTGTTCTTTTCCGTCCTTCACAAATTCTGCAACGGAGAGGCATGAAGAGAGACGAAGGATACACGCAAGTATGAGAGGACCAGGTGGTTCAGAATGTCTGATGAAGGAGCAAGGTGGATACATACGTTGCCGTTCATCATCGCAACAGGATCAATGACAACAATGAGTCGTCACGCTCGACACATTCAGGTAGATAAACTACTGTATGTTCACAAAACTACTGTTGCAATTCACGTAGATAAACATTCATGTAACAGAAACCAAAGTACATCTATTGTACAAGGTACCAGGAAAGAGTCCACGCGGTAAGGCACCTGCTGTCGACTATAATACAACCACCAACTCCTCAAACTCTATTCTTCAAGAGCACTACAAGATTAACCTGCAGAAAACCATCAGAAGCTTTTCACGATCTTGGTAGCTCCTACTCAAATAACACTTGCATTAGGAAAGTAACGGTAAGTCTCTTACAGCTCAGAAACAAGCAACAAAACTGACAACCAATAAACTACACCAGGTTATCAAAGATTGCGGACTTCACATACCACCAATCTTTCTACCGTGAAGGTTAGAAGTGAAAATAAAACAGATAGCAAGAGAGATTGTTGGGTGCTGCCATATGTCCTTATTCTGGTCAGCATAGCGAGATGGCACCTAATACAACTCCTGAGACTACCAAAAGTAAATCTTGCATCAAAGTATATCCGCTGGACTTAGAGGAACGTGTTGAAGGTGGGACCTTAGAGCAGGTCATTGACCTCAAGGACAGTGCAACTACATATCGAGGTAATATTGGTCCAACTAAAGTTACCACTACCAATAACACAGTTTGCAGGACATATTCTTCAATTCCCTGTTCCATCAATATTCTAGCATCAAATGACTTAATTGTCCTCGATAGGAATATAATCAATAAAGAAAGCTGACATCAAATGCAGCTCCAGAAGCTCTGAAGAGGAAATTTCAAATGAAAGTCTATCCACTGGAAAACTGAGGATACCCAGCGGCTGCTTTCAAGGTGTCCAATCTGGACTACGAGCATGGTAGATGGTCATGAAGAATTGTTCAGGGACATGAATCGCTCTGATTTATTAAACTTTGATACTAACGGTATGAAGGTGAAGATGAATCTGTAAATATAAAGAGTTTGCACATACCTATACTAGAACCGCCCAAATTTCTTCCATTCTTTCAGGCGGCAGATTCTTAGCCTTGAAAAGTTCATAGGCGTACCACCAATCATCCAGATTTGTCCCACACAAGGTTGCTCCGGCCATGCCTAAGCCAATGGCACTGATAGCTCTAGGCATGCCTTCACACGCTGAAACCATCTGCTTACAATATCAGATAAGTTAGTGCAAAGACAGCTTTTTTGTACGTTGGAGAAGGTATTATAGAAATATAAATTACCTCTTTTGCGATTTTGTGAACTTCAACATCAGCTTCGGTGATCTCAACTCCCGCGTTGTACTTGAAAAGGTTCCACGCATCTTCATCATCTAAGCCCTTCATCTCAATAGTATTAGCCACAGTGCACCCCGCGCGGCTACAGCCAACCTGGCTCCTCGATGTCACAATCAACTTTCGCCTACCTCCAAGTGGCATCGGCAAACCAAAGGACGCCAAGTCTAATGGTTTGTCTTGAACGTCATCTAGCAAAACTAGAAAGCTGTCGTGCTTCAGATACTCTGAGATGATTTCCGCTCGGTGATGCTCCTCAAACAAAGACATAGTATCCCAGTCCAATTTCAAAATAACAGCCAAACAATGTTGTATATCGGTCACGCTACCATCTTGAATTGGTAAGATATGGCGAAACAGAGAATCGCCATTGGCATAACACTCAATCATGAGTGTAAGAAATCGGGTCTTACCCACACCCGAACTGCCCCATAATCCCAAAGTTGAATCATCTAATAGCTTACTCTCTAGAAAATCATGTGCCTTGCTCTTGAAGCTGTCCATCCCCCATACTCCAACATGTTGCGGCACCATCTGCCGAGCAAGATTTGGTATTTCTGGCCGAGTCACCAAACGAACACCGAAATCCCACAGAAAAATAATGATTTCGATTATAGTGGCAGAACCCTGTTTAAGAGCATCAACACAGTCAATAGGTCACACGTGGCAAAACACAATTATAAAGAAACTTAAACATCAATGCACCAATATTAACCGTCACTTTTTAAACTTGCAAGCAAACTGCACCAACACTGTATTAACCCAGTTAATGGTTATGTTTTATGGATTTATGAATATAGGTGATCAACATCTTACTGAACGGTGAAGAAAGCAAAAGCATATAGAATGCAAAATGGGCACATGGAAGTAAAGTTTTTATTCATATTTACCTCAACAAAACAAAAAGCCGCATTACTTTTCAAGGACTTCATCCTGTGACTGAAATAGAAAAATTGTCGGATTAGCGATGCTCAATATTATACTCTCTGCTCGTATCCTCTAAGAAATCAATATGGTCTGCAAATTGTTGAATATCTGATACATAAGACTAAGAGTACGCCTTGGTAAGCATTACACAAGTACAAACCATTATGAACCAATGCAAACTCTAGTGGCGAACAAATTATACAGTAAACAGATGAAGGCAATGAAACATAACATAATCAAAACCACCGTGAGATAAAGTATAGCATAATGATGGGACACAATGGAGGTAATGAAGCATAACATAATCAAAACCGCCACGAAAGAATGTATGGCATAATGATAGTGGCGCAAAGACAAGAGTAATTTCTATAATTGGTGAATCAACATCTAACAAATGCTGCATGTGGACCATGGACATGACACTTCGCATCACCAAGTCTACCAAATCCATGTCTAAATGGCTGGCTTTCCAGGTCCACGGTTGAAAAATATCTGGAAGTTGAAGGTGCCTATGAAGATAAAAATCTTCCCGTGTGTCAGGTTATTCATGATAGGCTTCTACTCAGGAGCAGATCCTTTCTAGAGATGGGCCAAACAATGGGATTTGTCCTTTATGCGATGGCCTTGAATGTATTGACAACTTATTGTTCTTATGCCCTATGGCTGGGTTTCTTTGGACATCTATCAGAGTTTCTATTGATTGGCCGGCCAATCCACAGTCAGTTCTTGACCTGATATCTCTCACTAGACATGGCTCTGTTGAGAATTTTGATGTGGTTTGGGTGGGAGCTGCAGCAGCGATGTGGTCTCCCAGGAATAACTGATTTTTGAAGGCTAGTTGATCAAGAAGCCAGCAGATATTGTCTGTAGTTGTGGTGTCCCCTTTGGAGCGAGCAGTTCCAGATAATGGTTGAGTAGGTGATTACCAAGTGCAAGACGAGAATGAGGAGCCTTAATCAGCTAATCGTCAGGGAGTAGTTTGAATCATGAAAAACTTGGGCGTGTAATTGAACCAGTTTAAATTCTTGTATCAAGCTTGTTTTGTTTAGCTTGGGTATGTTGTTAGCCACGGTTGTTTTGGTTCTGTTGGTAACTGTTTGTGTGGGAGTAGCCTCATGGTATTTCTTAAGTTTTGAGGAAGTGTGAGTTCAATGTAACGTCGTTGGTGGCTCCCAACGATGAAAAATTCTGTCTTTTGTTTTCTTGCTTTCTATAAAGCAGGGCTTCAGCCTTTCATCCAAAAACCCTTAACCACACAAACACAGATATTTCTGCATGGCAAGATCCAACCTTCTAAATGAACACATAATAAAATTTCTACAAGGTAATAACTGATCTCTACCATCCTAATCATACTCTCGTAAATTTTTAATAATAGACAAAACCATTTGTACTTATAAATCAATTAATATCATTGTCTTGTGCTAAAGTACACAACTACATGTGTTAGTCATCATTGTCTTTGCAGACAAATAGCTAGATACATTCAAAACCAGCATATATCTGAAAACCTTGACATAATAGGTAAGTTACATTTGGTGGTTACCTTAAAGCCAGTGGACTCGCCTGTTCTTGAAGCAGGAGCAGGATGCATAGCAAAATGCTGTAAAAATTGCTGAAATAGTTAGATTTTCTGTAAAAAAATAATCTTGCCTAAATGTCATTTGCCACACTGAATTGAGCCATACCAGAATGCGCACCACAAGTAGTGTGCGTACTCAGATCCACAGTGCCAAAAGATAGTCTTGAAGAACTCATACACCGGCATACCATACCCTCGTAGCCCTCTGAAATCAAACAAGCAGATTGGCAAGGCACGAAGGAGACATGAAATTCTGCAAAAATTGAGCACAAAGGGAAAGGATCTATGCAAGGATGAAGGGAACACTTACGACAGAAGTACGACCAGGTATTGGCCTAACATCATAAACCAGCTACAAATTCTTGCGAGGGTGCCTCCTGAAAACGGTATTTGAAAAAAAAAGAACTTGTTTCTATGAGACTACTATGACCCTGAAGTACCGCAAGGCAAAAACACTGGACTACTTCGTGTATATATAGAGAATATAAGTAGAGTAGCAAAGATGTCTCGCGTCTCGTCCTACAAGGATCAGAGTTTGTATCGTATACACGGTCGGGTTCGGAAACTGTAGCCGTGTCGATTTGGGACTTGAGGTACAGGGGGAAAATTCTTACCATCCTTCGCAGTGTTGCTCCAGTGCTCCCCGTGGCTCGCCGCCGCCTGGAGGCCCTCTTCGCCTCGATCTGGTCAGGTGCGCGCCGGCGCCGCTCCATTCCTCCCAGTGTGCCGCTCGCCGCCGCCCAGGATGCCTCGTCGCCTCGACGAGGTCAACCGCGCGCTGGTGCCGAGCCAGACGCTCGCCGACGCCCTGGACCCTGGACCTGCCCACGGCTCGTGTCCCAGTCCGCCGCTCTCTGCTTGTCGCCGCCCAAGAGCCCTCGTCGCGGGACTCAGCTTCAGCACACAAGTCACCGTGAGACTTATCTAAATCCCAGCCACCCATTGCAGATCCAATGACCTGAAACCACCAAAGACAAACTGACTCCAAATCTCACCCATTTTCACTTTAGCACTTGTCACTCTGAAACTTTAGGGCTCCTTCGATTTGTAGGATAGAAAAAATTATAGAATAAGAAAAACATATAATTAGTTGAATCCTATAGGAAACTGAGTTTCCTTTGACTGATCTCATGTTTTTTTTCTATAGAATTTGCACTACAAGATTTTTTTTAGAATTATTTCCAATAGAATATGTTCCTACGAGTCAACAACTAGTGTATGAAAAAAATATTATATAATCTAAATCCTACACAATTCCTATGAATTAAAGGATCCCTGATTATGTTTATTCACGAACCGTATGTTGAAACTCAACGAAAGTTTCTTAGAATACATAACAGAATAGATGTGATTTACTGGAATTGTTTCAATTTTTTCTTGGAAGTTCGAATTTTGAGTTCAAATTTTTGAACAGAACTTGAAATGCTCTTAGGTCACAAACTATATGTCGAAATTTTTCATTGAAATTTTTCCTAGAATACATAACTCAATTTGTTTGATTTACTAGATTTTTTCTGAATTTTTCTGGGAAGTTCGAATTTTGACCAACTTTGAGCTTTAGCTGCATTTTAACATGATTTCAGCAGCATTTTAGCATGATTTCAACAGCATTTTTGCAAAAAGAAAATTCAGTTATTCTTAGCTCCGCTTGTTAGTAATCCAAACAACCGTTAGCATCATGCAACTATTACAACAGAAAATCCATGTACATACTTGCAATTATTGATAACTCGCAAGTAAAACCAAGAAAGCAATTTACATTTCAGATCACAAACACTTCATTTGGTTGTAGCACATCATTCAAATTCGGTGGCAACAAGTACTACTAATCAAATGACAATTCCTAGCCCCCCCCCCCCCCCCCCCAAAAAAAATATGTCTCGTTGGTTGTGTTTGGCCTCAAAAGACTATAGTTAACCCTCAAAATACACTCAAAATACTATAGTTAGCTCCCGAAGTACCATGTAACCAACATCTAGATAGTAGTACATTTCCACCATAAAGACTATAATCAACACAAGTAGAAGGAGCTGTGAGGAGGTGGGTAAAACTCTCAATGACATTGTACTTTTCAATCTCCACATTGGCTTCTTTATTGTGGCCATCATCCTTCACTTCTACTTGAGGTTGTACATCATGTTTTTTTTATTTTGTTGCTGTCAATAAAAGTTTGACTAGCAAGTTTTCTTTCTCTTCAAATTTTTCGATTGAACTTCTTTTTTCTTCAGCCGTGTAGCTCTTAGCAACTCATCCCTTTGTTGCACATTTGGGTCAGCATTTTCCTTGTCACTACTTGGTTCATTCATAGCACTAGTCGATGCATTCAGTTTTTCCTCCAACTTTGGACCAACTAAATCAAGTTAGCACCACACTTACTTCTTGTTTCAGCTCTAAAATGGATTCTCGTTCTCTTTTTTTCCGAATATCTTCCTTGGCACAAACGTATATACATGATGTCGCTATACCATCCTTATGGGTGTCTCTGTAGCTTTTTGATGTTTGGTCCGTAAGTTATTTGTCCAGGTATGACAAGGCTCCAATTTTATAAAGGGGTTTCTCATTCTATCCTTAGTTGAATTTAGTTTTGTCCAACTTCAAATCAAAATCTTTGCTCACGTTTCTCCCCTCTCTTGTCTCAAAATCACAGAAATTCTCAAAAGCGGGTGTTGTCAGGTCAACATCTTTGGTCGTTACCTTGTGACGTGTGATATCCGGGTGTAGGGCCAGATCCTACTTTGGAGTTTCTCTCACCCCAAGCTTCCACCAACATTTCACCTGTTATTTGACCTAATAAGTTCACACAAATTTCACCATTTTCGCAAATATTTCATCAAACAAAAAAGTAACACACGAATTACTAAGATTAGGATATCCTAGGATTACTTATATAGCAACAACATAAGTTCAACATCGTAGACAAACCCATATCCACTGCGTAGGTGCACCCGATATATAGGTTCTCAACACAAACAACAACAGTTCTTGTCGGCACGAGATGATCTAGCCTCGTGGTCGTGCTTGGTCTTGCGAAAGGGCCATTCCTTGCCCATGGAGCCGGTGTCGTTGTTGCCCGAGGGAGAAAGGCATGGACATGCGCACTGACCGCGCTATGTCCACGCCGACGCATTTCGACTCAAATTGGGGCCAAGAATTATAATTTGAGAACAACTTGACTACAATACTTTATTGTACTTCCTCCGCCTCGAAATAATTTGTTCAACTTTGTCTAGATACGGAAGTATATAGACCCATTTTAGTGATAGATATACTTGTTTCTATATAAGTTGAGTAAGTTATTTTGGGATAGAGGGAGTAATTCATTTGAGTTATTATTGTTTTTGGTTGAAATCTCTCTCTATATAGTATTCTGCTGTTAGCATCACCATGCTTTTGGAGTGTTAGTATTCCTCTGTAGGTATGTTTCTATGTAGGAACTTTGCCCTGTGCATCGGCTGTTCATGTGTTAACATCACCTTTACATCCTAATCAGCCGGATTTTCTTTGTTGATCTGGTTCTGCCACACATGCCGCTAATGCGTTTTTTTTTCTCGAGATGAATACTCAGTTACTATCTGCAGTTGACACTCTGAAGTCTGAAAATTTACTACATTGATAAATTCTTCGCATCCACAGACAAATCAAGTTTCCTGTGGATTCCTCCCCCCAGGGTCCCAAGTAGCAGTGGACGTACTGGCCGGCCGGCCGCCGGTGCATCTCCCTAGCCGGTGACTAGCACCTGCGCACGTGACCCAGTTTACCATTCCAACCAGCCACACGCTCTTGTCCCTTTCCCCATGTCACCTTCTCACAGAGTCTCACTCGAGCCACATAAACCGCGCGCAGCAGCAAACTGCTGCCAGCCACACATACAACACAGTTCCGGTATCATCAGGCTCAGTCAGTTTGATCGATGGGGCCCTCTCGTGGATCGATCACATCCATGGTGAATCGATGACATCACCGTCGTCCCCGCAGCCTCTAAACTAGCGCCTCCTGTACACTGGATAAGGCTCCTTGCAGCGAGCATCCCACCAGTCAGTCACGCAGTACATCATCATCATCGCTCGTCGCGAGCTTCCTCCCTGCTTCCTTGCTCCCATAGAAAACCCGAGCTGCTGGCTACTGCCCTGATCCCCCTACCCAGCTCCAGTTCTTGGCTTCTTCATCTTGCATAGCTCGCTACATCCATGGAGGACAAGCCTGCTGCAGGCTACCGGCACGGGCCGCCATGGGTGTTCAAGGGCAGGTAAGTGCGCCTCCCCTCCATTTCTCTTCCCCGTTCTCTCGATGGAGGACCGTGTGTAGCAGCAGGGGGCGATCGATCATTGATTCTTTGTTTCTGCAAAAAAAAACAGCGCATTGTACCAGCTGCATTTGGTGAAGGCGGCGACGGCGCGCGCCTTCGTGCCCAAGGACCTGCGCCTGGTGGAGGCCTTCGGCTACACGCTCGGCGGCATGTTCCTCGCGCGCTACCACGACAGCCCCGCCGGCCAGTTCGACGAGGTCGTCCCTCCCGCCCCGTCCCATCCCATCTCCCTCCCTCACCCGTCTCTCCGTTTCTTTTCTGACGAGCTCATGTATTCTGCTCTGCAGCTGGTGGTGATCGCCGGCATTGTGTGGAACCCGCCGACTTCTTGCGCGTGAGTTCATCTTGCTAATTATCTTACGCATACTTTGGTCACTTCCATGTCCACTAGTGATTGCACTTTTGCCTCCATGCTTGCGGTTGGGGGATGCGAGTTGAATCAACTAGCACAACTTGCATTAGAAAAGAAAAAAAGAAGAAGCTGAAACCAGTGTATCTTTTTTTTTTTTTTTTTGACGACTGAAAGTCTGAAACCCGTGTATCTGATCAAGTAAAGAACGCCTACTTGCTCAGTCCATTGTACTTGAGCACACAGGCTTTCGCAATCCCCACTCTTTAGTAATCACCATCCATTAACTATCTGATCCAGTCGCTGTGCTTGCTCCTTGTGGCTTGGACAACCCTGTTGCTTATCTGGAATCCATTTCGATAAAAAAAAACCTGTGCCAAATGACAACTTGCTTAATTGGCGATGATATGATACTCTCTTCAGTTTTTTTTTTCCATCGAAAGCGCTTAGAGTTATTCACTGTTCTACTGGTTTTGGTCTCTGAACCTGTTTCGCTTAACAGTTGGGCTGCCAGGGTGCTCGTAAACAGTGCTGAAGCCTGCCGGCATGGACGCAAGGTGCCACTAGATCTCATCCACAGTTTTTTATTGCTGTTTGAGGGCAATTCCTCATTGCTACAGTTCTCCTAATCGATGCCACTCTCATTACTGTAGGAAGTGGGGCTGCCAAGCCATGTCGCAAAGTTCTCACAGGTACTTGATAGGTGCCATTTTATCTTTAGGTTTAACAAACGTTTTACGAGATTTGTGACATGAACTTTGCTCTCGTGTGATAGACTGAAGCTTCTGAACTCAGAAACAAACCGTTGGCAAAACCAAACGGCTTTCTGAACCTTCTTGGAATGGGTTCAACTTTCTCCAAGAAAGAGAGTTGCCGTGGGTTCGAGATCTCGGAGACCACGGGCTCATCTACGAGGCACTTGTGCAACATCAGCCTGCCGGCCACCGGTAATTTAAAACTCTCATGTTCTAAGATCTGGTTACATGCCTTGTCCTTGTAACTTGTCTGAATTATCAGCTGAACTTCCAAATAGCTGCTGGCGGCGCATCTTAAATTTTATATCGAGTTGGTAAATTACCTTTGGAGCTAAAACAACAAGCAATATTAGTTAGCCTAGTTCGTACTCCAGTTCTCTGAAATGTGTTTATCTTCATCACTGGTGACTTATGAATGTCGAATACACAAGCACATCCGACACGTCTTCAGAATAACGACTGCTTGACCCTACTATTTTCTCTCAAAAATGGAACTTCTAGGATTTCCCCTTTTCTATAAAAAAATCAGTGCCTTGTTTCACTTCCTAATTTTGTAGGAGTGGCAGCAGGATCACATAAAGACAACAAGTGGATAGGTCCAGCAATCAGGATGTCACTTCCGAGCTTCAGGTTCGTTTAAACTAAAGTGGAGAGCCTCCATGTCTCCCCACTAAAAGTGAACTGCTAAAGTCCTAACGTCCTTGGGAAGCAAAACGAAATTAGATGCTTAAGCAGTCATGTGTTATTTTACTTAGAAATCTGAAATATGTTTCTCAAAATCTACTCCATTTTTCTTCCATGGCTTAAAAACCTGAACATTACCTGCTTGTGTTGTGAATTGCAGTGGCCAGACAGAGGACCATCCCGATCTTCTCAAGTACTCTTGCAAAGTAGAGTGCAGGTGATTACATACCTAAACCCTAAATATCCTCTGAAATGCATATCGTTAGTCTGTTGGTTTCTATTAAACTCCTTTCGCATGCCATGCCAAAAAATAAACTTTTCACTAGTTATGTCACTGTCTTGCTATTAGGGATGTATGGACAAATTATCATCTGAAAACATGCCATCTTTATCCACATGTGAATGTAATTACCTTTCTAACCAGGTCTTCTCCTTCTCAGGGTGCGCCCGGTAAGTCCTGCCAATATCTGGAGCCCTAGAACCGCAGAACCCCAGGAGTGCTCTGATGGCAAGAACGGCAGCGTTGTATCTGAATCGGATGCGCAAAGACAGAGCGTTCTGGTTTTGTTGTCTAGGCCTATCTTGGCTCTGGAGTTCAGCTCCCTGCTGATGCACGTTGATGCTCCAAAAACTGTTGCTCCACATTCGAAGAAGAAGGAAGTCAGATACTCGAGCACCTGAATCTGATGCTAGCTGGGAGTTTTTGGCCCGATTTTCTTACACAGTAGACATGGTTACCGCTGCTTGTTCTTTCATTTGTTCATAGGTTTTCAAGAAAACCATTATTGTTGGGTTTGAAACCTACTTGATGAATTCAAAGTTGCATATAGTTTGGTTTCGATGGAAACCAGGTAACACAACATTGGCAGTTCCATATATGCACAATTCGACCCAGAAAAAGGGGTTAGAGCGAATTGAAACAATGGGAACTGGCATAAAATCCTTGATATTTTGAATGCTTTGCCGGAAAAAATGGATACGGTTAAAAAATAATGAAAATGGCTGAAGAATAGTGTGCAATAACCAGAAATTAGATCAGCAGATTAGATGGTCTTAAAAATTCAGAATGAACAGAGTCACTGATGCATAGCACACTAGTACAACTCCACCAACACCCATCCCTAACAACTCGGGTGTTAACTTTAACCACAATCACAGCTAAGCTACTGCTCAAATGCTAACTCTAACCTAAATCACAGCTAAACTCCAGTTTTGCGAAGTACACTCATGGCAATGCAAACAAGGTGCAGATCAGTGGTGAAAGAAGGAGAGAAAGCTGTCGATGTCATCGAAACCGGCAGTGTCAGGAAGACCCATGGTGATGCAAGGAAGATCCGGCTCCATGGCAATGCGAGGAAGGTCAGGCTCCATGAGCCCCAGGGGGACCGGAGACATGGGACCGCAGTCGACGTTCATCTCCTCACTGGTGTCATCAGCAGGTGGTGGCGGTGTCCATGGCTCCATCCTCACCGACCTGCTGATCGGGATCGCGGTGATCGGCTCCTGGTTCGCGGTGGCGGTGACCAGTGGTGGTGGTGGTTGCACAGGCGAGCCGGCCGAGACGGCGTCGGCATGGCTCGACGAGGATCCTGCCTCGTTGTACCCGAGCAACTGGAGGTCCGGCACCGTGCTGGCACTGTCCTCGTCGTTGTACACGACCAGCGCTGTGGGGCTGATGCTCTCCTCGTCGTAGGCGACCAGCGCGAGCTCTGCGCTCGCAGTGTCGTCGGACGACGTGCTGCCGGTGCGGCGGTGCCTGAGGCGGCGGCTCCTTGCCGCGCGGGGGAACCGTTTCTTGAGCGTGCTGTTCCAGTAGTTCTTGATGGCGAGGTCCGTCCTCCCGGGTAGCTTCGCGGCGATCACGGACCAGCTGCTCGATCAAATGCCAGTTGCAGCAGGTCAGTGAATCAGTGATGCAACAAAACTCAACTACTTAATCAAGCAATTTGTTGATGCATTTGTAGGTGGTAGAATTTAAGCACATTTGATGTGATCACCAACCAATTGATGTTTAGCATTGATTTAGAACTAGGCGGGTTCATGTCAGGGTCACTCACCAGCTTCCCTTCTTGCTGTACATCTCATAGATGACCCTGTCCTCGGCCGGCGTGAAGTTTCCATGCTTCAGCCCAGGACGAAGGTAGTTCAGCCATCTCGATCGGCAACTCCGGCCGCAGCGCTTCAGCCCTGCGATTTCAAATGATGCTTCAGATACAGTGGTGGACGGTGATGATTTGCGTATGCAATGCTTTGCGACGATCACGTCAAATTTTGAGCTAGTTATTTTTGTGCACTACACTAATGTTTTTTTCGGCCGCACAACAACACTAAGGACTCACTCTTTCTGTCTGAACTCCTGGCAGAAACATGGCTATTACAAGAATTCAGAATCAATTAGAATATTTCCAATTTATTTTCCAAGGCTTGACGAAATTAATACCGAGAATGCTAGGGGAAAAAAGGGAAGTATGCAACTTCTGTAACTAAGATAATAAGATGAGACTTGGACAAATCTCTGAAGTCAAGTCATTGCACATGCCTTCACTAATGCAGTAAAAACAGTGCAACATTTTTTTTGCGGGAAACAGTGGTACATGCCTAGTATTCTTCTGTTATATGCTAATAACACCAATAAGAACAGCAGAGATCATTTGCAAGCCAAAGAACGAACAATATTACATTTCAGTAATCCGTTTTTGTTCATTTATTTTGTGAAATAAAACCAAGGAGAAGTGATCAAGAGCTCAAATACGGAGTAGATGTGTATGCATGGCGAGATGTGGAAAAGGAAATCCAAACCTAAAGTATTTGATAATCCCTGCCAGCTACGGCCAATGCCATGCTTCTCAATGTGATTTTTGATGAGATTGTCCTCTTCCTTGGACCACTTCCCCTTCTTCAAGCCCCCTTTCATTGGACAGAGTTTCTTCTTGTCTCCAACAAGGGCTCAAGAATTCAAATGAGAGGCATGAGGACTTAACTTGTATAAATACTACAGTAGTCATGTACGATGAAATACCTAATGTGTGATGGGATCGCTAGATTTTCTATTTTACCACGTGGTAATGCCTCCAACCATTCTTGTTTTATTGTCTTGTCTCTTATGCTAAAACCAACTATTCCATATACTCAGATAGAGGAGAAAAGATAAGGGACGGTAAAAGTGAGGGGAATTTTAAAATGATTCCTCCAAATGATAAGACTGTTGAGGTAAAAAGTTTATGGCATTAGCTCTTACGTGTGGTGAAAAAAGTGTCCATTTTATTCTTGAGATCCCTTGATTCTTTGTTTTGTCTTTGGCCAGGTCAGGGTGGGTACTTATGGTGTGAGGTTGGTGAAATATTTTTTTTAGATTAGGTTGGTTAAATACTTGCAATGTTTAAATTGTCATTATTACTGTGTTTAAATTGTAAAGGCTATCACATTCTTATATTTATCCTCTTTGGAAAATTTACATGCCTAGGCAGATGTTGCACTTGAGAAATCTTGTGGGTTCCGAAAGATGAAGAGGTGCTCAAACTGAATTGAAGCATCCAAATATTCTCACTTTGGTATGTCTTGTGGGTTCGAAAAGATGCAGAGATGCTCAAACTGAAGTGAAGCATCCAAAAAAAATCACTTTTGGTAACAAATCTTAAATTTGTAGCTTTATCATAGTAACTCGGCCAGAAGTGTACATATGCTCTGGAATTTGAAATGATGTAAAGTTTCATCGCATTGAAGAACAAAAAAGATGGACAAGGTTCTGTACGAGCACTACAAGACAAGAAAGATAAAAACAGTTGATGAATCCAGCACAAACATAAGTATCCTCTCCTTTTATTCAGACCCCAAAACCGAAATCCATTGGACATTTGTCATCAGAAGCTCATGCTAATCCACCATTGAATTGATTGACACCAGCACAGTAAAATGGATATTGAGATCTGTTGCTTGTGTTCTGCCACGTCATCGGCAATCATGCCCAAGTTGTCCACATCCGATCGGGACCTTTTTCTCTTTTTTTTTGCTAGTAGTAAACAACCTGGTTTATGCGCCGGTCGATTTGTAATATTAATTGAACGGATTTGCTACAAATCAGTCGACTGATTTGCTTTTCATTGTCAGTCGAATTTTGAGCTGTTCGTTTCGTGCTTTACGATTCGTGTCGCGTTTTAGTCTGCCTGGCTGACGTTCGTGTCCCGCGTCCGTACCCGACCCGGTTTTCCTGTTTTTTCCGGTTTGGTTTTTCTCGGTTTTTACTTTCCCGTTTCGATTTCATAAGATTTCCATTCCTCCTTTTCTGTTGTGTTCTTCATTTGGGCGGAGGGGGAGAGGTGGGAGGAAGGCGATTTGGGGGGAGGGCGGCACGATCCCGTGGTGCGTCGGCGGGAAGGGAGGCGGCGCGGTGCCGCGGTGCGTCGGCGGGAAGGGAGGCGGCGCGGTGCCGCCGTGCATCGGCGGGAAGGGAGGCGGCGCAGTGTCGCGGTGCGTCGGCGGGAAGGAGGAGGTGAGTTGATTTCGTCGGTGTGCTTTGTGGTGTAGTACCAGTACATGGAGGCGGAGCTGATTTTTGGTGTTGTCCTTGATTGTTCGTCGTAGAAGGCGTCCGCGGCTACGGCGGAGGTTTGGTGGAGCCAGTGAGGGGCGCTGAGGTTGCGGAGTGATACGTCTCCAACGTATCGATAATTTCTTATGTTCCATGCTTGTTTTATGACAATACCTACATGTTTTATTCACACTTTATATCGTTTTGATGCATTTTCCGGAACTAACCTATTGACGAGATGCCGAAGTGCCAGTTCCTGTTTTCTGCTGTTTTTGGTTTCAGAAATCCTAGTAAGGAAATATTCTCGGAATTGGACGAAATCAACGCCCAACATCTTATAATTCCACGAAGCTTTCAGAACACCCGACAGGGACCAGAGGAGAGCCACAGGGCCACCACACATGTGGGCGGCGCGGCCCAAGGGGGGGCACGCCCCCCTACTGTGTGGCTGCCCCGCAGCCCCTCCGACTCCGCCTCTTCGCCTATTTAGGCCTCCCTGACCTAAAACATCGACACGGATTGACGAAACACCAGAAAACCTTCCAGAGCCGCCGCCATCGCGAAACTCCAATTCGGGGGACAGAAGTCTTTGTTTCGACACCCTGCCGGGACGGGGAATTGCCCCCGGAAGCCATCTCCACCGCCATCTCTACCGCCATCACTGTCTCCATGATGAGGAGGGAGTAATTCACCCCCGGGGCTGAGGGCTCTGCGGTAGCTATGTGGTTCATCTCTCTCTTTGTGATCTAGTTGAATATCATCTATGTGCTACTCTAGTGATGTTATTAAAGTAGTCTATTCCTCCTCCATGATGTAATTGTGACAGTGTGTGCATCATGTAGTACTTGGTATATGCTATGATTGTGATCTCTTGTAGATTATGAAGTTAACTATTACTATGATGGTATTGATGCAATCTATTCCCCCTTTCATATTCTGTCGGTGACGGTGTGCATGCTATGTTAGTACTCGGTATAATTGCGTTGGTCTATCATGCACTCTGAGGTTATTTAAATATGAACATCGAATGTTGTGGAGCTTGTTAACTCCGGCATTGAGGTGCTCTTGTAGCCCTACACAATTAATGGTGTTCATCATCCAACAAGAGAGTGTAGAGTGGTTTTATTATGTGATCAATGTTGAGAGTGTCCACTAGTGAAAGTAGGATCCCTAGGCCTTGTTTCCAAACATCGAATCTCCGTTTGTTTACTGTTCTGTTGCATGTTTACTCGCTGACATATTTATTTCAGATTGCTATTACCACTCATATTCATCCATATTACTTGCATCTCACTATCTCTTCGCCGTACTAGTGCACCTATACATCTGACAAGTGTATTAGGTGTGTTGGGGACACAAGAGACTTCTTGTATCGTGATTGCAGGGTTGCTTGAGAGGGATATCTTTGACCTCTTCCTCCCTGAGTTCGATAAACCTTGGGTGATCCACTTAAGAGAAAACTTGTTGCTGTTCTACAAACCTCTGTTCTTGGAGGCCCAACACTGTCTACAGGAAAAGAAGCGTGAGTAGACATCAAGCTATTTTCTGGCGCCGTTGCCGGGGAACGAAAAGCTACACCACAGAGATTTCCTCCCACATCAACCACGCGCCAGTTGTAGACAGTCAAGTATTTTCTGGCGCCGTTGCCAGGGAGGAAAGGTAAAAGGCACTCACACTCTGGTCCCAGGTAACTAAGTTATTTTCTGGTGCCGTTGTAAGTGCTCGAAGCTATTTCCTTTAGATCCTGCAATTGCATCTTTTTGTTTCTTGTTTTTATTTCACTAGTTAGGCATAATGGAAAGCAACAGTGAGCTTTTAAAACTATTTCCTGAGTTAAGACATGGATTGTTTGCTGCGAAAATTAAAAAACCTATGGAACCTTATTTGCATGCTAGTAGCAATGATATTAGTATGAACGCTTTGAACACCATTGTTGCTAATGATATGGAAAATTCTAAGCTTGGGGAAGCTGGTTTTGATGAGCATGATAGTTTTAGTCCCCCAAGCATGGAGGAGAAAATTTTCTTTGATGATACTTTGCCTCCCATTTATGATGATTATAATGATAGTGGTCTTTTGGTGCCACCTACTATGGAGAGTAAATTTTATTATGATTATACTATGACTCCTACACTTGATGAGAATAATAATGATATCTACTTTGTTGAATTTGCTCCTGCTACAATTAATAAGAATGACTGTGCTTATGTTGGGAGTAGTAATAATTTTATACATGAGACTCATGATAAGAATGCTTTATGTGATAGTTATATTGTTGAGTTTGCTCATGATGCTACTGGATATTATTATGAGAGAGGAAAATATGGTTGTAGAAATTTTCATGGTACTAAAACACCTCTCTATATGCTGAAATTTTTGAAGCTACACTTGTTTTATCTTCCTATGCTTGTCACTTTGCTCTTCATGAATTTATTTGTGTACAAGATTCCTATGCATAGGAAGTGGGTTAGACTTAAATGTGTTTTGAATTTGCTTTTTGATGCTCTCTTTTGCTTCAACTCTTATTTCTTGGGAGTGCATCATTAAAATTGCTGAGCCCATCTTAATGGTTATAAAGAAAGCACTTCTTGGGAGATAACCCATGTTTTTATTTTAATACAACAATTTTTGTTTTAAATTTGTGTCTTGGAAGTTGTTACTACTGTAGCATCCTCTCCTTATCTTACTTTATTGCATTGTTGTGCCAAGTAAAGTCTTTGATAGAAAGGTTGATACTAGATTTGGATTACTGCGCAGAAACAGATTTCTGTCTGTCACGAATTTGGGCAGTGTTCTCTGTAGGTAACTCAGAAAAATCTGCCAATTTACGTGTGTGATCCTCAGATATGTACGCAACTTTCATTCAATTTGAGCATTTTCATCTGAGCAAGTCCAGTGCCTCTTAAAAGTTCGTCTTTATGGACTGTTCTGTTTTGACAGATTCTGCCTTTTATTTCGCATTGCTTCTTTTGCTGTGTTGGATGGATTTCTTTGTTCCATTAACTTCCAGTAGCTTTGAGCAATGTCCAGAAGTGTTAAGAATGATTGTGTCACCTCTGAACATGTGAGTTTTTGATTATGCACTAACCCACTAATGAGTTTGTTTTGAGTTTGGTGTGGAGGAAGTTTTCAAGGGTCAAGAGAGGAGGATGATACAATATGATCAAGGACAGTGAAAACTCTAAGCTTGGGGATGCCCCCGTGGTTCATCCCTGCATACTTCAAGAAGACTCAAGCATCTAAGCTTGGGGATGCCCAAGGCATCCCCTTCTTCATCGACAAATTATCAGGTTCCTCTAGTGAAACTATATTTTTATTCCGTCACATCTTATGTGCTTTACTTGGAGCGTCTGTTTGCTTTTGTTTTTGTTTTGTTTGAATAAAATTGGATCCTAGCATTCATTGTGTGGGAGAGAGACACGCTCCGCTGGTTCATATGAACACATGTGTTCTTAGCTTTTAATGTTCATGGCGAAGGTTGAAACTGCTTCGTTAATTGTTATATTGTTGGAAACGGGAAATGCTACATGTGGTAATTGGCATAATGTCTTGAATAATTTGATACTTGGCAATTGTTGTGCTCATGTTTAAGCTCTTACATCATATGCTTTGCACCTATTAATTAAGAACTACATAGAGCTGGTTAAAATTTAGTTTGCATGATTGGTCTCTCTAAGGTCTAGATATTTTCTAGTAAGGGTTTGAACAACAAGGAAGACAGTGTAGAGTCTTATAATGCTTGCAATATGTTTTTATGTGAGTTTTGCTGTACCGGTTCATACTTGTGTTTGCTTCAAACAACCTTGCTAGCCTAAGCCTTGTATTGAGAGGGATTACTTCTCATGCATCCAAAATCCTTGAGCCAAAAACTATGCCATTTGTGTCCACCATACCTACCTACTACATGGTATTTCCCTGCCATTCCAAAGTAAATTGCTTGAGTGCTATCTTTAAACACTTCAAAAGTTATTACCTCTTATTTGTGTCAATGTTTTATAGCTCATGAGGAAGTATGTGGTGTTTATCTTTCAATTTTGTTGGGCAACTGTAAGAGCAAGATCCATATCCCGTGTTTTGTGTGTTTGATAACAACACTCGAACAATTCTAACCGTGCACAAAGTTTGTCGTTGACAGGATTGCAAGATGCACGGTACCCTCGCTGAGCACAGTATGATCAGAAGACCGAAGCGTAGCTCTTAGGGTTTCTGGTTTTGCGTGTGTGTCGTGAGGTGACATGGTAGGAGAGGAAGAGAGGAAAACTGTTTTAGCCATAGCGGTACTACCGGTACCAGGAGTGGTAGTACCGCTACCTCTACTGGTACCGCCCGTGGTACCGCTCTGAGCATTGCACAAGAATTAGCCCCACAGAGCACGTTGCGGTACCTTCGCGGTACCTGGAGCGGTAGTACCGCTTGAGGGCGGTAGTACCGACCCCGGTACCGCGCTAAGTACCGTAACGCGTTACGGTAGTACCGCTCTGGTACCGCTCGGGTACCGCTTGGGATCCAGTAAGGTTTGGACCCCATTGCGGTACCGCAAGCGGTACCGCGAGCGGTAGTACCGCAATGTGTCCACGTGGACAAGTTCAGTGGGGAATTCGAACTCAGAGCGGTAGTACCGCTTCTAGGAGCGGTAGTACCGCTTAGGCAAAAACAGAGGGCAACGGTTGGATTTGGAGGGACCTATATAAAGGCCCCTTCTTCTCCACCCAGCTCAGCTCTTCTCTCTCTCTCCTCCATTGTTGCTGAGCTCAAAATTGAGGGGATCTCCTCATCCACCCAACCAATCTTGCTCATATTTTGTGTGGTGGTGGAGGAGACCCCGATCTATCATTCCACCGAGAGAAAGTTCACCAATTCGTGGTAGTCCTTAGTGGATCTTGTTGTTAGGGTTCCTTGGTGGGAGAGCTTCTTGGTGGAGCACTGGAAGAGCTTCTTGGTGGTGCTCTGGAAGAGTTCCTTTGGTGGAGCATTGGAGGAGCTTCTTGGTGGAGTATTGGAGGGGTTCCTTTGGTGGAGCATTGGAGATGAGTTCCTATGGTGGAGCATTGGAGATGAGCAGCTATGGAGTCTAGCTTGGTGATGTACTAGCTCCATAGGGTGTTGGGAGCATCCTTGTGTGTGTGGAGCTCGCCCCAACCTTGTGAAGGAATCACCGCCTCGACCGGTGCCTTAGTGGAAGAGGGAGAGCACCTCCGTGGAGCTCTCTCGAGGAAGAGGGTGAGGCCTTCCTTCGTGGTGTGGCCGCCTAGTCTCTTGTGTGAGACTAGCACCTCCTCAACACAGACGTACCTCCTTTAGTGGAGGGAACTGCGGGAAACAAACCTCGACTCGCCTCGCCCCCCCCCCCCCGGTTGTCTCGCTCCTCTCTCTTACTATCTTGTTGATTCCTTTACTTGTTGCACATGCTCTAGCTTCATTGTAGGAACACCGCTATAGCAAAAGTTATCACCTTTACCTTCCGTTGCGCTAAAACTTGAAAAAGGTTAAAACTTGCCGTAGCGCCATTCACCCCCCCCCCTCTTGTTCGCTACGATCCGTTCAAGTGGTATCAGAGCAAGGTTTTCTTGCTCGGGCTTTACCGCCTAAGAAATGGCCGAACAAGAGGTGGTTGTGAATGGAGCCCTTTCCCGTGAGCAATCATCTCCATCATCAAGTGTCGATAATACTCCGGCTACTTTGTATGACCTCAAGAAATTGGAGTCATCCATTGTATCTCAATTGAAGGCCATGATGATGGAGTTGATTACTCCAAAGCCTAACCCCATCATAGATACTAATAGAGGTGTCAATGTCTCCCCATCACAAGTTGACTCTTTTCCTTGTGTTGAGATTGTTGAGAAATCAACAAATTCACATCGGGAAAAGGACCTTGAAGATGTTGACACCACATCAAAGGGGAAGGGTGCATCTCCATAAAGTGATTATGATTCATATGATCAAATGCCTATGCCTTGCATCATGACTCATGGTCCTCCACCATTACTCAAATCTAATAGCTTTGGTGATTGGAAACTATTAATGCATTCTCATGTGTGTAGCACCTCTACCGAGCTTTGGCGGATCATTCAAGAAGGATATTCACCACAAGACCCAATGAACTTGACAAGAAGGGAAGTGGTGGACCACCTACTCAACGCCATCGCCATCGACATGATTCATTTGGCCATTACTCCCAAGGAACGCGCTCACATCCAATCGCTCAAGACCGCCAAGGAAGCTTGGGACGAACTTGACAAGCTCTTCCTTGGAAATGAGGACATCCAATGCTCTCATCTTAGTGAAGCAATGGCAAATGACTTTGTCATGATAGAGGGAGAATCGCCCGAAGAGTTGTATCAACGCCTTATTGCTCTCGCCATCCAAATGCAAGATCTTGGAGCGACTTTCGTGGATGACCGTTGGATCGAGAAAAAGTTCTACAATGCTCTACTTCCTTAGAGTGGAAACAAGAAACCAAACTCGAGGTCAAGGAACTCTTGCTACAATTGTCGCGACAAAGGTCACTTCGTTGCGGATTGCCTCTACAAGCAAAGGGACTTATATGGTGGATACCTCGTTCGTAAGAGCGAGTTTAGACCCCTTCCCAAGCGCTTCTCCAACAACCACATCACCAAGAGATCCTTCTCCGACAAGCCTAGAAATAACATGCTTCAAGATGAAGACCATATGGTGGAAAATGAAGGACTTGAAAAGAAGAAGGAATTGGAGATTATCTCTCTCACCCAAGCCTATGAGGAAGAAATGTGCATGCGTATGACTCTTGAAACTAGTGCTCTTATTCTTGAAGACTACAACAACTATCTCATCTCCCAACTCAAGGATCGAGATTATG
The DNA here is from genome assembly GCF_019359855.2 of Lolium perenne. Lineage (NCBI taxonomy): Eukaryota > Viridiplantae > Streptophyta > Magnoliopsida > Poales > Poaceae > Lolium > Lolium perenne. Next base: position 132,786,605 of record NC_067244.2, read on the forward strand.
CTCTTGGTTGGTTGGACAAGCTCAAGACAAAGAAGAATTATCTTGAAGAAGATCATGAATGGTCAATCGAGGATGTTGCAACCTTTGCCAAGAAGAATGAAGATGAATGTCCTAACTCATGTTGTGACAAGCTCCTTGACGAAGTATGCTTCTTGAGAAAACACAATGCGAAGTTCTTGGATGTCATCTCAACTCAAGAGGAGGCCTTAGATGAATACTATCGTTTGAGTAAATAGAAGGTGCAATGTTGTTATCATGAAGAAGAGATTGCCACTCTAAAGAAACACAAGGCCAAGCTAGTTGAAGTCAATGAGAGGCAAAATGAGTCCTTGTTGGAGTGGATCCGTTCAAGCAAAGAAAAGGTCACTTGTTGTAACCATGAGGATGAAATAGCTTATCTTAAGAGGAGCAAGGACAAACTTATGGTGATCAAGCTTATGCAAGATGAAGCCATATAAGAATACAAACGCTCAAGCAAGGACTACATTTGTAGCAATCATGAGGACGACATTGCCACCTTGGAGAGACACAAGCATTCACTCGAAAGAAGGAATTCACTTCTTGAGGAAGCTCTAGTGGACCGAGAAGATGAAGCTAATGACTTGAGGTCCGAGATTGAGAGTCTCCAAATTCAAGTCCAATTCTTGGAAGGAGTTATTGAAGCCCACGAGGACTTATGCCATGAAGGAGAAGTGGCAATTATGCCAAAGAAGATTGAGAGAGAAGGAAGGATCAATGAAGCAAAGGATATGGAGGTAGAGCCCATTGAAAAGTGGGCTCCTATTTCCAACTCTTGATCCATGAAGGGCCTTGCTTTCGGAGGTGTTTATTGGGTGACTATCTTGACGCCACAAGTCTTATGTCCGGAAGCAAGGAATTTGGTGTCGTCATTGAGTTCTTATATCCATCCTTCTTATGACGACGACAAAATCAAGCTTAAAGGTATTGGAGCCTTGACAAAGTGGTGATCAAAGTCCTATATTGTCAAGACTCCTACATATGTACTCTTTGTTCATTGCTCTACACTCTTGGGTCTTTGTACCTACTATTATGAACATGTTGTGGTCCTCTTGTGGAGCTAGTCTCTTCAAGAGGCCACGGTCTAGGACTAATGGAATTTGCTTCTTTGTGTAGAGATTGTGTTTTGTAGGAATTGTGTTGAGAGGAAATGCATCATGATGAAGCTTCCCAAACAATTTCGATACAAGTCCTATGGCATAATCCTTGCAAGAAGAGGCAACAATGGAACGGAGTTTGTTCTCAAGATCTTGGTTTTCTTCATTGGCAAAGAAGGAATCCACCTTTTGCTCCTAGCCATACTCTTACCCTAACTTCATAGGGTTGCCGGAAGTGAGAGACAAATCTAAGAAGACACTCAAGCATAATGATGGAGTATGAGTCTATTGAGAGGCTTGTGGTATTGTGTGATGAGACTTCTTGATAGATATGATAGTTCTTTGGAGAAGGCGAAGTGCTTCTTGTGAGAAAGGAGATGTAATTCCCCCGATTACCATAGGAAGGATGAGTGTTGGCTCTCACCAATCTCAAACGCTACCTTCTATGAGTACTGGGGAAGGACGAAGTTCCATCTATATGGAGCCATCTACACCACAAGGCCAAGTCACCTCCTTTGGACAACCAAGTGATAAGTCACCTCTTCCACAACCTCAAGTTCGGCATCAACATCAATGACGTCAAGGCGAGGACCCAAATCTCAATGATGATCAAGGAATCAACGCGAACCTATCCTTTTGATCTTCTCTCGCCGGTATGCTAATGCGTCAAGGCTCCCTCATAATCCAAGCAAAGCACAAGATATGCTCAAGAGCAAGATGTGATGGGATTCAACGGTATAGCAATCCCAAGGATCTATTCTTCCCAAATGTGCCCAACAAGACAATGGACTCACTCTCTATCGGTTATCATCAAGATTTGCCTCTCAACCCTTATGCTTCTCATTTGGACATTATGTCATAAGTGGATACATATATCACTCTTGTGCCATATGTCTAGATGTAAAGCACGCATGGACATAGGGGGAGTGCGGTTTAAATTATTGAGCTATCCCTCCCCCATGATGCACAAAGAAACCCAAAGCATGCACTATTCGTCAATCAAGTGACTATGAGCTTCATGTTGAGTAGTAGTCGTGAGTCCTAGGTCTCTACGCGACCTCACACTACCAAACTCGTACACGGTGGCCTTGGCCACCAAACCTTCTCTCCGAGGAGGTGTTGTTCTTTTTGATTTCTTTTTCTTTCTCTCTTCATGTTTTTGTGTGTCGTTTTGTCTTTCATCTTTGTTTCTTCTCGGGAGATTCACCCAAGCTTGGCTTTTCTAGCTTTGATTCTTGCAAGCTTGGTTGGGTAGTACCTTAACAGTTCTGTAATCTAATCCCAAGCCATCATCCACCTCTTGAGCCAATTCCGTCTAAACGCACAAGTCTACACCAAAATCTGAGCTCTTTTTGGATTTGTGGACGGTACTACCGCTTCTTGGGGCGGTACTACCGCTCTGGGGCAGTTCTCTGACGAAACTGACAGTTATCCCCAGAACGGTACTACCGCTCTAAGTACCGGGCTAGTACCGGGTAAGCGGTACTACCGCTTGTAGGAGCGGTACTACCGCTTGCCTCTTTTGACAAGAGTACTGGTTGGGGGCCGGGTCATCCCAACCTACCACTTCTTCCTCCTCCAACTCGAGTCAAAGGGCGCCCCAGGTTCAAGAGCTCGAGGAGATCGGCCCCGATCTCCTTTTCCAGCCGCCATCGGCCCAATCTCCTCCGTGGAGAAGCTTCCTCAACCCCTTCTCCGCCATGTCCTCCGGTATGAACCCTAACTTCTCTCTCTAGGGTGAGTTGATCTCCCTAGATGCATATGCTAGGGTTTGTTGGAGATTTGTGGTGGAGGAGCTCTCTTGGAAGCTATTCATGTGTAAGGATACTAGCTAGCAACAATGTGTGACTCTAGAGTTGATTTTTGCCATGGACCAAACTCGATCTGGCTGTGCGAGCTTGAGCGGTAGTACCGCCCATTCTTGGACGGTACTACCGGTCTGAGCGGCACTACCGGTTGAAATTTCCGGTACTACCGGTCTACATAGAGTCACCAATGTTGCTTGTTAGTGTCCTTTTTGATCTTTAATTTCTAGGCTTGTGCATTTATCCCCTATTCCCTCCCAAACCTCTGTTGTTCACAGGTGCACCAAAGACCCGTGGTGGCAAAGTCAAGCCTTCCTCTCGTCGTCATCGCGAAGATGAGCAAGAAGAGATCATGCCGACTAGGACCACCAAGAGACAGAGAGATGCAGCAGCAGGGGCAAGGGGACCCCAACAATCCATGCTTGATGTGAAGAAACGCCAATTCTTGCAGGTGCGGGGAGCCAATCCTTATTTGCTCCCAAGAAATGCTCGCCAATGCCCCAATGCCTACTTTCATCACATAAGTCAAGAGAAGATCTACTACGAGGTCTATGGGGCCAAAGAGTTCAAGTGCTGCCCCCAATACTCCATAAGCATGGACAAGCTCCGCTCCGACCTCGACTATTTTTGAGAAGCTTTGGAGATTTGTGAAGAACAAGGTCTCGTTCCTATCATGACGTTCTCTCACGATTTCTCCCGGGAGGTGATTTGCCAATTCTATGCCACTGTGGTCTTTCTTGAGGATGAAAGTGGCTATCGCTCTTTAAAGTGGATGACCAAGGAGCATGTGATGGAGGCCTCTTGGCAAGACTTTGCTCGATGCCTTGGGTATGAGATCCCCTTGAACGACACCAACTACTTCCGCATTCATCTCCAAGCCAAGCCAATGGCCAAGGAAAAGATGGCCGACCTCTACATTCGAGGGAGGATGTTGTGTGGTAGCACCAAGGGACTCCTGCCTGTCTATGACATCATGAACCACATCTACCGCAGCACAATCAACCCCAAGCATACCAACCACGACGAGGTGCACGGATTCCTTGTGAATCTCCTTGTGCGCACTCATCAGCTGAGGGGCCGCGGCAAGCTACTGGACATCATGGACTACATGTGGCATGAGATGCGTGACAGTGCCTTCCTCCGCAAGCTTCCTCAATACGCTCCCTATCTCATGAGGCTCATTTGTCTTAAGTGGGATCAAGAAGGCCGTGGAGATCTTATAGCGCAATGCCGCCCCAACGTCACCATTCACAAGGAGAAGAGTCCTCTTGTCAAGGACCACGACCTCCCAAGATTTGGCAAAGGAGCCGCAAGGGACAAGGACGAAGATGATGCCGACAGCGAGGACTCCGACTATGTGCCCAACTCCATCAAGCAAAAGGGCCTCTTCGCCAAGCTCACCGCTCGCCTCAAGAAGTCCTTTTGCTTCAAGAGGGACCTCGAGGATAGGATGTACCAAGCCCATCATGACAACAAGAAGATCCGCCAACGCCAAAAGGCAATGATGAGGCACATGCAACTCCCGGTCTCCGAGGGCTCCGAGGACAACATCACTCCTCCCGGTGAGTGGAAATCCAAGCTCGTTTGGTCTAGCTCCGAGGAGTCCATCCCCGAGCCACCTCATGGCAAAGGACTTGCCGAAGATGAAGAGTATGAGGATGAAGAGGAGGAGGACGTCGAGCTTGAAGGTGATGACATTGAGGGTGATGGTGATGAGGAGGATGATGACGAGGAGGATGACGACGACGAGTGATTCCCTTGGGACGCTAGTATGCTCCTTCTCCCTTTTTGGTGTCTCGATGCCAAAGGGGGAGAAGTTGATCTATTAGGACGGGAATTTGCATGGGGATGCCAAGGGCTTGGTGACTTCGTTTTGGTTCTTTCGGCCTTGGCATCAAAACTTTCCATTAGTTATTCGGAACTTATTCGCATGTGTTTGTATTAAGACTTAATCGTACTTAGCTTTATGGTCATTGGTCTCCATTGTTCATTCTTTGTTTGGCCATATCATTCCTATGGAGGCACTTATTCTTATGGTTTGGGTTTTCTCAAGGCGAAGGTATGAAAAGGTTCACCCAAACTCCCACATATATATATTCTTGCCTCTATAGTGTACTTGTGCTACATTATTCTTGTCATATGATCATCTTAGCACTTGTGCTTGGTTTGTGAAATTTAGGGGGAGTTCTCTCTAGGATGTGTGTATTTGTATACAAATGCATATTCTAAATATGCACACATCTAGGGGGAGCTTCGCCTATACTTGCAAATCAAAGTTCCTTATCATAATATCCTATGATTTATTGCAAATTCGTGTGTTGTCATCAAACACCAAAAAGGGGGAGATTGTAAGAGCAAGATCCATATCCCGTGTTTTGTGTGTTTGATAACAACACTCGAACAATTCTAACCGTGCACAAAGTTTGTCGTTGACAGGATTGCAAGATGCATGGTACCCTCGCTGAGCACAGTATGATCAGAAGACCGAAGCGTAGCTCTTAGGGTTTCTGGTTTTGCGTGTGTGTCGTGAGGTGACATGGTAGGAGAGGAAGATAGGAAAACTGTTTTATCCATAGCGGTACTACCGGTACCAGGAGCGGTAGTACCGCTACCTCTACTGGTACCGCCCGTGGTACCGCTCTGAGCATTGCACAAGAATTAGCCCCACAGAGCACGTTGCGGTACCTTCGCGGTACCTGGAGCGGTAGTACCGCTTGAGGGAGGTAGTACCGCCCACGGTACCGCGCTAAGTACCGTAACGCGTTACGGTAGTACCGCTCTGGTACCGCTCGGGTACCGCTTGGGATCCAGTAAGGTTTGGACCCCATTGCGGTACCGCAAGCGGTACCGCGAGCGGTAGTACCGCAATGTGTCCACGTGGACAATTTAAGTGGGGAATTCGAACTCAGAGCGGTAGTACCGCTTCTAGGAGCGGTAGTACCGCTTAGGCAAAAACAGAGGGCAACGGTTGGATTTGGAGGGACCTATATAAAGGCCCCTTCTTCTCCACCCAGCTCAGCTCTTCTCTCTCTCCTCCATTGTTGCTGAGCTCAAAATTGAGGGGATCTCCTCATCCACCCAACCAATCTTGCTCATATTTTGTGTGGTGGTGGAGGAGACCCCGATCTATCATTCCACCGAGAGAAAGTTCACCAATTCGTGGTAGTCCTTAGTGGATCTTGTTGTTAGGGTTCCTTGGTGGGAGAGCTTCTTGGTGGAGCACTGGAAGAGCTTCTTGGTGGTGCTCTGGAAGAGTTCCTTTGGTGGAGCATTGGAGGAGCTTCTTGGTGGAGTATTGGAGGGGTTCCTTTGGTGGAGCATTGGAGATGAGTTCCTATGGTGGAGCATTGGAGATGAGCAGCTATGGAGTCTAGCTTGGTGATGTACTAGCTCCATAGGGTGTTGGGAGCATCCTTGTGTGTGTGGAGCTCGCCCCAACCTTGTGAAGGAATCACCGCCTCGACCGGTGCCTTAGTGGAAGAGGGAGAGCACCTCCGTGGAGCTCTCTCGAGGAAGAGGGTGAGGCCTTCCTTCGTGGTGTGGCCGCCTAGTCTCTTGTGTGAGACTAGCACCTCCTCAACGCAGACGTACCTCCTTTAGTGGAGGGAACTGCGGGAAACAAACCTCGACTCGCCTCGCCCCCCCCCCCCCGGTTGTCTCGCTCCTCTCTCTTACTATCTTGTTGATTCCTTTACTTGTTGCACATGCTCTAGCTTCATTGTAGGAACACCGCTATAGCAAAAGTTATCACCTTTACCTTCCGTTGCGCTAAAACTTGAAAAAGGTTAAAACTTGCTGTAGCGCCATTCACCCCCCCCCCCCTCTTGTTCGCTATGATCCGTTCAGCAACTTTCACCAATGGACTAGTGGCTTCATCCGCTTATCCAATAATTTTGCAAAAAGAGCTGGCAATGGGGTTCCCAGCCCCAATTAATTAACTTTCATGATTTCACAAAAAAACATAGACACTCCTCCATGGTATGTGATTGTTGGACGGCACCCGAGGATTCGGTTAGCCATGGCTTGAGAAAGCAAAGGTGGGGAGGAGTGTCATCTAAATAAAACTAAAATAAAAAGGCACTCCTTCATGGTATGAGATTGTTGGCAGGCACCCGAGGATTCGGTTTGCCATGGTTTGTGAAAGCAAGGTTGGAAGGAGTGTCACCCAAAAATAAAAATCTTTCATGGGAGCCGCTCTTTGAAGGTCTGTCTGGCAAGGGGGTTAGAGTGCCCACTACCATTCGTTGACAACAACAAACACCTCTCAAAACTTTACTTTTATGCTCTCTTTATGTTTTCAAAATAAAAGCTCTAGCACAAATATAGCAATCCATGCTTCCCTCTTCGAAGGGCCTTTCTTTTACTTTCATGTTGAGTCAGTTTACCCACTTCCTTCCATCTTAGAAGCAAACACTTGTGTTAACTGTGCATTGATTCTTACATACTTGCATATTTGCATTCATCATATTACTTTGTGTTGACAATTATCCATGAGATATGCATGTTGAAAGTTGAAAGCAACCCCTAAAACTTAATCTTCCTTTGTGTTGCTTCAATGCCTTTACTTTGAATCTATTGCTTTATGAGTTAACTCTTATGCAAGACTTATTGATGCTTGTCTTGAAAGTACTATTCATGAAAAGTCTTTGCTATATGATTCAGTTGTTTACTCATTGTCTTTACCATTGCTTTGAATCACTTCATTCATCTCATATGCTTTACAATAGTATGATCAAGATTATGTAAGTAGCATGTCACTTCAGAAATTATTCTTTTTATCGTTTACCTACTCGAGGACGAGTAGGAACTAAGCTTGGGGATGCTGATACGTCTCCAACGTATCGATAATTTCTTATGTTCCATGCTTGTTTTATGACAATACCTACATGTTTTGTTCACACTTTATATCGTTTTGATGCATTTTCCGGAACTAACCTATTGACGAGATGCCGAAGTGCCAGTTCCTATTTTCTGCTGTTTTTGGTTTCAGAAATCCTAGTAAGGAAATATTCTCGGAATTGGACAAAATCAACGCCCAACATCTTATAATTCCACGAAGCTTCCAGAACACCCGAGAGGGACCAGAGGAGAGCCATAGGGCCACCACACGTGTGGGCGGCGCGGCCCAAGGGGGGGGGGCGCGCCCCCCTTCTGTGTGGCTGCCCCGCAGCCCCTCCGACTCCGCCTCTTCGCCTATTTAGGCCTCCCTGACCTAAAACATTGACACGGATTGACGAAACACCAGAAAACCTTCCAGAGCCGCCGCCATCGCGAAACTCCAGTTCGGGGGACAGAAGTCTCTGTTCCGGCACCCTGCCGGGACGGGGAATTGCCCCCGGAAGCCATCTCCACCGCCATCTCCACCGCCATCGCTGTCTCCATGATGAGGAGGGAGTAATTCACCCCCGGGGCTGAGGGCTCTGCGGTAGCTATGTGGTTCATCTCTCTCTTTGTGATCTAGTTGAATATCATCTATGTGCTACTCTAGTGATGTTATTAAAGTAGTCTATTCCTCCTCCGTGATGTAATTGTGACAGTGTGTGCATCATGTAGTACTTGGTATATGCTATGATTGTGATCTCTTGTAGATTATGAAGTTAACTATTACTATGATGGTATTGATGCAATCTATTCCCCCTTTCATAGTCTGTCGGTGACGGTGTGCATGCTATGTTAGTACTCGGTATAATTGCGTTGGTCTATCATGCACTCTGAGGTTATTTAAATATGAACATCGAATGTTGTGGAGCTTGTTAACTCCGGCATTGAGGTGCTCTTGTAGCCCTACACAATTAATGGTGTTCATCATCCAACAAGAGAGTGTAGAGTGGTTTTATTATGTGATCAATGTTGAGAGTGTCCACTAGTGAAAGTAGGATCCCTAGGCCTTGTTTCCAAACATCGAATCTTCGTTTGTTTACTGTTCTGTTGCATGTTTACTCGCTGCCATATTTATTTCAGATTGCTATTACCACTCATATTCATCCATATTACTTGCATCTCACTATCTCTTCGCCGAACTAGTGCACCTATACATCTGACAAGTGTATTAGGTGTGTTGGGGACACAAGAGACTTCTTGTATCGTGATTGCAGGGCTGCTTGAGAGGGATATCTTTGACCTCTTCCTCCCTGAGTTCGATAAACCTTGGGTGATCCAATTAAGGGAAAACTTGCTGCTGTTCTACAAACCTCTGTTCTTGGAGGCCCAACACTGTCTACAGGAAAAGAAGCGTGAGTAGACATCACGGAGCAGTGGTGGTTTTGTTGCTGATTTCGTCGGAGAGGGCGCAGCTACTCGAGTGGGGCGGCTACTGCGAAGGGGGCTGGTAAGCTGGTTGATGGATGCGTGCTGATTTTTTTCTGTTCATGGCTATCGGCGGTGTTTTGTTCATGTTTTTTTTGAGCTTGTGTGTTTCCGCTATGTTGGCTCTGCATACACTGCCGAATAGGCTTTTCATGGATGTTGACTCTGCATACAGCCGTAGGCTCCTCAAGGATGTTAGCTTGATTGTGCTAGTTCGTTAATTTTGGTCCCATGTTAGCCTGATTTTTGTAGGATGTGCTAGTTCGTTTAGTTTTTCTGTGTTGTTTCTTGTGTGAATTAGTGTGCAAAATCTGAAGTATATGTGTTCAGACCAAAATGCATCTGACTCGAGTAGACCAAAATGCATAATGAGCATAGTATAAGAGGTCTCAGGCTGTTATAGGATCCAGGAGATATTTTTGTAGACCATCTTACAAGCTGCAATAAACTGAAGTATTTGGGCAAGTTACACGCATTATGGTGTTCTTGTGTCTTAGCTATGTTTTCATCAGTTGTAAGTTATGTTCATCTTCATGTGCAGGGTGTCCTTTTGTTTGTGGTAGTAATGGATTTTTTATTGGAAGCATATGGAGATGATTCTGATACACCTCCAGGATCTGACAAGCATAATGTGAAATTCTATGAAGATGTGCTCACCGATGGTGATAGTGATGAGTTTTCAAAAGTAAACATAAGTTTTATATGAGTGGGGTAAGCATGTTTTTGCGAGTGCCGTAGGTTTTTACCAAAGGCCACAACAACCTCCTCTTCAATTGTTTTTTTCTTTTTTCTGAATTGCATTTGATTTTTTCCAGGAGAAAGCTTTAAAGGATGCCAAGTTTGATGAAGCACTGCTCAAGTTTTATATTAGCAATGTAGGGTTTCTTATCTACAATTATATTTTTTCTGACTTATAGTGTACAAGCCTATGTAGTCATGGGTTTCTCTGATGTGTTTGTTTTTATGCAGAAAGTAAAACAATTGAAGAGGAGGTTGACTGCTAGTCGTATTGATAAGGTTCAACTCAGTCAGGTCTTGAATTTTTTGAACATGTGTTGTAGTGGACTGTTTATCTTTTTTTTCATTCTTTTGTTTTGAAACACCATTTTCTATGCTTATCTCTCTGTAGTTCAAGAAGCAAAAAACTGAGAGTCATGAGCAAACTGTTTTCACTCGTTACTCGGACAAATATTTCAGTACTGTTGCTAAGTCTTTAACACCTCATCAAGTAGCTGTTATTGACAAATATGCAAATATGGCGCTGGTTGTTTTTTTGAAGTTTGAGAAAACTGATGTTCCGCTCAGATTTGTTAAGTGGATTGCTGGTAAATTTTATACAAGGACATCAGAAATCCAGTTGCGAAGCAATTTCATTCCTGTCACCAAAGATACAGTTCACAATATTCTTGAGATTCCAAATAGTGGTTTGGAAGTTGTGCCTGATCGGGAAGCAGGGCGGAGTTTCATCTTGTCTCATTTCAATGTCACATCCATTCCTCAAGTATCATATTTTGGGAAGAAGCTAAAGTCTTATGAGGATATTTTAATTTGTTTCATGATTGTTCTGTTTCAAAGTTTTCTTTGCCCAAATTCTAGCTTACAACCCAGCACAGAGTACTTGCACCTGTTCTGAGATGTTGCTAATATCATGAAGTATGATCTATGCAAATTTGTGTATGATTGGCTTGTGAGCAGTATCAAGAAATTCCGCAAAGCAGTAAAAGTTTCTGCAAAGAGACAAATCACACTTGGAGGAAATCACTACATCCTTGTTGTAAGTAATTTTTTTAGTCTCACTACATTCTTTTCTTTTTATTGATCATCATCTTGATGTGTTTCTTGTTTTTGTGTGTGGATGTTTTCCTCCAGGTTGCGTACCTTGACAGAGTTGATTTTGGATTGAAGTCACTACCAGATGTTGTGCCTCGAGTTCTTGTGTGGAAAGGAACCAGAATAAGAGACTATGCAGATTTGGATAAGTGTAGTGGGAATTGTTTTGGGAAGAGACCATTGAAGCATGTGTCTTATGCAAGTAAAGTTCAGGTTATTTATATCTTCTTTGCCCTATATTTTTTATTCTATTAGTTTTGTTTTCTTTTACGTAGTTCCTTCAGTAAAACTTTTCATTTTGGTTTGGTTGTTGCAGTCAAAAGAACCTCAATATTCACAAAGTACATTGCCATATTTACATGATTCTAGTGGAAGGAGACAATTCAAGCATGTGTCTTATGCAAGTAAAGTTCGGGTTATATTTTCTTTTTGATCTACTCTCTTTTATTTTTTAATTTGTTTTTTCTTCTAGTTCTTTGCAGTAAGAAAATTATTTCGTTTTTGGTTGTTGCAGCCAGAAGAACCTGAACATTCTCAACATAGAGTGTCAGAAAATTTTCGTTCCAATATTCAAACTGCACAACCATCTTTCATTGATAAACTGTCCTCTTTACTTGGACCATGCTTGGATACCAAGGTTTTTTTTACCTTTTTCATGGTGTTTTTATTGTTTGTCGTCTGTATGCAAATGGGTCTAAATATGTTGAAACTATTTATTCATTTTGCAGCAACTAAAAACTATAGCAGAGGTTGTTAAATTGAATACTGTTGGAAATCCAGTAGAGATTGAACAAAAGTGTGAAGAGATTGTTTGTCAGGTGCTCAAAGGTTTGTATGTGGGCAACCAGAACATCGACCTTCATACTTCTACTAACAAGGCAGTACCAAATGCAACCAGTAAATGTTCTGAACCATTAATTAGCAGTCCTAGTTTCAAGATTGATCCTGATGATAAGGCTTTGAGCAACAAAGATGAAACAGGTGAAAATGTTCTCCCTATTTTTTCACTTTAATTCTGATCTTACTTGTTAGTTCTTATTGTTTTTTTGTTCACTGGTTTTACATGATGGCTTTTTATTTTTGTAAATCAAAGATTTTTGTAGGTATGTAGGTATCTAACGGGTGTTTCTTACAAAAATGTTTTACATATTGGTCTTACATATATGGGGTTATATACTAGTCTTCTATTTTTTTCATTTTTCAAATTTATTCTCACTCAAATTAAACTTTATTAATTTGTAGATTTCTACTTCAGTATCAGTAGAGGCAAGCTTGCTTCAGGCAAATATCAAGAGTTAGCTAAAAGATTGAATGCAAGGGGCAATGTTTTTCAAGCAGTGGACAACTTCGATTTTTCCAATAGTGGTACTTGCTACAAATCGAATTATTGTTCCAACAACGAAGTTCAACATGTTCCCAATGTCCAGACTGTGAAAAATGATGGAAACACACAAAGTATGTTTTTGTTTGAAGCAGTGCTAATTTTATTTTCATATTTTATATTATATTTTTACTAATTTCTTATTTACCATGTCTATTTTAATGCAACCATTTCAAATACTATTCCACCCTGTCACATTGATATTCTAGACTCACAAGAGTTAGCACCAGGTTTATTTTTCTAATTTTTTTCATCACTTTTGCTTTCCAATACATTTTTCAGTACCTTTTGTTTTTGTGTTTCCTGATGTTTATTTCTTTTTTTTGGAAATTACATTGTTAAACTAGACCCCAAGATCAAGGACAATGTCATCATCCTTGATGCATCCAATTCACCAATCTCAAACAACCTTCTGGGAATGAAACAACCTTCTGGGAATGAAACAACCTTTCAATCTCCAATAATTCCAAGGAAACTGACTGATGTCTTTAGTGAACAGGTTCAAACTGACATCTAATTGTGCTCTCTAGTTTTCACCTTTACTTTTCTATTTTTATTTATCGTGTTTTTGATTACTTGTGTTGTTTCCATACAGAAGTCAAAACTAAAAGCCAAGACTTCCTTTGGAATTCCTTCTAAGTGTGCAAGCAATTTGTTTCTGCTAAAGAAGAACTCAATTGATTTGACATCTCCAGTATGCTCCAATAGTAACGTCGTGCTTCTAGATGATGTATTAATCTACACCTTTTTATCTAAAATATTTCTCTGTATGATTTATAGTTTTGCAACAACACATTAAATTTGACAGTTTGTTTTTTTTATCCCAGTCTCCTGATCCATTAGCTTGTCAAATTACCGGCCAAAAATATTTCAAAGATAGATGCAATACATTGTCAAAGGAAGCCAATGATGCCTATAATAAGCTTGTTTCTGTAACAAACTTAGATAAAGCAGATAATACATATGGTCATTCACAAGTTCAAGAAACTATCCAAATTTCACAGTCACCTGAGGTTAGCAGTTTCTTTTTCTCATATGATTTTTTATGTAAATACTTTCCATAAGATTATGTAAGTTCGAGAATTACATGTTTTCCTACATGCTGCATGATATGTAAGTAGAACAACTTTATGTAAATACTTTCCAAAAGGTTATGTAAGTTAGAGAATTACATGTTTTCCTACATGCTGCATGATATGTAAGTACAACAACTTTATGTAAATATTTTCCAAAAGGTTATGTAATTTCGAGAATTACATGTTTTCCTACATGCTGCATGATATGTAAATACTTTCCAAAAGGTTATGTAAGTATGACTACTTTTTACATGATTAGCAGTCCTGTAAATATGGTAATGTGGATTTAGTAAATTGCGTTTTTTACATAGTTGTATTCCTAGTTCTACATGATTAGTAATCCTGTAAATACATAATGTGGGATCTGTAAATCAAGTGTTTTCCTTGAGATTTAGTTTTTTACATCATCTAAATACATACTGAGCGTACAATAACTTCTTTGATTTTTTTACCTCATTTACATAATTGGTGTCTTTTTTTTTTGTCAGTTACTGTATGTAGGATTTTTGATGTTTTTCTGGTCATATATCAGGGGAAACAAGTTGATACTGACTTGAGCACACAAGTAAGGCCTAGTGCCCAAAATCTTGGATTAAATCAAGTTGATACTAACATACCAGGATCATCTAGCAAGAGTAACAACTATTTTGTACCCACAAGGCGCATTGTACCGGGTAGATACAACTCAGACCCATTTGTCTCAACTCAATCTACACGTTACCCTCTGTTACCAGATATTATAGCGCTATTTGCTACATAGGGATCAACTTTTCAATGTTTTTTACATGTAGTACAATAAGTTTCTGTAAAATTAACATTGTTTTTTTTGTTTTCGAATTTGTAAAGGTTAGAAGCAGTAAAATATGAAAAGTCTTTATGTTCTTTCCAATCTTTAGCAACACTGCAACCATATGGTCACGTTGATAACTACCTAGTGCTAGTTTATTGTCGCAAGCTATTCATGGATCATCACCCAAGATACTCAAAGAAACATACCTTCTTTTCATATGTCGGGGTAAGGGTACAATTATACCTTCTTTTCCATAATCTTTTTTTTCTTTTTTACTTTTGATTTATGAGTGTTTTTTTACAAGAACCAATTTACAAATATAATGAAAAGAACGGAGATGTCGTGCAACATGCCTTTGAAGGAGCAAACAGTGCATACCCTATGTGGCGCTCCAACCAGGTTCGTGTCTGGAACTTTTTTTGATTTTTCTTAACTTCTTTTATATATCTTTTTCTTTGTTTAATTCTTTTCTTACATTTTATCCAGCTATTATTCCCTTTATGCATTGGTAACCACTGGTTTGTTTTTGCTGTCTGCTTCAAAGCAAAAATGTTCGCTTTCTGCGACTCACTTTACACAGAAAATTCAAGTTACCATCAGACAATTGATCATGTTTTGGTAACATTTTATATAATTTTTTCCTTTTTCATTTTTGTAGTGGTTTTGATTTACTGCTAACTGTCCATATTTCTGATTTTTCTAGTTGGAAAAGTTTGTTCACCTATGGGACATAATTGTCACTCCTATAATGCCTTACCAAATCAATTTCAATGAATACCAAATAGTTTATCCACATGTTCCAAGACAAACTAATCCGTAAGTACTGATTTATTGACATTTTTTTACAAATAAACTGATATCCAAATTGGTGTTCGATCACTGTAATGAACTAAAAAATGGTGTCTGTTTCTTTCCCAGTGATGACTGTGGAGTAGTCGCTGTCAAGATATTGGATGTGTGGCATCCAAGAGCACAACTACAGAACATCTTCTCATCTAATGACATCCGAAACATCAGGATAAAGTTGGCAAATGAGATTTACTTCAGCAAGCACAACAAAGTTGACAAAACTGTTGTGTCTGAATTTTTTGGTGATGTATGTATTCATTTTTTCATGTCGATATCATTTTTTTACTGCTTTTTGATGGAATTTTTTTGCCCAAGTATACTATCGATTAGATGCTTAAAACAGAAAAAAACAGGTTCTATATTTTTGTTGTAATACTTGTTTTCTTCATTCACAGGTTGGTCTGAAGTAAGATGGACAGTACTACAAGTTTGATGGATTATCGGGGGAACAACTAACATGTGAATCATCGCAGCGGAGATTTTCATGAACGGAGGATCTGTTTTTGTTTTCTTTTTTTGTTATAGTTTACATTGAAGACACTATTGTAGAACAGATGCTCATTTCATCTAGTTTTTCATAGGATCATTTTCTGTTTTCTTGGTCACGGTACAAAGAGACTAGTACTTTCTTTTGCTGTCGTCTTGCGGACTACAACCTTTTCCTGTGTGATTTCTGCTATTATGAGTGTTTTTGGTTGTGTATATACTTTCTGCGTTGGCCACTTCAAAACAATAGAGAATTGAGTCAACCACAGATGTTTTCATAACATTACAATAGGAAAATGAATATCCTATATTTTTCTGGCAGAGTACAATAACACACAAACACAACTTATTGTTCAATCACTGATGTACTCTTTTTCCTCTCTCCAATTCTTGATGGATCACCGTCTTCCATTATGTCTTCTGGTCGTCTTCTGGCTTTGCTTTCTACGACTTTGGATTAACATCAACATCCTTCACTTTATTGTTGTTTACTCTTCTTGCTAGTTCCAACATCACCTGCACATTTTTTTTGGGTGAGCAAATGTTTTCTGTACTTTTAAAAGTAAGAGAGCAATAGTATTTTTTTAAAATAATGTATTTTGCTCAAAAATAAATACTAACCTTTGTTTATATTCCGCGGGTTTTTCGATCTCGATCGTTTCTTCTTAGGAAGGTCAAACACTTTATCCAAGTCTGGACAATTCCTTTTCGTGTGTTTATTAGATCCACAGTGGGTGCAGCTGTAGAACTTGTTTTGTTTAATTGCTTCCTTTATAGTCAACATTCTGGGCCTTCCTTTTGTGTTCGCAACATCAGGATCTTTCAGGGTAATACTTGATGAGCTAAAATCAGAATCTCCGGCAGACGGGACATGCGTCACAGTACGTGTGGAGGTACCTGCCAGCGGAACTGTTTCTTGTTCTTCATTATCCATATCAGCTAAAACCTGATCAATTCTTCTGATTTCTTGTAGGTAGTAATCACTTTTTCTTCTGGTTAGTGAAGCTGTTGCAGCAGTGCGCACACTCATCTTTGAAAGCACATTGAATCTGAGAGCAGGTTGTTCTTCCTGAATTGGTGCTCCTATCATGTTATTTCCATTCAGTTTCTTGTCTTTTTTTCTCCATCGGTCTATAATGTACTTCTCCGGGATTTCAGGGACATTCAAATGAATCATTACTTTCAAGATGTGTGAACATAGGATACCATTTTTCTGGAAGAAACAACAAACACAGGTATACTCAGATTCCTTAGCATCCATTTGCACTAAGTACTGCCTTGTCCTATGTTCTTTGTACGGGTAGTTAGCAGCTTGTGATTGATACGTATCCAACGTATCGATAATTTCTTATGTTCCATGCTACTTTTATGATGATACACACATGTTTTATACATACTTTATGTCATATTTATGCATTTTCCGGCACTAACCTATTAACAAGATGCCGAAGAGCCAGTTGTTGTTTTCTGCTGTTTTTGGTTTCAGAAATCCTAGTAAGGAAATATTCTCGGAATTGGACGAAATCAACGCCAAGGATCTTATTTTTCCATGAAGCTTCCAGAACACCGGGGGAGATACGAAGTGGGGCGACGAGGCGGTGACACGCCAGGGAGGCGCGGCCCACCCCCTGGCCGCGCGGCCCTGTTGTGTGGGCCCCTCGCGTCGCCTCCTGACCTACCCTTCCACCTACTTAAGCCTTCGTCGATAATAGTTCCAGTACCGAGAGCCACGATACGGAAAACCTTCCAGAGACGCCACCGCCGCCAATCCCATCTCGGGGGATTCAGGAGATCGCCTCCGGCACCCTGCCGGAGAGGGGAATCATCTCCCGGAGGACTCTTCACCGCCATGGTCGCCTCCGGAGTGATGTGTGAGTAGTTCACCCCTGGACTATGGGTCCATAGCAGTAGCTAGATGGTCGTCTTCTCCTAATTGTGCTATCATTGTTGGATCTTGTGAGCTGCCTAACATGATCAAGATCATCTATCTGTAATGCTACATGTTGCGTTTGTTGGGATCCGATGAATAATGAATACTATGCTATGTTGATTATCAATCTATTATCTATGTGTTGTTTATGATCTTGCATGCTCTCCGTTGCTAGTAGAGGCTCTGGCCAAGTTTTTGCTTGTAACTCCAAGAGGGAGTATTTATGCTCGATAGTGGGTTCAAGCCTCCATTAAATCTGGGACAGTGATAGAAAGTTCTAAGGTTGTGGATGTGCTGTTGCCACTAGGGATAAAACATCAATGCTATGTCTAAGGATATATTTGTTGATTACATTACGCACCATACTTAATGCAATTGTCTGTTGTTTGCAACTTAATACTGGAGGGGGTTCGGATGATAACCTGAAGGTGGACTTTTTAGGCATAGATGCATGCTGGATAGCGATCTATGTACTTTGTCGTAATGCCCAATTAAATCTCATAATACTCATCATAACATGTATGTGCATGGTCATGCCCTCTTTATTTGTCAATTGCCCAACTGTAATTTGTTCACCCAACATGCTATTTATCTTATGGGAGAGACACCACTAGTGAACTGTGGACCCCGGTCCATTCTTTACATCGAATACAATCAACTGCAATACTCGTTCTACTGTTCTCTGCAAACATCATCATCCACACTATTCATCTAATCCTTTGTTACAGCAAGCCGGTGAGATTGACAACCTCACTTTTACGTTGGGACAAAGTATCTTGGTTGTGTTGTGCAGGTTCCACGTTGGCGCCGGAATCCCTTGTGTTGCGCCGCACTACACTCCGCCGCCATCAACCTTCAACGTGCTTCTTGGCTCCTACTGGTTCGATAAACCTTGGTTTCTTACTGAGGGAAAACTTGCCGCTGTACGCATCACACCTTCCTCTTGGGGTTCCCAACAGACGCGTGATGTACGCGTATCAAGCTCTTTTTCTGGCGCCGTTGCCGGGGAGATCAAGACACACTGCAAGGGGAGTCTCCACCTCCAATCTCTTTACTTTGTTTTTGTCTTGCTTTACTTTTATTTACTTCTTTGTTTGCTGCATTATATCAAAACACAAAAAAATTAGTTGCTAGCTTTACTTTATTTACTGTCTTGTTTGCAATCTCCATATTAAAAACACAAAAAAATTAGTTACTTGCATTTACTTTATCTAGTTTGCTTTATTTACTATTGCTAAAATGGGTACTCCTGAAAATACTAAGTTGTGTGACTTCACAAACACAAATAATAATGATTTCTTATGCACACCTATTGCTCCACCTGCTACTACAGCAGAATTCTTTGAAATTAAACCTGCTTTACTAAATCTTGTTATGAGAGAGCAATTTTCTGGTGTTAGTTCTGATGATGCTGCTGCCCATCTTAATAATTTTGTTGAATTATGTGAAATGCAAAAGTATATGGATGTAGATGGTGACATTATAAAATTAAAATTGTTTCCTTTCTCATTAAGAGGAAGAGCTAAAGATTGGTTGCTATCTCTGCCTAAGAATAGTATTGATTCATGGACTAAATGCAAGGATGCTTTCATTGGTAGATATTATCCTGCTGCTAAAATTATATCTTTGAGAAGTAGCATAATGAAATTTAAACAATTGGATAATGAGCATGTTGCCCAAGCAAGGGAAAGAATGAAATCTTTGGTTAAAAATTGCCCAACCCATGGACTGACTACTTGGATGATCATCCAAACCTTTTATGCAGGACTGAATTTTCCTTCACGGAACCTATTGGATTCAGCTGCTGGAGGTACCTTTATGTCCATCACTCTAGGCGCCGCAACAAAGCTTCTTGATAATATGATGATTAATTACTCTGAATGGCACACGGAAAGAGCTCCACAAGGTAAGAAGGTAAATTCTATTGAAGAAACCTCCTCCTTGAGTGATAAGATTGATGCTATTATGTCTATGCTTGTGAATGGTAGGACTAATGTTGATCCTAATAAT
Source organism: Lolium perenne (assembly GCF_019359855.2). NCBI lineage: Eukaryota > Viridiplantae > Streptophyta > Magnoliopsida > Poales > Poaceae > Lolium > Lolium perenne. Next base: position 132,806,183 of record NC_067244.2, read on the forward strand.
GTTCCGTTAGCTTCATTGGTTGCTCAAGAAGAACATGTTGATGTGAACTTCATTAAAAATAATAATTTCAACAACAATGCTTATCGGAACAATTCTAGTAACAACTATAGGCCATATCCTTATAATAATGGTAACGGTTATGGTAATTCTTACGGGAATTCTTACAACAATAATAGGAATACACCCCCTGGACTTGAAGCCATGCTTAAAGAATTTATTAGTACACAAACTTCTTTTAACAAATCTGTTGAAGAAAAGCTTGGGAAAATTGATATACTTGCTTCTAAAGTCGATAGTCTTGCTGTTGATGTTGATCTTTTGAAATCGAAATTTATGCCTAATGAAAATAATGATATTAATTCATTTGCTACAGCAAATGCCATCTAAGTTAGAATTAATGAGAATATAAGATTGATGGCCGAATTGCGTGCTAGGTGGGAAAAGGAAGAAAATGCTAAAGAAGATAATATGGCTAAAGTTTGGACTATTACCACCACTAGTAATGCTAATGCTTCACATGTTGTTGCACCTCCTACTATTAATGGTAAAAGAATTAGTGTTGGTAATGTTTCTACTTCTAATGCAAAGCGTGAAAACATGCCTGAAACTGCTAAAACTGCTGAAACTGCCTATGATAAAACTGCTGAAATTTTTTCCAACATTGGGGACAATGATCCCATTGCTTTAGATTATAATGGTTTATATTTTGATGATTGCCACATCTCTGAAGTTATAAAGTTCTTACAAAAACTTGCTAAAAGTCCTAATGCTAGTGCTATAAATTTGGCCTTTACAAAACATATTACAAATGCTCTCATAAAAGCTAGAGAAGAGAAATTAGAACGTGAAGCTTCTATTCCTAGGAAGTTAGAGGATGGTTGGGAGCCCATCATTAATATGAAGGTCAATGACTTTGATTGTAATGCTTTATGTGATCTTGGTGCAAGTATTTCTATTATGCCTAGGAAAATCTATAATATGCTTGACTTGCCACCATTGAAAAATTGTTATTTGGATGTTAATCTTGCTGATAACTCTACAAAGAAACCTTTGGCGAGAGTTGATAATGTTCGCATTACGGTTAACAATAACCTTGTCCCCGTTGATTTTGGTGTCTTGGATATTGAATGCAATGCATCTTGTCCCATTATATTGGGAAGACCTTTTCTTCGAACTGTTGGTGCTATTATTGATATGAAGGAAGGTAATATTAAATATCAATTTCCTCTCAAGAAAGGTATGGAACACTTCCCTAGAAAGAGAATGAAGTTACCTTTTGATTCTATCATTAGAACAAATTATGATGTTGATGCTTCGTCTCTTGATAATACTTGATACACACTTTCTGCGCCTAGCTGAAAGGCGTTAAAGAAAAGCGCTTATGGGAGACAACCCATGATTTTACTACTGCACTTTTATTTTATATTTGAGTCTTGGAAGTTGTTACTACTGTAGCAACCTCTCCTTATCTTAGTTTTGTTGCATTGTTGTGCCAAGTAAAGTCTTTGATAGTAAGGTTCATACTAGATTTGGATTACTGCGCAGAAACAGATTTCTTGCTGTCACGAATCTGGGTTGAATTATCTGTAGGTAACTCAGGAAATTCTGCAAATTTACGTGAGTGATCCTCAGATATGTACACAACTTTCATTCAATTTTAGCATTTTCATTTGAGCAAGTCTGGTGCCTCTTAGAAATTCGTCTTTACGGACTGTTCTGTTTTGACAGATTCTGCCTTTTATTTCGCATTGCCTGTTTTGCTATGCTTGATGGATTTTTCTATTCCATTAACTTTCAGTAGCTTTGTGCAATGTACAGAAGTGTTCAGAATGATTATGTCACCTCTGAACATGTGAATTTTGATTATGCACTAACCCTCTAATGAGTTGTTTTGAGTTTGGTGTGGAGGAAGTTTTCAAGGATCATGAGAGGAGGATGATACAATATGATCAAGGAGAGTGAAAGCTCTAAGCTTGGGGATGCCCCGGTGGTTCATCCCTGCATATTTCAAGAAGACTCAAGCATCTAAGCTTGGGGATGCCCAAGGCATCCCCTTCTTCATCGACAACATTATCAGGTTCCTCTAGTGAAACTATATTTTTATTCCATCACATCTTATGTGCTTTGCTTGGAGCGTCTGTATGTTTTTGTTTTTGTTTTGTTTGAATAAAGTTGGATCCTAGCATTCATTGTGTGGGAGAGAGACACGCTCCGCTGTTGCATATGGACAAATATGTCCTTAGGCTTTACTCATAATATTCATGGCGAAGGTTGAAACTGCTTCGTTAAATTGTTATATGGTTGGAAACGGGAAATGCTACATGTGGTAATTGGTATAATATCTTGAATAATGTGATACTTGGCAATTGTTGTGCTCATGTTTAAGCTCTTGCATCATATACTTTGCACCTATTAATGAAGAAATACATAGAGCTTGCTAAAATTTGGTTTGCATGATTGGTCTCTCTAGAGTCTAGATATTTTCTGGTAAGGGTCGAACAACAAGGAAGACGGTGTAGAGTCTTATAATGCTTACAATATGTCTTTTATGTGAGTTTTGCTGTACCGGTTCATACTTGTGTTTGTTTCAAACAACCTTGCTAGCCTAAACCTTGTATCGAGAGGGATTACTTCTCATGCATCCAAAATCCTTGAGTCAAACACTATGCCACTTGTGTCCACCATACCTACCTACTACATGGTATTTCTCCGCCATTCCAAAGTAAATTGCTTGAGTGCTACCTTTAAATTTCTATTCTTTATCTTTGCAATATATAGCTCATGGGACAAATAGCCTAAAAACTATTGTGGTATTGAATATGTACTTATGCATCTTATCTCTTATAAGTTGCTTATTGAGCGATAACCATGTTCCTGGGGACGCCATCAACTACCCTTTTTTGAATATCATGTGAGTTGCTATGCATGTTCGTCTTGTCTGAAGTAAGGGCGATTTTTGAATGGTTTGAGCATGCATATTGTTAGAGAAGAACATTGGGCCACTAACTAAAGCCATGATCCATGGTGGAAGTTTCAGTTTTGGACAACAATCCTCAATCCCTTATGAGAAAATTATTTGTTGTTGAATGCTTAAGCATTAAAGAGGAGTCCATTATCTGTTGTCTATGTTGTCCCGGTATGGATGTCTAAGTTGAGAATAATCAAAAGCGAGAAATCCAATGCGAGCTTTCTCCTTAGACCTTTGTACAGGCGGCATAAAGGTACCCCTTTGTGATACTTGGTTAAAACATATGTATTGCGGTGATAATCCAGGTAATCCGAGCTAATTAGGACAAGGTGCAGGCACTATTGGTATACTATGCATGAGGCTTGCAACTTGTAGGATATAATTTACATAATACATATGCTTTATTACTACCGTTGACAAAATTGTTTCTTGTTTTCAAAATAAAAGCTCTAGCACAAATATAGCAATCAATGCTTCCCTCTGCGAAGGGCCATTCTTCTACTTTTATGTTGAGTCAGTTTACCTACTTCCTTCTATCTCAAGAAGCAAACACTTGTGTTAACTGTGCATTGATTCCTACATACTTGCATATTGCACTTATTATATTACTTTATGTTGACAATATCCATGAGATATACATGTTACAAGTTGAAAGCAACCGCTGAAACTTAATCTTCCTTTGTGTTGTTTCAATGCCTTTACTATGAATTTATTGCTTTATGAGTTAACTCTTATGTAAGACTTATTGATGCTTGTCTTGAAAGTACTATTCATGAAAAGTCTTTGCTATATGATTCAATTGTTTACTCATTGTATTTACCATTGCTCTGAATCGCTGCATTCATTACATGTGCTTACAATAGTATTGATCAAGATTATGATGGCATGTCACTTCAGAAATTATCTTTGTTATCGTTTACCTACTCGGGACGAGTAGGAACTAAGCTTGGGGATGCTGATACGTCTCCAACGTATCGATAATTTCTTATGTTCCATGCTACTTTTATGATGATACACACATGTTTTATACATACTTTATGTCATATTTATGCATTTTCCGGCACTAACCTATTAACAAGATGCCGAAGAGCCAGTTGCTATTTTCTGCTGTTTTTGGTTTCAGAAATCCTAGTAAGGAAATATTCTCGGAATTGGACGAAATCAACGCCCAGGATCTTATTTTTCCACGAAGTTTCCAGAACACCAGGGGCGATACGAAGTGGGGCGACGAGGCGGCTGACAAGGTACTAACTTGTCAATGCCTACGGATTGTAGACTAGGGTTTAGTTGGAAGTAGAGGGCAGGTAGATCTCGAAGGTTTCAGCCGAAAAGTATTCGACGATTATGAAACTAGGGTTTGTAAAACAATGATTTGATGATTTCTGCGTCCCTCGACTCCCCCTTATATAGGAGGCGGAGCCAAGGGATTCGTGCTGTACAAGTTACAGAGTCCGGGAAGGTTTCTAACTCATCCCGTAAGATTACAAATAACACTTCCTATTACAACTCTAGTCTTTCTTAATAATATCTTGGGCTCCCGAATCTTCTTATTCTTCGGGTAATGGGCCTTCAGTAAACCCCGGGTACTACCTTCGGCAGGCCCATTTGGGATGCCTATGTCAGTAGCCCCCGAGATTTTGCTTGAATCGTAGAGTTAAGGAAAATCTCCACTGTTTATTTTTATTCGACAACTTCAACTTTTCTATATTTATTCTCATAAACTTCTATATTGTACAGGGATAATGGTAGTTGGGGCTAGTTCATCTGACGGATCAGGTACTAGTTAACTGCTCTAGTGGCAATCCGCAAAAACCTACTTCAAGATCACGTCCCTGGACATGATCTCGGGATACTGGTGCAAACTTCGACAGGTGCCGCTTAAGGTCTTACCATTCTGTCGAGTCCCAGTAAAATTTATCGGGTACCTAACGCGTCCGTTAGGATTTTTCTTCGTATCTGTTGATATGGATAAAAGTAGCAGAGCGCAGTCTTCGGCGATGCCACGCCCAGCAGAACGGATCTGGGGTCTTACCTTCGCAAATTTGCGGCATTCAGAAATTGATCGCAACTTTGGCGTTCTGAGAATATATTGTCGAGTGCTTTTTCGGCTGTTGGAATGGCACATTTAATCAAGTCAAAGATGACTTATATCGATCTCCCGATGGGAGTATATGCAGAGTTATTTATAACTGTTATCACCAGAATTTGACCAAGTTAGAGGTGGGCCGCGATCAAGATGGGCTTAAAGATTATATACGGAAGAAATACGTGAATCGGCCTCATATGCAAAGTTGGGCTAGATTGCCCATATATCTGTAATATAGTAGATCGCATCTTAGATAGAGTTTTACCCGTGCACGGTTAGGTGCACGCCTAAATTAGAAAGTCCCCTGGACTATAAATATGTATCTAGGGTTTATGGAATAAACAACAACCAACGTTCAACCACAAATCAATCTCGGCGCATCGCCAACTCCTTCGTCTCGAGGGTTTCTACCGGTAAGCATCATGCTGCCTAGATCGCATCTTGCGATCTAGGCAGTATAAGCTTTATGTTGTTCATGCGTTGCTCGTACTGAAGCCTTTTTGATGGCGAGCAACGTAGTTATCATAGATGTGTTAGGGTTAGCATTGTTCTTCGTATCATATGCTGTCGTAGTGCAACCCTTGCATGTCTAGCCGCCCTTACACCTATCTCAGGTGTAGGGGCGGCACCCCGCTTGATCATTATTTAGTAGATCCGATCCGTTACGGTTGCTCCTTGTTCTTCAAGGATTAGTTTAATATCTGCAATAGTTAGGCCTTACAAAGGGTTGGAGGATCCAGCGGCACGTAGGGTGTCGTTTGCTAGTCCTAGACAGGATGTTCCGGGGATCAACTTCGTGTTGGTTTTTAGGCCTTGTCTAGGATCGGCTTACGATCACCGTGCGTGGCCGCGAGGCCCAATCGTGAGTAGGATGATCCGATTATGCGGTGAAAACCCTAAATCGTCGTAGATCGTTTTAGCTTTATCTTGATCAAGCAGGACCACCATATATTCGTGCACCTCGTACGAATCATGGGTGGATCGGCTCCTTGAGCCGATTCACAGGATAACCTGAGAGCCGATCGAGGCTCGTATTTAATGTTTACGTGTATGCCATGCAGGAAACTAAGCGAGGCATCTCCATCACCTTCCTGACCAGGTATAGGTCAGGTGGCACGCCCTTGCATCAGCATCGGACGTGTGTACCAGAGGCTTTGCGGGCCGTCGCTCGGAGGGACCAGGGCCAGCCGCAGCCCTAAGTTGTTCCCGGCTCTACTGTGTTGCCCGTCGCTGCCCGCCGGTGGGTTTTGACCGCAACACATTCTGGCACGCCCGGTGGGACCGACTTTTATCAGCAAGAAGTTAGATCCACAGCTCAGGGGACAGATGATAGCTCTGTTAAAGGAATACCCAGATTGCTTTGCATGGGATTACACGGAGATGCCTGGGTTGGACAGGAGCATCATTGAACATCGGCTCCCCCTTAAGAAAGGATTTCGGCCGTTCCAACAACGAGCACGTCAGATGAGGGCCGAAATTCTGGAAGAAGTCAAGAAAGAGATCGAGAAAATGTTGGCCGCCGGGTTCATCAGGCCATGCAGGTATGCTGAGTGGATCTCCGATGCTCGTTCTGTAGAGAAGAAGGACGGCCGATGGCGTGTGGCCATCGATTTCCGAGATCTCAATAGAGCCACTCCAAAGGACGAGTATCCGATGCCTGTGGCAGAAACGTTGATAAATGCCGCTGCTGGCCACAAGGTGTTGAGCTTCATGGATGGCAACGCCGGCTATAACCAGATATTCATGGCCCCGGAAGATATACACAAGACCGCATTCAGAGTACCAGGGGCAGTAGGCTTGTTTGAATATGTGGTCATGACCTTTGGGTTGAAGAATGCTGGTGCAACGTACCAACGAGCCATGAATTACATTTTTCATGATCTGATCGGTAAGTTGGTAGAGATCTATATCGACGACGTGGTAGTCAAATCTATCTCCATGGAGGGACACTTGGATGATTTACGGCGCGTCCTAGACCGAACTCGGAAATTCGGACTGAGAATGAATCCGAAGAAGTGTGCCTTTGGCGTGACGGCTGGTCAATTCCTAGGTTTTCTGGTTCATGAACGGGGAATTGAGATCGGCCTGAAAAGTCAGGAGGCGGTGCGTACCATGCAGCCGCCAACCACGAAGAAGGAGCTCCAACGTCTCATCGGCAAGATCAATTTTGTCCGACGATTCATCTCTAATCTGTCAGGGCGAATCGAGCCGTTCATGGCGCTGGTGAAAACTAAGTCTGATGACGAGTTTCACTGGGGGGCACAACAGCAACAGGCGTTTGATGAGATTAAGCGGTATCTGACGACGCCGCCTGTGCTAGTTCCGCCCCAGCAAGATAGGCCGTTCTACATCTACTTGTCAGTAGCTGACACATCCATCGCTTCGGTAGTGGTGCAACTCTACGAGGGCGTTGAAAAGGTCGTTTTCTACCTCAGCAGAAGGATGCTGGACGCGGAGACAAGATATCCTGAGGTCGAGAAACTTTGCCTCTGCCTGTTCTTTACCTGCACCAAGCTTCACCACATCCTTTTGACGGCAGAGATCATCGTCATATGCAAGTCAGATGTTGTCAAGCACATGTTGTCGGCCCCTGTTTTGAAAGGCCGACTTGGTAAGTGGATGTTTGCGTTGTCAGAGGTCGATCTCCGGTATCAGCCTGCGAAAGCAGTCAAGGGACAAGCGTTGGCCGATCTTATCACTGAAAGGATCAGTACCAATATAGCAGCACTATCTATACGTGCATGGGCTATGTTCTTCGATGGATCGGCTTGCGACGATGGTTGTGGCATCGGCATTCTGCTCGTGTCGCCTCGGGGGGCAGAATACTCCTTCTCCATCAGGTTATCTACCCCTTGCACCAACAACGTGGCAGAATATGAGGCAATACGTAAGGGAATGGAGTTGCTACTGGAAGCCGGGGCAGAAGCAGTAGAGCTTTTTGGAGACTCCAAGTTGGTGATTAACCAGCTCACGGATGAATATAAGTGCGAAAGTGAATCGCTTTTCCCATATTGGATGGAATGCCGTGAGTTGATGACACAGTTTTGGTACATCAACTTTAATTGGGTCCCAAGATCCCAAAATACCGAGGCCAACAATCTCGCACAAATGGCGTCAGGCTATATAGATATATCTGACGGGTCGGAAGTTCAGGTACAGTTCCTGGAACAGGATGATTGGAGAGCCGAAATCTTCAATTATTTAAAAGATTCGGCTCGGGGGGCACCTAAACGGATAAGATACAAAGCCATGAAGTATGTCCTCCTAGGAGACGATATGTTCTACAGGACGTTGGAAGGGTTACTACTCAAGTGCCTGGGACCAACTGAGTCTAATCGGCTCTTACATGAGGTGCATGAAGGCGCCTGTGGAACTCATCAGTCGGCTCATAAGATGAAGTGGCTAATCAGGCGATCAGGGTTTTATTGGCCCACCATGCTTGAAGATTGCTTCAATTATTACAAGGGGTGCCAAGCGTGCCAGATGTTCGGGAAGATTCAGATGGTACCAGCATAAGCGATGAACCCTATCATCAAGCCTTGGCCGTTTCGGGGGTGGGGCATGGATATGATCGGCAAAATCCATCCGGCGTCGAGCAAAAAACATGAATGGATTTTGGTTATCACAGATTACTTCACCAAGTGGGTGGAAGCCGTCCCTATGAAGAAGGTGAAATCAGAAGATGTGATCAAGTTTGTGAAAGAACACGTCATTCATAGGTTCGGGATTCCCCAAACTATCACGACCGATGGAGGTTCGGTCTTTGTTTCTAAAGAATTCAGGAAGTTCTGCGATGACATGGGGGTTAAATTGATCCGATCATCTCCGTACTATGCTTAAGCTAATGGGCAAGCTGAAGCGTCCAATCAGAGCCTAATCAAGCTGATCAAGAGGAAAATTGACGAGAACCCTAGGGATTGGCATGAGAAGTTATCAGAAGCGTTATGGGCCTACCGCATGTCGTGCCATGGAGCTATAAAGACTTCGCCGTACCAGCTTGTCTATGGACAGGAAGCCGTATTACCTTGGGAAATTACGGCTGGATCAAGACGTGTCACGTTTCGAATGATCGACGGTGAAGAATATGCAGCCTTGATGAGTGACACTATTGAGGATGCAACAGAACTTAGGCTTTGGTCGTTGGAGAAGATTAAGGAGAACAAAGCCAGGGTGGCTCGTGCCTACAATAAGAAGGTTAGACCAAAGGAGTTTCAAGTTGGTGATCTAGTATGGGAAGCTGTGTTGCCGTTAGGAACCAGGGACAAGGCATATGGCAAATGGTCTCCTAATTGGCACGGTCCGTACAAAGTTGTCCAGGCCTTGAAGGGTAATGCATACATGTTGGAAGAGTTGGACGGCGAGAAGTTCCCAGTAGCTGTCAATGGTCAACACCTCAAGAAGTATTTCCCAAGCATGTGGGATGATGGGCAGTAAGATATGGGGGCCGATTTTAATCGGCCAGTAAAAAAAAAATCACAGCCGATGCGCAGACATCGACTTGAGAAAACATACGGAGATATCAAAGCAAATACAGCCGATGCACGGGCATCGACTTCAGAATAACAAAGCCGATACGCTGATATCGACTCTAGAGGAATAAGCTCGAATTAGCAAGTTAACGGAATCGGTTCAGACCAGAAATCATGATGTGTGAGACGAATCTCCTAGTGGGTTGCTGAGGAGTTCAATCTGATGGTTTGGGCGAGAATTAGGCCTATTGAGGCCTGTTGGACTGCGTGTTTAGGCAACAGCTTGGCCTCAGATCGCAATGCGAGCCGATGTTCTGCTATCGGCTCTCTGTACGGCAACTCCATTCGACGATCGGCAAAGTTGACAAGGAAGCGAAATTAATTGAGGGATATTTTCTTCATTAATAGAGGGATTTCTTACAAAGAAAGAGCCGATTGCTCAGGGAAGAAGAGGGCAAAAGCCAACTACTACTACTGATCCCTAATCTAGGGGCCGTTGCTGCCCTCGTCGTCGCTGCTTCCGGCGCAGCTGCTGAGAGGTTCCTCATCAGAGCTTCCGTAGCCTTCTACGGGAGCCTCATCTTCCTCATCGTCGTCATCGCTGTCGTCGTCCCACCAGGTGCGGAGGCGCTTCGCTGGTGGGTAACCTTCGAGGGAGTCGTCGTCGTCCTCCTCCGCCTCTTCCTCGGAGGAGGTGAAATCGTCCCAGGAGAAGCGGTCGTCCTCGCTCTCCGCCTCCTCTTCCCCTTCGACGAGGAATTGAAGGTCGCCCTCTCCGTCGGTCAGGGATTTGTCATCCTCAGACCAGATGGAGGAATCGTGTTCCTCCTTGTCCCACGTCGTTGGGGCGAGAATGTCGTGCGCCACTAACGAGCCCCACTCCGGCGTCGGCTCGCGAGATGAGGAGGAGTCAGAAAAGACCGACGAGGTGGAAGAGGAAGAAGAGGAAGACATGGCTATGGGAGATTGGGGGTTTTTTGGGTGCCGATGGCCAGAACAGAGCAAGGTGATGAAGTGGCAGACTGCTCAGAGCGGTTAAATAAAGGGGCTATAGTAGAAATTCAATGCCACAGCAGTTTCCGAGGAGGCGGTGCCCAAAAGACAACGGTCAAATCATGCGGAATAGTTGAGAAGGCAGGGCATCATGATGAAGAATGCTGCGACGGTTCTGCTCTGCCATGACATGACCCGACGAAGAAAAAGCAGAGTGATTTTGGAATTATCAATTCCAAAACCAGGGGGGCATGTGTTATCACCAGAATTTGACCAAGTTAGAGGTGGGCCGCGATCAAGATGGGCTTAAAGATTATATACGGAAGAAATACGTGAATCGGCCTCATATGCAAAGTTGGGCTAGATTGCCCATATATCTGTAATATAGTAGATCGCATCTTAGATAGAGTTTTACCCGTGCACGGTTAGGTGCACGCCTAAATTAGAAAGTCCCATGGACTATAAATATGTATCTAGGGTTTATGGAATAAACAACAACCAACGTTCAACCACAAATCAATCTCGGCGCATCGCCAACTCCTTCGTCTCGAGGGTTTCTACCGGTAAGCATCATGCTGCCTAGATCGCATCTTGCGATCTAGGCAGTATAAGCTTTATGTTGTTCATGCGTTGCTCGTACTGAAGCCTTTTTGATGGCGAGCAACGTAGTTATCATAGATGTGTTAGGGTTAGCATTGTTCTTCGTATCATATGCTGTCGTAGTGCAACCCTTGCATGTCTAGCCGCCCTTACACCTATCTCAGGTGTAGGGGCGGCACCCCGCTTGATCATTATTTAGTAGATCCGATCCGTTACGGTTGCTCCTTGTTCTTCAAGGATTAGTTTAATATCTGCAATAGTTAGGCCTTACAAAGGGTTGGAGGATCCAGCGGCACGTAGGGTGTCGTTTGCTAGTCCTAGACAGGATGTTCCGGGGATCAACTTCGTGTTGGTTTTTAGGCCTTGTCTAGGATCGGCTTACGATCACCGTGCGTGGCCGCGAGGCCCAATCGTGAGTAGGATGATCCGATTATGCGGTGAAAACCCTAAATCGTCGTAGATCGTTTTAGCTTTATCTTGATCAAGCAGGACCACCATATATTCGTGCACCTCGTACGAATCATGGGTGGATCGGCTCCTTGAGCCGATTCACAGGATAACCTAAGAGCCGATCGAGGCTCGTATTTAATGTTTACGTGTATGCCATGCAGGAAACTAAGCGAGGCATCTCCATCACCTTCCTGACCAGGTATAGGTCAGGTGGCACGCCCTTGCATCAGCATCGGACGTGTGTACCAGAGGCTTTGCGGGCCGTCGCTCGGAGGGACCAGGGCCAGCCGCAGCCCTAAGTTGTTCCCGGCTCTACTGTGTTGCCCGTCGCTGCCCGCCGGTGGGTTTTGACCGCAACAATAACTCGAAATATACTCTTTTTGCTCTGCTATCTTTCTTTTTTCTCTTTCATTCTTTTCTCTCTTTTTTTATGATTTCATCGGGTACGCGAGCTGCGTTCCCGATGGGAGTAGCCCCCGAGGCTACAGCCAAGGACTTGTACTTGGTTGTAGGCTCCACGCCTTATGCCGCTATATTTTCTTTTTATTTCCCGAAGTTTTATAATTCCTCGGGTGCGCGAACAGCGCTCCCGATGGGAGTAGCCCCCGAGGCTATGAGCAAATATTTGTATTTGATCATAGGCTCACGCCATTTCTATTTTGTCTTTCTGGATCTTTTTCTTTTTTCCAAAGTAGCCCCCGAGCATTTGATCAAAAACTTGTATTTGATCAAAAGCTCAGCATTATTTTTCCATGTCGCCTTTTATGAAGCTGTTGAGTCGAATTTTTTTCTGCCAAGGTGACGTTATTGCTGACGATAGCCACGATTGCCAGTCAAAAATTTGCGAGAAGTCTTCTCCCACTGCCTTGCGGGCCCAATTGATCCACTATCTTGACACGTAGTGCGAGTGGGGGACACACGTCCTCCGCTTTTTCTGGCGCACGCACCGTAACTTCTCCAATGTGAAAATACTTTTTTACCCTTGTTTCCACGTGGCTATCATCTGCCGCACACTTTTCTCATTCAACGGTCCGCCGCTTCACCGCACCTCTATATAAACACTCCTTCTTCCTCCTCGAGCACTTCCGCTCGCGCCGTTCTCCTGCTCTCATCTGCGAATTCTCCTCCTGCGACCCACAGCCTCCTAAGCTCCTCGCCTCCAAGCTGCAAACCCTGCGCCATTGTTGATGCCACCGCGGCGGTTGACAAGGCACAGTACGCCGGAATCCTCCATGGCTGCCGTGGATCTGGGGGCGGCGGAGTGGGAAAGATCGAAGATTTCCACTCAGGACATCAACATGCTGAAGAAACTGGGGATCAGCAAGAAGCCCAAAGCGCTGTGCTTCCCCGGTGAGGAGAGCTACCCAACCCCTCCAATGGGGTACCGGGTAAGTTTTGTCGACCACCTCATCCGCGGTCTTTCCGCCCCCATTCATCCTTTTCTCCGCAGACTGCTCTTTATCTACGGTCTGCAACTCCACCACCTCACGCCAAATTCAATCCTCCATATCTCCATTTTCATAACCCTTTGCAAGGCCTTCCTTAGCGTCCAGCCTAACTGGGCGCTATGGAAGCGCATTTTCTTCTGCCGCCGTAATGGCTCGCCCAATGTCGCCTATAATATAGGCGGCGTTGTAATTTCTGTTCGGCCCACTGTCGACTACTTCAACGTCAAACTCCCTGACTCAGTTCAAGGGTGGCGCAAGAAGTGGTTGTACATTCAAGAGGAGAACGACGGATGTGCTGAAGACAACATCCCTCCTTTTGATGGCGCCGAAAAAATCCTTCGCCGCCGCTCCTGGGACGCAGAGGCTACCGAAGAAGAAAAAGCGTCGACAGAAACCTTGATGGCTCGCATCCACGAGTTGCAAAATACTCACGGCAAAGAGTTATCGGGTATCCAAATCACTGCATACTTTCTTAGGACTAGAGTGCAGCCGCTTCAGGCTCGCAAATATCCTCTCTGGAAATATGCTGGCGAGAAGGACGCAGATCGGCTGTCGGTGGATTTAGAGGTCAAGGACTTAGAGAAACTTGTCCGAAAAATCTCCTCTCTCAGCAAAAAAGATCCTGTCCCTTCTTCTTGCCGTGTAAAACCATTCTGCGTCGCCAATCCACTTCCCAAGGTAATTCTTGTCGATTAATTTGCTATTGCCTTGCTTATCTTTTTTGTAACTCCTTTGCTGATATCTTTCCTTGTTTCATTTTTGTTTTGTACAGAACCATCCAAACCTTGTCTCGCTTCCTCCTCTTCCTGAAGGTGGAGAAGTCGAGGAAAGGGCCGTTGTCACTGATGACAACCAAGAGGCCCCCTCTTTTGTGAATGAACCCGTGGATTCTCTAAAATCTATGGGATCTTCTGAAAAAGATGCTGTCTCCGAAGGCACTGCGTCGGCACTGTCTCCTCCTCCTGCTGTTTCTCCATGGAACAAAAGGAAGAGGAATGATGTCGAAGATTCTGGCACCTCCAAAGCCGAAGAAGTTGATCCTTCACATCAGAAGGCAACTTATGATCCATATCTCGAATCCCTCATCAGCTCGTAAGTCACTTTGATTTCCCCTTATTTATGTACTCAAATTTTTTTGTCGTATCTTGCTTTTTATGCTGTCGATCTTTAATTACAGTGATGATGAGGAAGAAGTACCAACTCTTGACGTGGCTCCTCGAACGAGCACGTCACATACTTTAATTGTGTCGGAGACGCCAGTTGAGGGAGAAGAATCCTCGCCTCCTCAACAAAACGTTGTCGCCACCACTCCTCCGTCAAGCCCTCTTGCTCCTTCACCAAAAAGGACAAGGGTGGAAACGATCATGGAGCCTACCCCTCAGTTGGGTAGCTCTTCTAATCCGCTCTTAGATGATGTAAGTTTTTAACTTTCTTGCCAGTATCTATATTTCCTCTGTTTGCTTCTTTATGCCTTCATATTTTTGTCGTACCGATGTTTTCTTTCTCTGTTCTTCTTTGACAGCCCATGATCAAAGAGCTTGTTCGCATCGGATCCCAATTCATTGGGTACCGTGAGTATGCCAGCAGGACTGAAGGTAATAACTTTTTTGCTGCCCCTTGGTTATAACTTCTTGCTCCTGTTTTTGTCGCAATTTTGACGATTCTTTTCTATTTTGGCATAAAAACTTGCAGAGGCCAACAGGCTTGTCGACACTCTTGCTCAGAAACTGGAGCAAAGTGAAACGGCTCGCAAGAAGGCTGAGCTTGACGCTAGCCAAGCCAAAGCAGAGGCTGATGAAGCCAAAGCGAAAGCTGCTGGTGTCGAAAATCTGCAAAAGAAACTTGAGGATGCCGAAACTGCTTTAAACGAGCACAAGGCCGCGCAAGCTACTCGTGAAAAAGGAATCCTCAAGCGCTTAACCACGCAAAATCGGCGCTTCCTCGGTAACTTTGTCGATCCCTTCTATTTTTCTTAGGACTTACTTTTTTTTTACTTGCTGTCGACCAACATATATTTTCTGTGGCAGGTCAAACAAACCAAGAGTTTGATCTTGAGAATCCCACCAATGATCCTCTCCTTGACGCACTCTCTTATCTGGAATTTCATGGCCAAGAAGTTCGTGAAGGCGTGGTGAATGCTGACGTAGGATTATCGAAGCTGTTCCCCTACTTCTTCCCGAAGAAAGAGGAGCCCAAGACTTTCCTTGCCCTTGCCAAGGACTTCAATCCACCGGAGGATCTTGGACTGAAAATGCGCCAGGAGAACATGAAGATTGCTGTCGAGAGCACCGTTGCCTTGGTTGCTGACAGCCAACAAACTGTTGACTGGATGAAGGTTGGCGACACCGAACAGATAGAGCAAACAAAATGGCGGTCGTTGATCAAGGCAGCCAAGCCCAACACGAAGAAAATCCTGCCCTATCTCGGGATCAAGCCATCTGCAACTCCTAGCTCATCAAGGCCGGAGGTCTAGTTGAATGCCTCTCCTTTTTTCTTCTTCTTTGCTCTTTTTATTCCTTTTGCCCTTGTCGCCACCTTAGCTTTGGCGACAATTATCCTAGTAAACCTTTTGGAGAACTTCTGTAATATCAATGTAAATTTTCTGAATATGAATGGAATTCTTCCTGGTGCTATCATTGATCCTGGGACTTTCTTTTCCAGTTAATATTTGATAACTACTCGACCAATCCTTGCTCTGCCGATGCTTCGCCTGCTTCTTCGTTCTCGAAGAAAACCCTTATCGAAGATTCTTCAAATGAACCTTTGTCGCAAGATTTGCAAGAACTTCGACAACAGCTTCAATCCATGAAGAAACAAACTCTGGCGATGATGGAACAATCTCGAAAAGCATCTGAGAGAGAAAAAATTGCTCTCCAATAAGCCAAAGAGGCTATGGCTGCCAAGGATGCTGCTATGTTGGAAGCTGAGAAAGCCACTACTCGAGAAAATAGCATGCTCGAGCTGATGTCTGAAGCTAGCACAGATATGCTAGGTATGCTTTTTCCAACCTCACACTGCCTCTTCTTTGTTTTACTGTGCCTCCCCTTAAATTTCTTGCCTTGTCGCTTAATAGGCTCGGTTCTTGATGCTGCCGCCGAAGACCAAAGAGTGAACGAGAGAACGAATCTTCTCGTCAATCTTTCACTTAACCATGGTTGTCTATTCTGGGCCACCCCTGAACGAACCCAGCAAATTGTCAGGTTCCAAGATCGTGCTTGCCAGGTGCGCGAATTTCTCAATTTTTGCATGAGAACCTTGACCCTGGTTTACAAGACTTTATTTCCTCGAGATGAGGCTCCCAAAACTCTTCCTCTATTACTGGAAAAAATTAGAGATGCTCCTCGCATTCATAATTTTGTGCGAGCTCAATTGACTGCTGGAGCAAGGTTCGCCATGATTATGATAAACATTTGCCATCCAAAGTTGGACCTGACGAAGATTGCTGCTGACTGTCTGGCCAAGAAATCGCGGCGAAAAAATGATATTGACACAATCAATGAGATGGTAACTCCTGTGGCCGAGTCGATGATGGATGAACTTCTTCGGATGGATTCAGAATTCTTCGTTAAGGGGACCTATGCTGAACACAAAACAACCAGAGGCTTGTCCATAGATAGTATTTTAGGCCTTGATTGAACTGTACTATACTGCGAGACATTGTGTCTGTATCTTTTTTGATCTCTTTTTTATTCCGAAGAAATTTGTTGTATATTGTAAAGTAGTCTATATTGTTGGAGCCCCCGAGCCTCTGGCTAGAGTTTGTACTGTTTTGCTATCTCGAAGATTATTCCTTTTGTTGTAAGAAGATGTCTTTATTTTTCCATTGATAGGTTGCAAGCCCCCGAGTATCTTAGCGCCGAGTTTCTATATTTTTGTTGCGAGGTTTTTAGACCAAAGCAATAAGATTTTGACGAGTACACTATATTTATAATTGTTAGCTTCCGATGTTTATATTTGGCGAGGTATTAATGTACCAAGGCGAAATATTTCGGTAAGACTAAGTTATCTATATTGTGCGTATTTTGTAACTTGAAGGCGTTGAGCCCCCGAGCATATCGAAGAATAAGAAGTATATCTCCACTATCTTTATTATATTGCAGCACCGCGAGCCCGCCTCATTAAAAACCTTTCCGGCCCCACTCGGTGCCCCGAAAAGGAAAAGAGTGCGTCTGAAAACTCGCGGGCGTTTCAGTACATTGTATTTTTACAGAGGAGGACTATATTTCGACTCTAGGCGTAGAACCGCCTGAGCTGCGCCACGTTCCAGGGGTTTTTCTCGGGAGCCCCTGTCTTCTTGTCCTTGATCCTGTATGCTCCTCCATCGATGACTTCCGTGACGACGTAAGGCCCCAACCATGGTGATTCGAGCTTTTCAGTACTTTTTTGATTTAACCGTAAGACCAAATCTCTGACCTGGAAAGATCTTGGCCTTAACCGTCGACTGTGGTAGTTTTTGAGGTCCTGCTGGTACTTGGTGACTCGTGAAAGTACTTCGTCCCTAGCTTCATCGAGTGTGTCCATATCATCCTCCCGAGCTTTTCGTGATGTTTCTTCGTCATACTCTGTTACTCTTGGAGAATCATGCTCTATTTCAATTGGTAATACTGCTTCTGCTCCGTGGACGAGAAAAAACGGAGTTTCTTGTATCGCCGTATTTGGTGTTGTTCGGATGCTCCACAAAACACTTGGCAATTCCTCTGGCCAGGTATGCCGAGCTTTTTCAAGCGGTCCTAGCAGGCGCTTTTTGAGGCCGTTGCAGATGATTCCATTGGCTTTCTCGACTTGGCCATTGGTTTGCGGGTGCCCAACTGACGCAAAGTGCAATTTAATGCCTACTTCTGCGCAGTACTCCTTGAATTCCTTGGACGTAAAGTTTGAACCGTTATCTGTAACAATGCTATGAGGCACTCCAAACCGAAAAACGAGGCCTTTCACAAACTTTATTGCCGACGCTGCATCTGGTGAATTTATTGGCTTCGCTTCTACCCACTTGGTGAATTTGTCGACAACGACCAGCAGGTACTCATATCCTCCCGGCGAGGCTTTGTGCAACTTGCCCACCATATCAAGTCCCCATTGGGCAAAGGGCCATGACAATGGTATTGGTGTCAGTTCTGCCGCCGGAGAGTGAGGTTTTGCGGCAAATCTTTGGCACGCGTCGCAAGTTCGTACTATTTTCTTGGCATCCTCAATTGCTGTCAGCCAATAGAATCCTGCCCGAAAAACCTTGGCTGCAATGGCTCGACTACTTGCGTGGTGGCCACATATTCCTTCGTGTACATCCTTCAGAATTATTCTTCCTTCTTCGGGTGTGACGCACCTTTGCTTGTATAACTCCCCTTTGACCACTGTGAAAGCTTTGGATCGTCGAATAACTCGCCTTGCCTCAACTGGGTCGTCGGGTATTTCTTTCCTGAGGATATATGATATATATGCTTGCATCCAAGGAACTTCTACCATCATTACAAGCTCTTGGTCCTCTTCTTCCTCCGCGGTTTCTTTGAGGGGCGCCGAAGTTTTTTCTTCCTTTGCTTTTTTCTGCACCTTTTTCGGCTTCGTGGATCTCTCCGCTATTTCTTCCCAAAATACTCCTGGCGGGATTGGGAGGCACTGCGACCCGATGTTTGCGAGAACGTCGGCTTCATCATTGCTCAATCTACTTATGTGATTTACCTCGCATCCATCAAACAGCTTCTCAAGCTCATTGTACACCTCCTTGTATGCCATCATGCTATCATTGACTGCGTCACATTGGTTCATAACTTGCTGAGCCACCAATTGTGAGTCGCCAAAGATTTTTAATCGAGTTGCACCGCAAGCTTTCGCCATCTTCATCCCATGTATGAGGGCTTCATATTCTGCTTCATTGTTGGATGCGTTAGGGAACGTCATCCAGAGGACGTATTTTAACTTGTCGCCTTCAGGTGATATAAGTACCACTCCTGCGCCAGCTCCTTCTACTCTCTTGGACCCATCAAAGTTCATGGTCCAAGTTCTCGACAAATCTGGGGGTCCCGTGTTTTGCAGCTCCATCCACTCTGCAATGAAATCTGGCAAAACTTGCGACTTGATTGCCTTTCTTTTTTCGTATGTGATGTCCCGAGGGGAAAGTTCTATTCCCCAAAGGGAGACACGCCCTGTAGCTTCTGGATTATTCAATATATTTGAGAGAGGTGCTTCATTGACTACTATTATCGGGTGTGCCGAAAAATAATGTCGCAACTTTCTTGCCGTTGCAATTACTCCATATGCTAGCTTAATCTGTGCGGTACCTCTGTTTGGAAGGCGATAAAACTTCACTGATGAAATATACCGGCCTTTGCACTCCATGGAGTTTCCCTTCTTCTTCTCTTTCGACAACTAACACCGTGCTAACCACTTGGGGTGTAGCTGCAATGTACAGCAGGAGAGGTTCCTTTTCCTTCGGCGCCACCAGGATTGGTGGTGTCGAGATTGTGCATTTCAGATCCTCGAAAGCTCTATCGGCTTCTTCGTTCCACTGGAATTTCTCCCCTTGCTTTATCAGAGCGTAAAATGGTAACGCTTTTTCTCCCAGTCTGGCGACGAATCTGCTCAAAGCTGCGACTACTTGATTAGTTGCTGTATTTCTTTCAACTTCGTTGGCTTCCTCATTGTTACGATAGCTTGTATTTTGTCGGGATTTGCTTCAATCCCTCTTGCTGAAACTAGAAACCCCAGAAGTTCTCCTGCTGGGACGCCAAAAGAGCACTTCGTCGGGTTCAGCTTGAGGCAGAATTTGTCGAGGTTGTCAAAGGTTTCCTTGAGATCCTCGATCAGTGTTGCCCCCTTTTTTGACGTTATGACGACATCATCAATGTATACTTGCACGTTTTTTCCAATCTGTGTCACCAAACACTTCTGCATCATCCTCTGATATGTTGCTCCCGCGTTTTTCAGACCAAAGGGCATTGTTCTATAGCAAAACACGCCATAAGGTGTGATGAACGCTGTCTTTACTTCATCTTCTTCTTTCAATCTGATCTGGTTATAACCAGAATATGCGTCCAGGAAGGAAAGGCGTTCACATCCAGCCGTGGAGTCGATAATTTGATCGATCCTCGGGAGGGGAAAGTGATCCTTTGGACAATGTTTATTGAGACACGTAAAGTCGACGCACATGCGAAGGACCTTAGTGTTTTTTTTCGGCACCAACACAGGATTTGCTACCCATGTGGCCTCTGTGTGCAGCTCCTTGATAAAACCAGCTTCTCGTAGTCGACCGATTTCTGACAGCATAGCCTTGCGGTTTGGTTCCGAAAAACGCCGCAAAGGTTGTTTGATTGGTCTCGCTAGTGGATCCAAGTTTAGGTGGTGCTCGGCAAGTTCCACAGGTACTCTGGCATGTCAGCTGGACACCATGCGAAGATTTTCCAGTTCTCACGGAGGAACTCGACGAGCGCGCTTTCCTATGCGAGGTCCATGTCGTTTGCGATGGACGTCGTCTTTTTCGGGTCTGTCGGGTGAATCTGCACCTCCTTAGAATTTTTCTCAGTATTGAAAGTTGATTCTTTATTTGGCCTTCCAACGTCTGGCAGTACGTCGTAGTCAGTCATACTCCTAGACGCCAAATACTCAGCTTGCATCCTGAAAGTTTCTGATATCCGATGAAAATCCTTATCGCACTTATCGGCTAAGGCGAAGCTTCCTTTGACTGTGATTGGTCCCTTAGGTCCAGGCATCCTCCACAACAGGTACGTATAATGTGGTACCGCCATAAATCTAGCATATGCTGGTCGTCCCAACAGAGCATGATACTGCGACGGAAAATCCACAACTTCAAACTCCAACTTCTCAATTCTATAATTATCTCGGGTTCCGAACTGAACATCGAGATTAATCTTCCCTAGTGGATAACTTGGTTTCTCTGGTGTGATACCATGGAACCTTGTGTCTGTTGGCTTCAGGTTTGCTAAGGATATGTTCATCTTCCTCAATGTATCTGCATACATAAGGTTTAAGCTGCTGCCGCCATCTATGAACACTCGAGAAACATCAAATCCCGCAATAACTGCTGGTAGGATAAGTGCTGACTGCCCTGGTCGAGGAACTTGCTGCGGGTGATCTGCTATGGTAAAGCCAATGTCTTGCCCTGACCAATTAAGTACTCGACTGTTGGTGGAGGAATTTTTTCTGCCATGAACACCTGTCGCGAGATTACTTTCTGAGCTCTGTTGGATGGTCTTCCCTTCTGAATCATCGACACCGCTCCGTTGGAGTTAGGATCAACGTAAGGCGGTGGTGGAGGTGCTGCCGCTATTCTGAGCTGATGTCGATTGTCTTCCGTAATCGCGGGAGGGGGTGGCAAGTGAATCTCGCTCCTGGGTTCTCGAGGATTTCTCTGTGCTGCTCGAGCGTTAGCGTGCTCTGCCCACCTTAACATTGCCTGGAAATTGCGACAATCTTTCTGCAGATGTCCTGACTGTCTTTTCCCGTTGCTATCGAGGAAAAAGTGCATCTGACACGGCCCGTTCATCATTTCTTCAGGAGACACGAAAGGCCTCGGGAACCTCGGCCCACTATTTTGCCTATTATTTCGAGAATCATCTCTATTGTCGCCTCGCTGCTCATTGCTTCTCTGATAATCGTCTCTGTTGTTTCCTCCTGTGTTTGCTCGGAAGCCTGCCGAGATTTGACCTGGAGTGTCATAGCTCGGGTACTGCCGAGGGAATCGTCGCCTTGGCTGATAATTTCGACCGCGGTCTTCTTCTGGCGACCTGTGCCGTTTGTTGTGAACAGCATCTTCTCCATCTGCCCATCTGTTTGCTATTTCCATTAGCGCGGATACTGTCTTTGGGTTGGTCCTCCCCAAGTCCTCGACAAAATCTCCACGCCTGATTCCTGCGACAAACGCATCTATCGCTCTCTCGTCAGATATATTTTCTGCCGAGTTTTTGATGATATTCCACCTTTGGATATATTTTCTCATTGGCTCGTCTGGCTTTTGTCGGCATGCTCTCAACTCCTGTAACGACGCAGGTTTCTTGCACGTGGACCTGAAGTTCTTGACGAACACGTCCTCGAAGCTTTCCCAGCTGTCGATAGATCCTGGAGGAAGTTTCTTTATCCAAGACCGTGCGGCTCCACTCAAATGCACCTGGATGCTTTGCATAGCTGTTGCTCTGGTTCCTCCTGTGAGCTTCACCGTCTCGAGATAATCAACTAGCCAGTCCTCTGGATCTTGAAGGCCGTCGAATTTTTTGAAGTTATCGGGTAACTTGAATCCCGAAGGGACTCGAGTTTTTCGCACTCTCCTCGTGAAGCACGGCAAGCCGCACATATCCTCGTCGTTTAACTCTGGGGACTGCCGATGTTCCCTCCTGCTTTGTCGCGCTCTGTCGACCCTTGCTTGTGCTGCCGTATCCCTTGCTCCACTTGGTCCTTCAGGAGCTGCTGCTGCTGCTGCCGCAGGTCGTGGACTATTTTGCCTTGCTGTTCCTTCGGGAGGTGTTGATACAAACGCCGTCCCCATGGCTCCAACTCCTGCTATCGCCATGTTGTACAGTGTTTCCCTTGGATCTCCTGGAGGTGGTTTAGATGCGAGGATAAAAGCTTGTGTCGCCATATACCCAGCCTCTGGTGTCTTAGGGATGATGTTTCCTCTTGTGTCTATTGACATAAAAGACATGTCGAGGTTTTGGACTAAGTGCTCTCTTTCTCCTTCGGGTATGTGTTGTAACCTCGATCTTGCTCTATTCCGAGCCTCCCTGTGGCTATCACCCGAAGTTCTAGATTGTCGACTCAGCTCTGCCCTTCTCCTGCTGGATGCAGAAGCTGTCTCCTTTCTTCTGTTTAACTCAGCTGTCTGTTTTTCCAATTCCCTTGCAGCTCGTGCGAGCCTATATTGATATGCTTGTAACTCCTCTGGCGTGGCTGTGGTGACCATTGGTTCTGAGCCATCCATAGCTCTCGCGGCTCTACCCCATGCTGCTTGCGGGAGTCGAACTCTGTCTCGCGGCTGTGGCCCGATATATTTATTGCCTAGACCTCGTCGCAAATCAGAGGGATCAACGTATGGATTTCCCAAATCGTCGAAAGCCTCAGATGTCTCTTCTTGATCATGGCTTGGCTCTCCGATGACATAAATCTGATGATACTTTGTATTCAGATCTATGTTGGGTTTGGTGACACCATCGTTAAGATTGGCGAAGAACTTGCCCACTGTAGTAGATTTGTCGATGAAGTTGTAGCTGTCGACACTGCTTGAGCCATCGCTTATATATGAGTCCGCGGATGACTCAAACGACATGTCGCTGAAGATGTTGGCGAGTTTTTCTCTCGCCCTGGTGCTGATGTAGCATGACGACGAAGTTTCTTCTTCTCCTGATTCGGTTGACGATGTATAGCTTGAAAAAACGGATTCGACCGCCGACGATCCCGACGAAATCGGAATTTCGACACGATACGATCCTTCTTTCTTGACGCGAAAGTGAAACCTTCCGAACGTCATCTCCATAGGCTCCTCCAGATACGCATATGCATCCAAACGGGAGGGCGGGTGAGGAACAAAATCAAAAGGACCAGTAGTGATCTGTTTACCTCGATCCATTGTGTTGCTTGCGATTGATGAAGTCGATGATTTTGCGGTTGATGAAGTCGATGATCTTGAACGTGCCATCGAGACCAGATCCTTGACGCCTCTAATTCCCACAGACGGCGCCAATTGACAAGGTACTAACTTGTCAATGCCTACGGATTGTAGACTAGGGTTTAGTTGAAAGTAGAGGGCAAGTAGATCTCGAAGGTTTCAACCGAAAAGTACTCGACAATTATGAAACTAGGGTTTGTAAAACAATGATTCGATGATTTCTGCGTCCCTCGACTCCCCCTTATATAGGAGGTGGAGCCGAGGGATTCGTGATGTACAAGTTACAGAGTCCGGGAAGGTTTCTAACTCATCCCGTAAGATTACAAATAACACTTCCTATTACAACTCTAGTCTTTCTTAATAATATCTTGGGCTCCCGAATCTTCTTATTCTTCGGGTAATGGGCCTTCAGTAAACCCCGGGTACTACCTTCGGCAGGCCCATTTGGGATGCCTATGTCAGCGGCGACACGCTAGGGCGGCGCGGCCCACCCCCTGGCCGCGCGGCCCTGTTGTGTGGGCCCCTCGCGTCGCCCCCCTGACCTACCCTTTGATACGTCTCCGACGTATCGATAATTTCTTATGTTCCATGCCACATTATTGATGATATCTACATGTTTTATGCATACTTTATGTCATATTTATGCATTTTCTGGAACTAACCTATTAACGAGATGCCGAAGAGCCAGTTGTTGTTTTCTGCTGTTTTTGGTTTCAGAAATCCTAGTAAGGAAATATTCTCGGAATTGGACGAAATCAACGCCCAGGGTCCTATTTTGCCACGAAGCTTCCAGAAGACCGAAGAGTCAACGAAGTGGGGCCACGAGGCAGCCAGGAGGGTGGCCGGTGCGGCCCCACCCTTGGCCGCGCCGACCTGTCTCCTGGGCCCCTCGCGACGCCCCCTGACCTACCCTTCCGCCTACAAATAGCCTTCATCGCGAAACCCCCAGTACCGAGAGCCACGATACGGAAAACCTTCCAGAGACGCCGCCGCCGCCAATCCCATCTCGGGGGATTCAGGAGATCGCCTCCGGCACCCTGCCGGAGAGGGGAATCATCTCCCGGAGGACTCTACGCCGCCATGGTCGCCTCCAGAGTGATGTGTGAGTAGTCTACCCCTGGACTATGGGTCCATAGCAGTAGCTAGATGGTTGTCTTCTCCTCATTGTGCTTAATTGTCGGGTCTTGTGAGCTGCCGAACATGATCAAGATCATCTATCTGTAATTCTATATGTTGCGTTTGTTGGGATCCGATGAATAGAGAATACCATGTTATGTTGATTATCAATTTATGTCTATGTGTTGTTTATGATCTTGCATGCTCTCCGTTATTAGTAGATGCTCTGGCCAAGTTGATGCTAGTAACTCCAAGAGGGAGTATTTATGCTCGATAGTGGGTTCATGTCTCCGTGAATCTGGGGGAGTGAGAGAAACCTCTAAGATTATGGATGTGTTGTTGCCACTAGGGATAAAACATTGATGCTATGTCCGAGGATGTAGTTATTGATTACATTACGTGCAATACTTAATGCAATTGTCTGTTTTTAGCAACTTAATACTGGAGGGGGTTCGGATGATAACCTGAAGGTGGACTTTTTAGGCATAGATGCATGCTGGATAGCGGTCTATGTACTTTGTCGTAATGCCCAATTAAATCTCACAATACTCATCATAATATGTATGTGCATGGTCATGCCCTCTCTATTTGTCAATTTCCCAACTGTAATTTGTTCACCCAACATGCTATTTATCTTATGGGAGAGACACCACTAGTGAACTGTGGACCCCGGTCCAATTCTCTATACTGAAATACAATCTACTGCAATACTTGTTCTACTGTTTTCTGCAAACAATCATCATCCACACTATACATCTAATCCTTTGTTACAGCAAGTCGGTGAGATTGACAATCTCACTGTTTCGTTGGGGCAAAGTACTTGGTTTGTGTTGTGCAGGTTCCACGTTGGCGCCGGAATCCCTGGTGTTGCGCTGCACTACATCTCGCCGCCATCAACCTTCAACGTGCTTCTTGGCTCCCTCTTTGGTTCGATTAAACCTTGGTTTCATGCGAGAGAAAACTTGCCGCTGTACGCATCACACCTTCCTCTTGGGGTTCCCAACGGACGCGTGCTGTACGCGTATCAAGCTCTTTTTCTGGCGCCGTTGCCGGGGAGATCAAGACACGCTGCAAGGGGAGTCTCCACATCCCAATCTCTTTACTTTGTTTTTGTCTTGCTTTATTTACTACTTTGTTTGCTGCACTAAATCAAAATACAAAAAAATTAGTTGCTAGTTTTACTTTATTTGTTATCTTGTTTGCTATATCAAAAACACAAAAAAAATTAGTTACTTGCATTTACTTTATCTAGTTTGCTTTATTTACTATTGCTAAAATGGGTACTCCTGAAAATACTAAGTTGTGTGACTTCACAACCACAAATAATAATGATTTCTTATGCACACCTATTGCTCCACCTGCTACTACAGCAGAATTCTTTGAAATTAAACCTGCTTTACTAAATCTTGTTATGCGAGAACAATTTTCTGGTGTTAGTTCTGATGATGCTGCTGCCCATCTTAATAATTTTGTTGAACTATGTGAAATGCAAAAGTATAAAGATGTAGATGGTGACATTATAAAATTAAAATTGTTCCCTTTCTCATTAAGAGGAAGAGCTAAAGATTGGTTGCTATCTCTGCCTAAGAATAGTATTGATTCATGGACTAAATGCAAGGATGCTTTTATTGGTAGATATTATCCCCCTGCTAAAATTATATCTTTGAGGAGTAGCATAATGAATTTTAAACAATTGGATACTGAGCATGTTGCACAAGCGTGGGAAAGAATGAAATCTTTGGTTAAAAATTGCCCAACCCATGGACTGACTACTTGGATGATCATCCAAACCTTTTATGCAGGACTGAATTTTTCTTCGCGGAACCTATTGGATTCAGCTGCTGGAGGTACCTTTATGTCCATCACTCTTGGTGAAGCAACAAAGCTTCTTGATAATATGATGATTAATTACTCTGAATGGCACACGGAAAGAGCTCCACAAGGTAAGAAGGTAAATTATGTCGAAGAAAACCTCTTCCTTGAGTGATAAGATTGATGCTATTATGTCTACGCTTGTGAATGATAGGACTAATGTTGATCCTAATAATGTTCCGTTAGCTTCATTGGTTGCTCAAGAAGAACATGTTGATGTAAACTTCATTAAAAATAATAATTTCAACAACAATGCTTACCGGAACAATTCTAGTAACAACTATAGGCCATATCCTTATAATAATGGCAACGGCTATGGTAATTCTTATGGGAATTCTTCTTACAATAATAGGAACACACCCCCTGGACTTGAATCCATGCTTAAAGAATTTATTAGTACACAAACTGCTTTCAACAAATCTGTTGAAGAAAAGCTTGGGAAAATTGATATACTTGCTTCTAAAGTCGATAGTCTTGCTGCTGACGTTGATCTTTTGAAATCGAAAGTTATGCCTCATGAAAATCATAATCATAAAAATTTTACTACAGCAAATTCCATCCAAGTTAGAATTAATGATAATATAAGATTGATGGCCGAATTGCGTGCTAGGTGGGAAAAAGAAGAAAATGAAAAAGAAGATAATATAGCTAAAGTTTGGACTATTACCACCACTAGTAATGCTAATGCTACACAAGTTGCTGCACCTCCTACTATTACTAATAAAAGAATTGGTGTTAGCAATGTTTCCACTTCAAATACAAAGCGCGAAAAACTGCAGAAAGCTGCTAAAGCTACTTTGAAGCTTCTTTGTGATAAAACTGCTGAAATTTTTTCCAACATTGGGGATGATGATCCCATTGCTTTAGATTATAATGGTTTGAATTTTGATGATTGCCACATCTCTGAAGTTATAAAGTTCTTACAAAAACTTGCTAAGAGTCCTAATGCTAGTGCTATAAACTTGGCTTTCACGAAACATATTACAAATGCTCTCATAAAAGCTAGAGAAGAGAAACTAGAACGCGAAGCTTCTATTCCTAGAAAGCTCGAGGATGGTTGGGAGCCCATCATTAAGATGAAGGTCAATGATTTTGATTGTAATGCTTTATGTGATCTTGGTGCAAGTATTTCTGTTATGCCTAAGAAAATTTATAATATGCTTGACTTGCCACCACTGAAAAATTGTTATTTGGATGTTAATCTTGCTGATCATTCTACAAAGAAACCTTTAGGGAAAGTTGATAATGTTTGCATTACCGTTAACAATAACCTTGTCCCCGTTGATTTTGTTGTCTTGGATATTGAATGCAATGCATCCTGTCCCATTATATTGGGAAGACCTTTTCTTCGAACTGTTGGTGCTATCATTGATATGAAGGAAGGTAATATTAAATATCAATTTCCTCTCATGAAAGGTATGGAACACTTCCCTATAAATAGAATGAAGTTACCTTTTGATTCTATTATTATAACAAATTATGATGTTGACACTTCGTCTCTTGATAATACTTGATGCACACTTTCTGCGCCTAGCTGAAAGGCGTTAAAGAAAAGCGCTTATGGGAGACAACCCATGTTTTTTTTACTACAGTACTTTGTTTTTATTTTGAGTCTTGGAAGTTGTTTACTACTGTAGCAACCTCTCCTTATCTTAGTTTAGTGTTTTGTTGTGCCAAGTAAAGTCGTTGATAGTAAGGTTCATACTAGATTTGGATTACTGCGCAGAAACAGATTTATTTGCTGTCACGAATCTGGGCAAAATTCTCTGTAGGTAACTCAGAAAATTATGCCAATTTACGTGAGTGATCCTCATATATGTACGCAACTTTCATTAAATTTGAGCATTTTCATTTGAGCAAGTCTGGTGCCTCAATAAAATTCGTCATTACGAACTGTTCTGTTTTGACAGATTCTGCCTTTTATTTCGCATTGCCTGTTTTGATATGTTCGATGGATTTTTCGATTCCATTGACTTTCAGTAGCTTTGTGCAATGTCCAGAAGTGTTAAGAATGATTATGTCACCTCTGAACATGTATATTTTGATTGTGCACTAACTCTCTAATGAGTTGTTTTGAGTTTGCTGTGGAGGAAGTTTTCAAGGATCAAGAGAGGGAGATGATACAACATGATCAAGGAGAGTGAAAGCTCTAAGCTTGGGGATGCCCCGGTGGTTCACCCCTGCATATATCAAGAAGACTCAAGCGTCTAAGCTTGGGGATGCCCAAGACATCCCCTTCTTCATCGACAACATTATCAGGTTCCTCCCCTGAAACTATATTTTTATTCGGTCACATCATATGTACTTTACTTGGAGCGTCTGTTTGTTTTCGTTTTTGTTTTTGTTTGAATAAATGCTTGTGTGGGAGAGAGACACGCTCCGCTGGTTCATATGAACACATGTGTTCTTAGCTTTTAATTTTCATAGCGAAGGTTGAAACTGCTTCGTTAATTGTTATATGGTTGGAAACGGGAAATGCTACATGTATTAATTGGTAAAATATCTTGGATAATGTGATACTTGGCAATTGTTGTGCTCATGTTTAAGCTCTTGCATCATATACTTTGCACCTATTAATGAAGAAATACATAGAGCATGCTAAAATTTGGTTTGCATAACTGGTCTCTCTAAGGTCTAGATAATTTCTAGTATTGAGTTTGAACAACAAGGAAGACGGTGTAGAGTCTTATAATGTTTACAATATGTCTTTTATGTGAGTTTTTCTGCACCGCTTCATCCTTGTGTTTGTTTCAAATAGCCTTGCTAGCCTAAACCTTGTATCGAGAGGGAATACTTCTCATGCGTCCAAAATACTTGAGCCAACCACTATGCCATTTGTGTCCACCATACCTACCTACTACATGGTATTTCTCCGCCATTCCAAAGTAAATTGCTTGAGTGCTACCTTTAAATTTCTATCCTCTACCTTTACAATATATAGCTCATGGGACAAATAGCCTAAAAACTATTGTGGTATTGAATATGTACTTATGCACTTTATCTCTTATTAAGTTGCTTGTTGTGCGATAACCATGTTCCTGGGGACGCCATCAACTACTCTTTGTTGAATATCATGTGAGTTGCTATGCATGTTCGTCTTGTCTGAAGTAAGGGAGATTTACCACCTTTATGGTTAGAGCATGCATGTTGTTAGAGAAGAACATTGGGCCGCTAACTAAAGCCATGATCCATGGTGGAAGTTTCAGTTTTGGACATATATCCTCAATCTCATATGAGAAAATTAATTGTTGCTACATGCTTATGCATTGTAATGTCCCAGGTTTAGAGACGATCGAGGGGTAGATTTTAGAAAGGGATGTGCATTGCATTGTAATTTACGGGGAAATTTCGCGCTTTTAAACAAAAACTGCATCGAAGGGGGACAGGTTTCTCTCTCGACACCTTACAGGGTTAGGGTTTCGAGAGTGCGATGAACTTGTTTCTACTTATCTAAATTAGGGTTTCGAGAAGAGAGAAGGGATATTTCATTGAAATCTTAAGTTGCATGATTGAATTACAAGTGAAGTTGTTTGATTGAATTCAAACCTAATTTGAATTTGAATTTCAAATTCAAACATTAAATGATCATCACATAATTCAAATTTAAGATAATTTCCCAAACAATTATCATTAAGCAAGAACATTAGTTATACAACAATTAAATTAAGCTCATGGAGAGAAACTTGAGCTTTATTGATCAACACACACATAATACATTGTCTTTACAACATTCAGATTTGAATTATGGAATTACAACACATAACAAGAATTGAACAAAATAGAAAATGAAAAGAAAAGAAAATTACAATTTAATGTTCTATCCTAGCACTACAAGCTAATCTCCATTTAGCCTTGTACTTGATGATCTCCATGATCCTTGGAGCATCAGGTTGTTCCCTGCACACAAACACAAAGAAAATAAAAACAAGTGTTATGCCAAGTGGCATAGCCACTTGGCAGGTTAGAAATCAAATAGAATTGGAGAGGATATGAACAAGGTTCTGCCGAGCTGATCCTCTCACATCCAAGTGCAAAGTATCAGGTACACACACACACAGGCAACTTACACTGCATGTGTGCATGCTAAACAGCACACCAGCACTGAGAGGAGTCACCAAATGAAATCACCACTGCTGTCGACCAGAGAGAGCAAGGGAGAAGCATATATAACCTTTTTTGAGCCAAACCCTAGCTGTTCCTCGGCAGCAACTCCACAAGGGTAAGCACACCAAGAACAGCAAGAACAGGTGAACAGCCAGAGCTGTTTCACCTATCCCATAATCACCAGACTCAAACCAAGCATCAAGCTTGCAAGGAGGAGCAGGGCAAGCCAAGAAATCAACACAGCAGCTAAACCTCTACACCAACAACCTTTCTAGGAGCTGGAGTGAGGTATATCAAGCATCATGAGCAAACCATGGTTTTGCTCATAATTAAGCACACTCATGCATCACAAAAGCAAATAAGGGTATGAAACCCTGGATATATCATCACTTGGTTGCTAAACCAATTGGTGCCAGCAAATACAACTAAGGCTAGAAGGAAATCAAGCCAGGGAACACTGGTTTTGACAACACAGTGTCACAACTAGAGAAATCCAACAAGGATTTGATCTCATGTAGCCATCCAGATCCACCAAGCACCTAATAGCCTAGCTAACCATCAGATTGATAGGCAGCATGTGCCTATCTTGTTTGTCAACACCAAAGCTACTGGTAATTCACCAAGTGATTGGCCAGTGAGCATCTATTCATCACAGAAAGTTAACACAGGTGGGAGCTACCCTAACAGCAATGAATTACTGTCAGGGCTACCTCAACCACATCACAAGACCCCACAGTTAAGCTCAGCACATCTATCATTACCCAGATGGGTTCAAAAGAGAGCCAGGGTACCCAACAGAAGTTGGCATCCCTCTAACTCTACTAAATCAAATCTTATGATCATCACTGCTCAGCAGTTCACATCATTTATCCATCAAACAAAGCAAGGTAATACAGATAAATGAATTATACAAGTAACCAATTCATCAGAACCTTGCACATGATCCAGAGGATCACTGCAAGTAACAGATAAAGCTTGAGTAAGCCATAAACCTCACTAGCACAAGTATATGTGACACACAGATAACAGAATGAGCACCAGATAGGTATTGCCAGAAGCATAACAAACTAATCATCAAGCAAATGATGATCAGAAGCTCACCAGAGCTTGCTAACACTTAGTACAAATGGCTACAAGCAAGCATAGCATCAGAAATGAGCTAGTCACTGAAGATTTACACCAAAAATTATAACTGCATAAACAGATACCACAGTAATAATCATATGATTGTATCCAGAAGCACATCAAGGGCTTGATGAACCCTGGATCTTGCTAAACAGATAAAGCACATACCAGTAATCACTGAATCATGCAGTTACATCAACAGTAATGCTCAATTGAGCATACTCATGAATTTGAGCACAAGGAACAGCATACTAATGCTCTGGAACTTGCCAAATTGCAAGTAATGCACACAGAAACTAAGCCAGAGCAGCAAACATGAACACACTTGATATCTAGCAAGCTCAGTAACAAGAACAGAGCCACAGAGAGGGAATTAAGCAAGAGAGGAGAGCATGGCAACCAATTAGATTAGGAATGCTTGCACAGGGGTATAGCTGAACAACAACCAGCAATAGCACACGCTTACTGCAGGCAAGCACAACATAGTAGCAAAGCGTGAACATGAGCATGAGCATCAGTACAAGCTCAGAAACTAGAATTAGGTCATGGTAGCAGCAGCATACGCACACACAGTGGGTTAGGCGCAGCAGAGCTACTGGGGGAAGAAGAAGAGCAGGCTAGAATGAGAGAAAGGAGGGGAATCGGAGGAGGCGTACCTGGAGCAGCAGCACAAGGCGTGCCATGGCGGCACGGCGGCACGGGCCACCTACGGCAGAGAAAAACCGCTCCTGGCCTGGCGACGCTGAGCGTGAGCGCCCCACGGCAGCACCACAGCAGCACCACGGCGGCGCCACAGCACCTGGAGCGTCAGCGGCGACAAGATCGCCGGGGCACTCCACGCCAGGAGACCAGAGGCGAAGGGGGCGAAGCGAGCCAGCGGCGCAACACGAATCGCCGCGGTGGATCTGAATTGCCGTCAAGTGGCGGTTCAGATGCGCCACATCTCGCCGGCGGCGATGGCCGGAGTCGGCCGGAACAATTCGGCGAAGGGGCGGCGACGCGCGCGTCGCCAGAGCTCAAGGATTAGGGTTAGGACACGCGCGAGAGAGAAGGAGAGACCAAAAGGGGTGGGCCGGACCAGGTGGGTCGGCCAAACCTGACCCTTTGGGCCACCTGACAGGTGGGGCCCAGGGGCATTTAGGTCATTTCACAATTCATATAAATACAGAAACTTTGAAATTAAATAAGAAATGCTTAGAAGCTCAGAAAAATAAATTAAAATATGAAAATGGATCAGCATAAAATTCTCTATTGAAATAAAATACTAAACATAATTTTTGAAGACAATTAAGAATAAATCTTATTTTGATGATTTAAATAATAATTTAAATCACACATACTATTTTCAATAATGAAAATAAGTCCATTAATACAAATGGACTATCAAAAACACCTTGACAATATCTCAAGGTTGTATTTACCCTAAATCAAGTATCTCTAAGATGTTCTTAGTATTTAACCTCTCATAAAATAACAACGACATCGGAAGGGGGAAAACAAACCCTAAAACTGGAATCATGCATAATTGCTTCTTTAACCATTGCCCTTATCGGACAATGATGCTATTTTTCAGAGACCGAGGACAAGGGTCAGTCCACACCTTCCAACTGAAAAACTTTGCAGTGTTCAGGCAAGTTCATCACTTGCGCATGTCATTCGAGTATTTCTATCAAATTACTTGCAAAGTATTATGGTTATCACTATTGCATAAAAATCAAAACCACTACTTTCATAACTATGAATATGACTATGTGGTGGGCAATGGAACCATGGATTGTGTTGATATGGTGGAGGTTCCATTGCACGGGTTATATCCATCTAGGATTAAACAACAAATGTCGCCAGTGATTCTTGTGTCGTAATACCCGTGTTAACCGTAAGATCCGGAGTGGGACGGAGTAGTCAAAAGTGTTTCCACCTCTCGTTCATCAACGGATGCGCTTTACCGTAGTACACTTGTAATCCAAGGGGGCAAGTGGTGAGGCTGGGGAGTCCTAAGTCCCCACGGCATAGTCCGTAGTACACTTGTCGCCCGAAGGAGCAAGCGGTGAGGCTGGGGAGTCCTAAGTCCCCACGGTATTGCGGTCTATGATGGGTTGCAGCTACCGGCGTAGGAGTGTATGGTAGAGCCCAGCACTGACGTCGTGGTCGGGGTCCACCTTGAAATCTACAGGAACAATGGGACCGGCATGGACCCAGGGTCGGGGCATGCAACAAAGGGTGGGTGTTCGAGGTAGCGGAGGAACATGATTGGCTAGACCTTATACCGGGCCTCACACCGAAGGAAGTGTGGACGGGAAAGCTGCCCGGTTGGCACCAAGGTTAAGATCTCTTATGGGTAAAGCAACACACCTCTGCAGAGTGTAAAGAACTGTGACCTGTCACTCCCTGTTCCGGGATAAGGAACTGCGGACGCGGCCGGAAAGGAGCTCCATGAAGTTCTAGTAAACCGGTGAAGGCTGACGGACATAGTTCTTTGGAATAAAAGCAATCTCTTAAAGAAATGTTTATCAAAACTTGCATTGGTATTAGACTTTCTGGTCTAATATCGTAGCTAGAGCATTAAACACCTCTTATCTATAATGAACTTGTTGAGTACGCTCGTACTCATACCACTCTTAAATCCCATGCTTAGATTGTCTGAATCGTCTGGAGGAGGACTACGACAACAATGAAGGGGCCGAGATCATCGGCTATGAAGAACCAGACCTCTCTGGAGGTATAGAAGGCGTAGACTACCTCATCGTCTACGGATCCGGGGAGGCTTCCGGAGGAGATCAAGCCTAGAGACATCCAGTAGTAGTAGTAGTAACCGAGCAGCCCGAACTCTTACTATTTAGCTGCTCGAGGAAATAAATGTATAACTTAATGAGACTCTTATATTGTAAGCTAAGTTGGGTTCGCCTCGAACCCAGGAGTATTCCTCTTAGGACCCAAGAGGAGCTCCAAGATGACATGTGTATGATATTTGTAATAATCAATGAATGAGTTATGGACCTGCTATGTTCTGTTGTACTACTCTGAGGGATGTAATATTTGCGGAATGGTACTTCGTGAATGTTATATCAACGACTGGCATACTACAACATGCAGTGGTATGCAGGGTCACCACAGTTGGTATCAGAGCAAAAGCTTTGACCTTAGGTTGGAACCTAGTAAATGGGACCAAACGTTAGGAGTCAAATAGGACTAGTAAAGAATTCTCTATAAATATGGTGTATATTCAATTGAGAATACAACAATCATATCTTTTAGTGCGATAATTCTTTATTATCTCTATTATGATGCATTATTACTAATCTTATAATCTTTCTATTTCTACAGCCAACATGGCAAGTTCACGTCCAGGACGAAACGTGAAAGTGATGGATTCCACACTGAGTGAATACGAAGGAGGACTTGCAGATATTCTGCGAGCCATGTTACTTGAATTTGGGTGTGATCCCCAGATCCAAGTAAAGAAATACATGTACTACGATGGTACTATATTGGCCAAGTGTAGGGTAGGACTGCGACTTCCCGAATCTTTGGGAATGAGCGTAGTAATGCCAGCAGGGGAAGCCAGAACTATCAATACAGCCTACCATATAGCCATTATGAGAGCCATCACTGATATTCGGGAGCATAAGACGAAAGAGCTTATGGGTTCCGAATTTACCCACATTCCTCATATGCAGGAGGAAGAAGATCCCATGCTTAACCACTACAAATATGCAAAACGCAAACCAATAGCAGCTGCAAAATACATGGACAATAGCCGCAACTTCATATCATTACTCTTTCAGTTGAACCATCATCTGACGGGAGCAATTGATACGATGCTAGAGGAATTTACTGAACCCAAGGAGGAGATTAGGGGGAAAGAACCTATGGAGAATGTGGTGCACACACCAGCTTACTCAGCTGGTGACTACATTAGTATTGATCCTCTTGAGCGTGAAACTACACCTGTTACACCTGGGAACTATCTGGGAAGTTCCTATGGGGGATATGAGGGTGGAGAGGAATCCGGAAACAATCAGCGTTTCGTGACTCCTATAGAAAATTCCACGGGTTGGCGTTGGGGATCTGATACTGGAACCCATAGTACTTCAGTGTATTATGACGGAGAGATGAATGATGACGCCACAACCCAGAACCAGAGTTATCCTAGTAATGAAGGAGTTGATGGAGGGTATCCGACACAGGTTGAGTCGGGTACGAGCGTTGGAAACACCTATGGTGGAGCTACAGGGGAGTACACCCGATGGGTGGACTATGATGCACTTAACGATCAGTTTGTGAACACTGATTTCTCCCTAGGATCATCATCTGATTCGGATTACCAGCCGACGGGGAGACCTTATGTTCCAGGGTCTATCAGGAGGATGACACGTTCGACCGGATGGAAGCCTGGGATGTACCGGGAGTGAAGATCGACTAGAGTTCACCAAGGGAGGCGAGGCTATGATACACAAGTACCACGTGTATTATAGTATGTAATATTTTTGTACATATACTTTAATAAGTGAGTTTGCATACTCACATCGACTTGAGTATTGTAATAAGACCACTTAAGTATGTATATACATGGTATATGTTTTGTATGATTTGGATTTGCTTTTTGATTTCCATTGCGTGACTAGTTCTGTGCACAAAGTTGAGCTCGGAAAACTTGCGCATGGAGTAATTATGAGTATCATCTTGTGTTGCAGAACTAGGGGGTTATGTCGGGAGCGTTAGGAGAGGAGACCGAAGCGCAGCGCATGGAGCGCGAAGCAAAACAAAAGGAAGAGGCTGAGGGAGCAGCCAGAGATCAGTTTCCACCACCACCACCACCCATGACGCAGCAGAATTTTGTTCAGTACATGCAGCTGGTAGAGGAGAGACAACGTATAACGTTGGAGCAGCAGAACAAATTCTTCCAAGAACTGCTGCAACAGAACAGGGTGGAGAGACCCGAGAATCCGGGAGTCACCTTAGCATACTTCCAGAACACCAAGCCTATATCTTTCGCATACGCGCCCGAGCCAATGGACGCGGAAGATTGGCTTATGGATACTGAGCGAAAGCTCAATGCCGTTGGATGTAACGACCAAGAGAAGGTTCGTTATGCTACCCACCTGCTGTGTGGACCTGCCGCATCCTGGTGGGACAATATAGTAGCCGTTTATCCGGCTGGAAAGGTATTTACCTGGGAGGAATTCGCAAGGAAGTTCAGGGAATCCAATGTCCCTGAAAGTATCGTGGAACTGAAGCGTCGAGAATTCGAAAGTCTCGAGCAGAAGGATAAGGCCATCCTGACCTATGTCAGGGAATTCTCAAAGCTGTCCAGGTATGCGGTTGAACAAGTCAACACCGAGGACAAGAAGAAGAAGAGGTTTCTGAGGGGGCTAAGTCCCCAGTTCAAAGTACAGCTCCGTATGATGAGAGCAACAGAGTTCCAAGAGTTGGTGGATGCAGCCATCACTCTGGAAGATGATTTCAAACAACTGCAGGAGGAGAAAAGGAAGAAGGCCAAGTTTGAGCCTAAGCGGTTTGTTAGTAACAAGCCTAATACCAGCTTGAGTTTCAAGCCCAGATATAACAACAATAACAACAACAACAGCAACTACTATGGTAGTAGGAAGAATCAGGCATTTCAGACTGCAAATCAAATCGTTTGCAGGAGTTGTGGACTCACAGGGCATATCGCCAAGGATTGCAAGAAACCAAGGATTATATGCTTTGGTTGTCGTCAGGAGGGGCACATGATGAAAGACTGTCCCAATAAGAAGAATGGAGGAGGTCAGTCAGGAGGAGGAGGAAATCGAGGAGGAAACACCGGAGGGAACTGGAAGAATAAGAAGCCCTTCGGCAAGCTGAACTGCACTAGTCTGGAGGAGGTGGTCAACTCTGACCAGGCGGTGATAGGTACGCTCCAGATACTCACTCATCCTGGCAAAGTACTTTTTGATACTGGTGCAACTACATCATTCATTTCTCAACAATTCATTATCAAACATGGGATTGCACTAAGTTAGATACACCCATAACCATACTTTCTGCGGGGGGAACGATAGTAGTAACCCATACCAAACAAAAACAAGTCATTATGATCAATAAGTGCGCGTTTGACGCGGACCTGTTCATTTTACCGATGAAGGACATTGATGTCATTCTTGGTATGAACTGGTTAGAAGCTAATGGAGCATTGATCGACTGTGTGAACAAGACGGTATCTTTGAAAATCCCCGATGGAAGTAGAATGATCTACCAAGGCGACAAACATACACAGATTGAAGTTGAGCTACAGCTGAACAGCATGAAGGAAGTGAAATTGGAAGATATACCCGTAGTGAATGAATTCCAGGATGTGTTTCCTGCGGAATTACCTGGTATGCCACCAGATAGGGAGATAGAATTCACTATCGACCTAATTCCAGGAACAGCTCCGATTGCTAAGGCACCATATAAGATGGGGCCCAAGGAGTTGAAAGAACTTAAGGAGCAACTGGATGACTTGGAACAAAAAGGA
Organism: Lolium perenne; assembly: GCF_019359855.2. NCBI lineage: Eukaryota > Viridiplantae > Streptophyta > Magnoliopsida > Poales > Poaceae > Lolium > Lolium perenne. The sequence goes on from NC_067244.2 coordinate 132,844,516, forward strand.
TTCATACAAGAGAGTGTTTCACCATGGGGATCACCTGTAATCTTCGTGGATAAAAGGGATGGAGGAAGAAGGATGTGCGGAGACTACAGGAATCTGAACAACGTCACAATTAAGAACATGTATCCACTTCCAAGAATACAAGATCTATTCGATCAAGTTAGAGGCGCGGGAGTCTTTTCCAAAATTGATCTAAGATCCGGTTATCACCAGATAAAGATCAAGAAGGAAGACGTTCCGAAAACTGCCTTTGTCTCAAGGTATGGACATCATGAATACCTTGTAGTGCCTTTTGGATTAACCAATGCCCCAGCAATATTCATGAATCTCACGAATAAGATTTTCATGCCATATCTAGACAAGTTTGTCATCGTATTCATCGATGATATCTTGATATATTCCAAGAATAAGGCCGAACATGCTGAACATCTGAGGCTAGTGTTGCAAACACTAAGAGAACATCAACTCTATGCCAAATTCAGCAAGTGTGAATTTTGGCTAGATCAAGTGGAATTTCTTGGTCATGTCATTAGCAAAGATGGAATAGCTGTTAACCCGAGCAAGGTAGCAGCAGTTCTAGAATGGGAAGCACCCAAGACTGTCAAGGAGATCCGAGGATTCCTAGGAATGGCAGGATATTATTGGAGATTCATTGAAGGATTCTCCAAGATAGCAGGACCCATGACCAAGCTGTTAAGAAATAACACACCATTCGTGTGGTCAGAGGAGTGTGAGAAGAGTTTTCAAACTCTGAAGGAGAAACTCACCACGGCACCGGTGTTAGCAGTTCCTGAAGTTGGCAAGGATTACACCGTGTACTGTGACGCATCCAAGCACGGATTGGGTTGCGTACTCATGCAAGATCGGAAAGTGATATCTTATGGATCGAGGCAACTTAGACCTCATGAGGTGAACTATCCAACACATGATTTAGAGCTAGCAGCAGTTGTATTTGCACTCAAAACATGGAGACATTTCCTTTATGGAGCCAAGTGTGAGCTCTATACAGATCATAAGAGTCTCAAATATTTCTTCACTCAGAAAGAACTCAACATGAGGCAGAAAAGATGGCTTGAACTGATCAAGGATTATGATCTGACAATCAATTATACTCCAGGAAAGGCCAATGTTGTAGCAGATGCCTTGAGTAGGAAGAGCACCGGAGGAGTGGAACAAGAAATATCACCGGAATTGAGGAAGGAAATAAGTCAAGCCCAAATACAACTTTGGGAGAAGGAAGCTCATGAAGGACTATCGGCTTTACAAGTAGCCGATGAGCTAAATGTCAACCTGAAGAATGAGATAATGATGGGTCAGCTGGACGATCCATTCATCGTGGAGGAGATGAGAAGAATAGATGAGGGAAGACCATCAGAATTTCACCGCGAAGAATCTGGATCATTATGGTTCCAAAAGAGAATTTGTGTTCCGGATATTGCTGAAATCAAAGAAGTAATACTCCGGGAAGCCCATCAAACACCATACTCCATTCATCCGGGAAGTACAAAGATGTACATGGATCTAAAGGAGTTATTCTGGTGGAATAATATGAAGAGAGAGATAGCACAATATGTGGCGGAATGCCATACCTACCAGAGAGTGAAGGCTGAACACCAGAGTCCGGTAGGAAAGTTACAACCTTTACCTATTCCAGAGTGGAAATGGGAGGAAATAGGGATGGATTTCATCACCGGACTACCCATGACTAATAAAAAGAAGGACATGATATGGGTAATCGTGGACCGGTTGACCAAGAGTGCACACTTCTTAGCGGTAAATCAGCAGGATAAAGGAGAAAAACTCATCGATCTCTACATCAAAGAGATCGTGAGTAAGCATGGAGTGCCCAAGAAGATCGTGTCGGATCGAGGATCCGTGTTCACATCAGCATTCTGGAAGCAACTACACGAAGCTTTAGGATCCAAGTTGGACTATAGTACCGCTTATCATCCCCAGACCGGTGGACAAACCGAGAGAACCAACCAGATCTTAGAGGATATGCTCAGGGCTTGTGCTCTAGACTTCGGAGGATCATGGGAGGAGCACTTACCACTAGCAGAGTTCTCATACAATAATAGCTATCAAAGCAGCATCAAGATGGCACCATTTGAAGCTCTTTATGGAAGAAAGTGCAGATCACCGATATGTTGGTATGAAGCCGGAGCAAGCAAAGAGTTCAACCCTGATTATGTCAAGGAAAAGCAACAAATAATTGACATTATCAGAGATCGGCTCAAAATAGCCCAGAGCCGACAGAAAAGTTATGCCGATCAAAAGAGGAGAACATGGGAGCCACGAGTTGGAGACATGGTATACCTTAAGGTGAGCCCGATGAAAGGACTCCAGAGGTTTGGAGTGAAAGGAAAGCTAAGCCCTAGGTATATTGGACCTTTCAAGATTTTGAGTCAAAACCGAGGGTTAGCCTTCGAATTGGAATTACCGGGAAGGTTATCTCAGGTACACAACATATTTCATGTGTCGCAACTCAGAAAATGTTTGAAGACCCCAGATGAGCCAGTATCACATGAAGAGCTCGAGCTGCAACCAGACTTGACCTACATCGAGAAGCCAGTAAAGATTCTCGAGGAGAACTGGAAACAACTCAGGAATCGAGCCATAAAATACTGCAAGATACAATGGAAGCACCATCCCGAGAGGGAAGCTACCTGGGAAAAGGAGGAAGACCTGAGGAAAACATACCCCGAACTTTTCAGGTATTACAACCACAACTTCGGGACGAAGTTTTCTTTAAGGGGGAAAGGCTGTAATGTCCCAGGTTTAGAGACGATCGAGGGGTAGATTTTAGAAAGGGATGTGCATTGCATTGTAATTTACGGGGAAATTTCACGCTTTTAAACAAAAACTGCATCGAAGGGGGACAGGTTTCTCTCTCGACACCTTACAGGGTTAGGGTTTCGAGAGTGCGATGAACTTGTTTCTACTTATCTAAATTAGGGTTTCGAGAAGAGAGAAGGGATATTTCATTGAAATCTTAAGTTGCATGATTGAATTACAAGTGAAGTTGTTTGATTGAATTCAAACCTAATTTGAATTTGAATTTCAAATTCAAACATTAAATGATCATCACATAATTCAAATTTAAGATAATTTCCCAAACAATTATCATTAAGCAAGAACATTAGTTATACAACAATTAAATTAAGCTCATGGAGAGAAACTTGAGCTTTATTGATCAACACACACATAATACATTGTCTTTACAACATTCAGATTTGAATTATGGAATTACAACACATAACAAGAATTGAACAAAATAGAAAATGAAAAGAAAAGAAAATTACAATTTAATGTTCTATCCTAGCACTACAAGCTAATCTCCATTTAGCCTTGTACTTGATGATCTCCATGATCCTTGGAGCATCAGGTTGTTCCCTACACACAAACACAAAGAAAATAAAAACAAGTGTTATGCCAAGTGGCATAGCCACTTGGCAGGTTAGAAATCAAATAGAATTGGAGAGGATATGAACAAGGTTCTGCCGAGCTGATCCTCTCACATCCAAGTGCAAAGTATCAGGTACACACACACACAGGCAACTTACACTGCATGTGTGCATGCTAAACAAGACACCAAAGACCGAGAGGAGTCACCAAATGAAATCACCACTGCTGTCGACCAGAGAGAGCAAGGGAGAAGCATATATAACCTTTTTTGAGCCAAACCCTAGCTGTTCCTCGGCAGCAACTCCACAAGGGTAAGCACACCAAGAACAGCAAGAACAGGTGAACAGCCAGAGTTGTTTCACCTATCCCATAATCACCAGACTCAAACCAAGCATCAAGCTTGCAAGGAGGAGCAGGGCAAGCCAAGAAATCAACACAGCAGCTAAACCTCTACACCAACAACCTTTCTAGGAGCTGGAGTGAGGTATATCAAGCATCATGAGCAAACCATGGTTTTGCTCATAATTAAGCACACTCATGCATCACAAAAGCAAATAAGGGTATGAAACCCTGGATATATCATCACTTGGTTGCTAAACCAATTGGTGCCAGCAAATACAACTAAGGCTAGAAGGAAATCAAGCCAGGGAACACTGGTTTTGACAACACAGTGTCACAACCAGAGAAATCCAACAAGGATTTGATCTCATGTAGCCATCCAGATCCACCAAGCACCTAATAGCCTAGCTAACCATCAGATTGATAGGCAGCATGTGCCTATCTTGTTTGTCAACACCAAAGCTACTGGTAATTCACCAAGTGATTGGCCAGTGAGCATCTATTCATCACAGAAAGTTAACACAGGTGGGAGCTACCCTAACAGCAATGAATTACTGTCAGGGCTACCTCAACCACATCACAAAACCCCACAGTTAAGCTCAGCACATCTATCATTACCCAGATGGGTTCAAAAGAGAGCCAGGGTACCCAACAGAAGTTGGCATCCCTCTAACTCTACTAAATCAAATCTTATGATCATCACTGCTCAGCAGTTCACATCATTTATCCATCAAACAAAGCAAGGTAATACAGATAAATGAATTATACAAGTAACCAATTCATCAGAACCTTGCACATGATCCAGAGGATCACTGCAAGTAACAGATAAAGCTTGAGTAAGCCATAAACCTCACTAGCACAAGTATATGTGACACACAGATAACAGAATGAGCATCAGATAGGTATTGCCAGAAGCATAACAAACTAATCATCAAGCAAATGATGATCAGAAGCTCACCAGAGCTTGCTAACACTTAGTACAAATGGCTACAAGCAAGCATAGCATCAGAAATGAGCTAGTCACTGAAGATTTACACCAAAAATTATAACTGCATAAACAGATACCACAGTAATAATCATATGATTGTATCCAGAAGCACATCAAGGGCTTGATGAACCCTGGATCTTGCTAAACAGATAAAGCACATACCAGTAATCACTGAATCATGCAGTTACATCAACAGTAATGCTCAATTGAGCATACTCATGAATTTGAGCACAAGGAACAAAGATACTAATGCTCTGGAACTTGCCAAATTGCAAGTAATGCACACAGAAACTAAGCCAGAGCAGCAAACATGAACACACTTGATATCTAGCAAGCTCAGTAACAAGAACAGAGCCACAGAGAGGGAATTAAGCAAGAGAGGAGAGCATGGCAACCAATTAGATTAGGAATGCTTGCACAGGGGTATAGCTGAACAACAACCAGCAATAGCACACGCTTACTGCAGGCAAGCACAGCATAGTAGCAAAGCGTGAACATGAGCATGAGCATCAGTACAAGCTCAGAAACTAGAACTAGGTCATGGTAGCAGCAGCATACGCACACACAGTGGGTTAGGCGCAGCAGAGCTACTGGGGGAAGAAGAAGAGCAGGCTAGAATGAGAGAAAGGAGGGGAATCGGAGGAGGCGTACCTGGAGCAGCAGCACAAGGCGTGCCATGGCGGCACGGCGGCACGGGCCACCTACGGCAGCGCCAAGCCGCGCCTGGCCTGGCGACGCTGAGCGTGAGCGCCCCACGGCAGCACCACAAGAAGACCACGGCGGCGCGCCACAAGACTGGAGCGTCAGCGGCGACCAGATCGCCGGGGCACTCCACGCCAGGAGACCAGAGGCGAAGGGGGCGAAGGGAGCCAGCGGCGCAACACGAATCGCCGCGGTGGATCTGAATCGCCATCAAGTGGCGGTTCAGATGCGCCACATCTCGCCGGCGGCGACGGCCGGAGTCGGTCGGAACAATTCGGCGAAGGGGCGGCGACGCGCGCGTCGCCAGAGCTCAAGGATTAGGGTTAGGACACGCGCGAGAGAGAAGGAGAGACTAAACGGGTTGGGCCGGACCAGGTGGGTCGGCCAAACCTGACCCTTTGGGCCACCTGATAGGTGGGGCCCAGGGGCATTTAGGTCATTTCACAATTCATATAAATACAGAAACTTTGAAATTAAATAAGAAATGCTTAGAAGCTCAGAAAAATAAATTAAAAATATGAAAATGGATCAGCATAAAATTCTCTATTGAAATAAAATACTAAACATAATTTTTGAAGACAATTAAGAATAAATCTTATTTTGATGATTTAAATAATAATTTAAATCACACATACTATTTTCAATAATGAAAATAAGTCCATTAATACAAATGGACTATCAAAAACACCTTGACAATATCTCAAGGTTGTATTTACCCTAAATCAAGTATCTCTAAGATGTTCTTAGTATTTAACCTCTCATAAAATAACAACGACATCGGAAGGGGGAAAACAAACCCTAAAACTGGAATCATGCATAATTGCTTCTTTAACCATTGCCCTTATCGGACAATGATGCTATTTTTCAGAGACGGAGGACAAGGGTCAGTCCACACCTTCCAACTGCAAAACTTTGCAGTGTTCAGGCAAGTTCATCACTTGCGCATGTCATTCGAGTATTTCTATCAAATTACTTGCAAAGTATTATGGTTATCACTATTGCATAAAAATCAAAACCACTACTTTCATAACTATGAATATGACTATGTGGTGGGCAATGGAACCACGGATTGTGTTGATATGGTGGAGGTTCCATTGCACGGGTTATATCCATCTAGGATTAAACAACAAATGTCGCCAGTGATTCTTGTGCCGTAATACCCGTGTTAACCATAAGATCCGGAGTGGGACGGAGTAGTCAAAAGTGTTTCCACCTCTCGTTCATCAACGGATGCGCTTTACCGTAGTACACTTGTAATCCAAGGGGGCAAGCGGTGAGGCTGGGGAGTCCTAAGTCCCCACGGCATAGTCCGTAGTACACTTGTCGCCCGAAGGAGCAAGCGGTGAGGCTGGGGAGTCCTAAGTCCCCACGGTATTGCGGTCTATGATGGGTTACAGCTACCGGCGTAGGAGTGTATGGTAGAGCCCAGCACTGACGTCGTGGTCGGGGTCCACCTTGAAATCTACAGGAACAATGGGACCGGCGTGGACCCAGGGTCGGGGCATGCAACAAAGGGTGGGTGTTCGAGGTAGCGGAGGAACATGATTGGCTAGACCTTATACTGGGCCTCACACCGAAGGAAGTGTGGACGGGAAAGCTGCCCGGTTGGCACCAAGGTTAAGATCTCTTATGGGTAAAGCAACACACCTCTGCAGAGTGTAAAGAACTGTGACCTGTCACTCCCTGTTCCGGGATAAGGAACTGCGAACGCGGCCGGAAAGGAGCTCCATGAAGTTCTAGTAAACCGGTGAAGGCTGACGGACATAGTTCTTTGGAATAAAAGCAATCTCTTAAAGAAATGTTTATCAAAACTTGCATTGGTATTAAACTTTCTGGTCTAATATCGTAGCTAGAGCATTAAACACCTCTTATCTATAATGAACTTGTTGAGTACGCTCGTACTCATACCACTCTTAAATCCCATGCTTAGATTGTCTGAATCGTCTGGAGGAGGACTACGACAACAATGAAGGGGCCGAGATCATCGGCTATGAAGAACCAGACCTCTCTGGAGGTATAGAAGGCGTAGACTACCTCATCGTCTACGGATCCGGGGAGGCTTCCGGAGGAGATCAAGCCTAGAGACATCCAGTAGTAGTAGTAACCGAGCAGCCCGAACTCTTACTATTTAGCTGCTCGAGGAAATAAATGTATAACTTAATGAGACTCTTATATTGTAAGCTAAGTTGGGTTCGCCTCGAACCCAGGTGTATTCCTCTTAGGACCCAAGAGGAGCTCCAAGATGACATGTGTATGATATTTGTAATAATCAATGAATGAGTTATGGACCTGCTATGTTCTGTTGTACTACTCTGAGGGATGTAATATTTGCGGAATGGTACTTCGTGAATGTTATATCAACGACTGGCATACTACAACATGCAGTGGTATGCAGGGTCACCACATGCATAAAAGAGGAGTCCATTATCTGTTGTCTATGTTGTCCCGGTATGGATGTCTAAGTTGATAATAATCAATAGCGAGAAATCCAATGCGAGCTTTCTCCTTAGACCTTTGTACAGGCGGCATAGAGGTACCCCTTTGTGACACTTGGTTAAAACATGTGCATTGCGATAATCTCGGTAATCCAAGCTAATTAGGACAAGGTGCGGGCACTATTAGTATACTATGCATGAGGCTTGCAACTTGTAAGATATAATTTACATAACACATATGCTTTATTACTACCATTGACAAAATTGTTTCTTGTTTTCAAAATCAAAGCTCTAGCACAAATATAGCAATCGATGCTTTCCTCTTCGAAGGGCCTTTCTTTTACTTTTATGTTGAGTCAGTTCACCTATTTCCCTCCACCTCAAGAAGCAAACACTTGTGTGAACTGTGCATTGATTCCTACATACTTGCATATTGCACTTGTTATATCACTTTGCATTGACAATTATCCATGAGATATACATGTTACAAGTTGAAAGCAACCGCTGAAACTTAATCTTCCTTTGTGTTGCTTCAATACCTTTACTTTGAATTATTGCTTTATGAGTTAACTCTTATGCAAGACTTATTGATGCTTGTCTTGAAGTACTATTCATGAAAAGTCTTTGCTATATGATTCAGTTGTTTACTCATGTCATTTACATTGTTTGGATCGCTGCATTCATTACATATGCTTACAATAGTATGATCAAGGTTATGATGGCATGTCACTCCAGAAATTATCTTTGTTTATCGTTTACCTGCTCGGGACGAGCAGAAACTAAGCTTGGGGATGCTGATACGTCTCCGACGTATCGATAATTTCTTATGTTCCATGCCACATTATTGATGATATCTACATGTTTTATGCATACTTTATGTCATATTTATGCATTTTCTGGAACTAACCTATTAACGAGATGCCGAAGAGCCAGTTGCTGTTTTCTGCTGTTTTTGGTTTCAGAAATCCTAGTAAGGAAATATTCTCGGAATTGGACGAAATCAACGCCCAGGGTCCTATTTTGCCATGAAGCTTCCAGAAGACCGAAGAGTCAACGAAGTGGGGCCACGAGGCAGCCAGAAGGGTGGCCGGCGCGGCCCCACCCTTGGCCGCGCCGACCTATCTCCTGGGCCCCTCGCGACGCCCCCTGACCTACCCTTCCGCCTACAAATAGCCTTCGTCGCGAAACCCCCAGTACCGAGAGCCACGATACGGAAAACCTTCCAGAGACGCCGCCGCCGCCAATCCCATCTCGGGGGATTCAGGAGATCGCCTCCGGCACCCTGCCGGAGAGGGGAATCATCTCCCGGAGGACTCTACGCCGCCATGGTCGCCTCCGGAGTGATGTGTGAGTAGTCTACCCCTGGACTATGGGTCCATAGCAGTAGCTAGATGGTTGTCTTCTCCTCATTGTGCTTAATTGTCGGGTCTTGTGAGCTGCCAAACATGATCAAGATCATCTATCTGTAATTCTATATGTTGCGTTTGTTGGGATCCGATGAATAGAGAATACCATGTTATGTTGATTATCAATTTATGTCTATGTGTTGTTTATGATCTTGCATGCTTTCCGTTATTAGTAGATGCTCTGGCCAAGTTGATGCTAGTAACTCCAAGAGGGAGTATTTATGCTCGATAGTGGGTTCATGTCTCCGTGAATCTGGGGGAGTGAGTGAAACCTCTAAGATTATGGATGTGTTGTTGCCACTAGGGATAAAACATTGATGCTATGTCCGACGATGTAGTTATTGATTACATTACGCGCAATACTTAATGCAATTGTCTGTTGTTAGCAACTTAATACTGGAGGGGGTTCGGATGATAACCTGAAGGTGGACTTTTTAGGCATAGATGCATGCTGGATAGCGGTCTATGTACTTTGTCGTAATGCCCAATTAAATCTCACAATACTCATCATAATATGTATGTGCATGGTCATGCCCTCTCTATTTGTCAATTGCCCAACTGTAATTTGTTCACCCAACATGCTATTTATCTTATGGGAGAGACACCACTAGTGAACTGTGGACCCCGGTCCAATTCTCTATACTGAAATACAATCTACTGCAATACTTGTTCTACTGTTTTCTGCAAACAATCATCATCCACACTATACATCTAATCCTTTGTTACAGCAAGCCGGTGAGATTGACAACCTCACTGTTTCGTTGGGGCAAAGTACTTGGTTTGTGTTGTGCAGGTTCCACGTTGGCGCCGGAATCCCTGGTGTTGCGCCGCACTACATCTCGCCGCCATCAACCTTCAACGTGCTTCTTGGCTCCTACTGGTTCGATTAAACCTTGGTTTCATACTGAGGGAAAACTTGCCGCTGTACGCATCACACCTTCCTCTTGGGGTTCCCAACGGACGCGTGCTGTACACGTATCACCCTTCTGCCTAATTAAGCCTTCATCGATAATAGTTCCAGTACCGAGAGCCACGATACGGAAAACCTTCCAGAGACGCCAACGCTGCCAATCCCATCTCGGGGGATTCAGGAGATCGCCTCCGGCACCCTGCCGGAGAGGGGAATCATCTCCTGGAGGACTCTTCACCGCCATGGTCGCCTCCGAAGTGATGTGTGAGTAGTTCACCCCTGGACTATGGGTCCATAGCAGTAGCTAGATGGTCGTCTTCTCCTAATTGTGCTATCATTGTTGGATCTTGTGAGCTGCTTAACATGATCAAGATCATCTATCCGTAATGCTACATGTTGCGTTTGTTGGGATCCGATGAATAATGAATACTATGCTATGTTGATTATCAATCTATTATCTGTGTGTTGTTTATGATCTTGCATGCTCTCCGTTGCTAGTAGAGGCTCTGGCCAAGTTTTTGCTTGTAACTCCAAGAGGGAGTATTTATGCTCGATAGTGGGTTCAAGCCTCCATTAAATCTGGGGACGATGTGAAAAGTTCTAAGGTTGTGGATGTGCTGTTGCCACTAGGGATAAAACATCAATGCTATGTCTAAGGATATATTTGTTGATTACATTACGCACCATACTTAATGCAATTGTCTATTGTTTGCAACTTAATACTGGAGAGGGTTCGGATGATAACCTGAAGGTGGACTTTTTAGGCATAGATGCATGCTGGATAGCGGTCTATGTACTTTGTTGTAATGCCCAATTAAATCTCACAATACTCATCATAACATGTATGTGCATGGTCATGCCCTCTTTATTTGTCAATTGCCCAACTGTAATTTGTTCACCCAACATGCTATTTATCTTATGGTAGAGACACCATGATGACCCACAAGTATAGGGGGTGTATCGTAGTATTTTCGATAAGTAAGAATGTCGATCCCAACGAGGAGCAGAAGGTGTTGACAAGCAGTTTCGATGAAGGATTCACTATAAATGCTCACAGACAAGTATTCAGGGGATTTTGATGTAGCAGTTGAATAAAGTACGAGTAAGTAAAGTGCGAGAGTAACAATTGCAGCGAGTGGCCCAATCCTTTTTAGCACAAAGGACAAGCCGGTTTGTTTACTTATAACGACCAAACGTTCTTGAGGACACACAAGATTTTAGTCTAGTGCTTTCGCTTCATATAGCTAATTAATCTTCATTGTTTTGATAAGTGTTGTGTGGGTGAACCTATGCTAATGCACCGCCCTTCCTATGACTAATACATACTTGTGATTATACCCCTTGCAAGCATCCGCAACTACAAGAAAGTAATTAAGATAAATCTAACCACAGCCTTAAACTCTGAGATCCTGCTATCCCTCCTGCATCGATATACCAATGGGGGTTTAGGTTTCTGTCACTCCGGCAACCCCGCAATTAGCAAACGAATACAAGATGTATTCCCCTAGGCCCATAAAGGTGAAGTATCATGTAGTCGACGTTCACATGACACCCCTAGAAGAATAACACCACAACTTAAATATCATAACATTGAATATTACTCAACCATAATTCACTACTAACATTTAGACTTCACCCATGTCCTCAAGAACTAAATGAACTACTCACGAGACATCATATGGAACATGATCAGAGGTGATATGATGATGAATAACAATCTGAACATAAACCTTGGTTCAATGGTTTCACTCAATAGCATCAATAACAAGTAGAAATCAATACCGGGAGAGTTTCCCCTATCAAACAATCAAGATCCAACCCAAATTGTTACAGCGGTGACGATGTGCAGCGGTGGAGACGGCGGTGATGATGATGGAGATGATGACGATGGTGATGGAGATGATGTCCAGCTCGATGACGGTGACGATGGCGTCGATTTCCCCCTCCGGGAGGGAATTTCCCCGGCGGATTTCAGCCTGCCGGAGAGCTCTTTTCTCTCTGGTGTTCTCCGCCCCGCAGAGGCGACTGTGACTCTTCGCGACTGTCCCCCTGGAGCTTAGGTTTTCGGGACGAAGAAATACGCGAAGGAGAGGAGGCCAGAGGGGGCTGTGGGCCCCCTCCCCATAAGGCGGCGCGGCCAGGCCTTGGCCCGCGCCGGCCTGTGAGGTGGGCCCACGGCGGCCCTCCTCGGCTCCCCCTTCTGGCTCCCTTCGTCTTCTGGAAAAATAGGATTTTTCATATAAATTCTGTCAATTGTTGATCTTCCGAAATATTGCATTCTGACGGCGCTTTTTCCAGCAGAATCCTGACTCCGGTGCGCGATCCTCCAATAATCATGAAACATGCAAAATAGATGAAATAACATAAGTATCATCTCCAAATATGAAATATATCAATGAATAACAGTAAATTATGATATAAAATAGTGATACAAAATGGACGTATGAACTCCCCCCAAGCTTAGACTTCGCTTGTCCCCAAGCGAAACTGAACTCGGTAAACAGGACCACATGTTTATGGAGTGAAGAGTCGATAAATAAAATACGGACAAGAAGCATCATATTCATTCACACAAGACATTCTAGTAAACAACTTCCTCATATAATTCAACTTGAAACAAGTAAAAGGTAATCACAAATAAAGGTGCATAAGAAATCATAGTTGGTGATGGAAAACTTCGTTCTTGGTCAGAGAACAATTAACAGGTTATACTTATCTATCGAGCAGCGCTCTCATGTTAAAGTTTATATGGCACAACTTGCATACTCAATCATAATAATCTCCTCATAATCATTGATAACTTCCAAAGCTATATTCATTCGGATAAAACTTGTACTAAACAAGGAAGAGTAAAAGACATGATGAAGTAAATCACAATGTAGATGGTTTGATCACAACAACTCAAATGCTTGCTTAAGATGGAGAGAAATAGGTTTACTGACTCAACATAAAGTAAAAGACAGGCCCTTCGCAGAGGGAAGCAAGGATTAAATCATGTGCCAGAGCTTTTTCAGTCTTGAAATCATATGAAGAGAATAAAAATAACATTTTGAGAGGTGTTTGTTGTTGTCAACGACTGGTAGCGGGTACTCTAACCCCCTTGCCAGACAAACTCTCGAAGAGCGGCTCCCATAAAGTTTTATTTTAGGTTGGCACTCCCCCAACCTTGCTTTCACAAACCATGGCTAACCGAACCTCGGGTGCCTGCCAACAATCTCATACCATGAAGGAGTGCCTTTTTATTGTAGCTTTATTTAGATGACACTCCTCCCCTCCTTTGCTTTCTCAAGCCATGGCTAACTCAATCCTCGGATGCCGTCCAACAATCACATACCATGGAGGAGTGTCTATTTGTATGAAGGTTAATTAATCGGGGCTGGGAACCCCATTGCCAGCTCTTTTTGCAAAATTATTGGATAAGCGGATGAAGCCACTAGTCCATTGGTGAAAGTTGCCCAACAAGATTGAAAGATATAACACCACATACTTCCTCATGAGCTATAAAACATTGACACAAATAAGAGGTAGTAAATTTTGAATTGTTTAAAGGTAGCACACGAAGTATTTACTTGGAATGGCAGGAAATACCATGTAGTAGGTAGTTATGGTGGACACAAATGGCATAGGTTTGGGTTAAGGTTTGGATGCACGAGAAGCATTCCCTCTCGGTACAGGTTTTTGGCTAGCAAGGTTAATTAGCAAGCATAAGAGTTGAGGGAAACAAACAAATATGCATGTGATAGAAACAATCATGCATCTTCCTTGTAAGCAAAAACAATTTTAACTTCAGAATAATAAGCTATGAGCTAACAAGAAAGGAAGACAATGAAACAACATATCTACATGTATTTCTCTTTTCTACTTAAACCTCAAAGTGTTGTTGCTATTGACCAATGCTAAGTTTGCCAAAACCAAATAGATTTACTCAATGCTCCCAAAGTGATACCAATACTAATAACAAGATCAATCATATAATAGAGATTGCAAACTAAAATAAGATGTGCAATATGTAAATGATAAGACTTCTCATTAATATTCCATAACGATAACTCACACCAAGGGATACATAGACAACCAACTAAAGGAGAGATACTTCCACACTGCAACCCATCTTATATGATAACTTCCCTACTCATGATATGACACTACTTGATAGTAAAAAGTAAAAGATAGTGATGATGTGATACCGCGGCACTCCCCCAAGCTTGGAACAAACCAAGGGGATGCCAATACCGATGATGAATTACTCCTTCGGCGGTGGTGGTGATGAATTCCCATCACCAGACTTCTAAGGAAGAGGCTCTCCATCAACAAACGACATCTTGGTCTCGGGAATCCTGAAACTAGCAGCATAGCTTATGTGTTTAAACCTGTTTTCATACTCACAGTTCTGATTCTGAACGTCATAGAGTTGAGCTTGGAGTTTGTTGGTGGTGTCGTGAAGCGAGAGGATGTCGTCCCACAGCCTTGCAGTCGCCTTCTTGTGTGCATCAATAAGTTCAGACACAATATTGTGGAAGATGTCCACTTCACGCTCAACCATCTTCTTGTAGTTGAAGACCTCTTGTTCTAGCTTCTCCATCCTGTCTTCCAAGCTTCCTTCTCCTTTAGGACCCTGGACATCTTTGATCTGCAACTCTCCATCAACGAGTAGCAACTCCTTGGGGTGCATCTTCAGCTCGTTCATGTACAGGTTGACGACGTCCTCGCAAAAGCCGTCCTTCGGAGTTTCCGACGAAGACATGATGGATATAGATCCGGAGCAGATCCTGGCAGAAACAACTCGAAACAAAACACGTCGAGAAAACGATATACGGACCTCCAGGGGTCCGGGGGATTATATAGCAGGAATTTTTATGACATAAGGAAAGTACCAGGTCGAACCAGAGTCGGAGAGGGGCAACGAGGTGGCCACCTCATAGGGCGGCGCGGCCAGGCTGGGGCCCGCGCCGGCCTATGGGGGCACGCCCTCGTGCGTCTCCTCCACTTCGTTTCGCTCTCGTAATTTTTCATATTTTCCAAAAATAGCAAAAACATTATTCGGAAAGTAAAACGCGAACTTTTTATTACCAGTACTGTTACCTATTCAAAGTCGAACTCACGATCGTCAATTTGACCTTTGATGAAAGCTTCCGGAGTTTCCACTCGAATAACATCAACATCTTCATTATAAGAATCACCTGAGATATAATGCTTGAGTCTTTGTCCATTCACCACTTGTGTAGCATCGCCTTGGAGAGAACTAATTTTAATCGCTCCTGAACGATACACCCCCTCGATGACATATGGTCCTTCCCATTTTGAGAGTAATTTCCCTGCAAAGAATCTGAGACGAGACCGATACAATAGGACTTTATCCCCAATATTAAATTCTCTTTTGATAATTCTTTTATCATGCCATTTCTTAACTTTCTCTTTAAAGAGGTTAGCATTTTCATAAGCTTCACTTCTCCATTCATCTAGAGAACTTAATTGTAGCAACCTCTTCTTACCGGCTAGTTTAGGATCTTTATTTAGTTCTCTTACAGCCCAATAAGCTTTGTGCTCTAGTTCTAAAGGTAAATGACAAGCTTTTCCATAAACCATTTTATACGGTGACATACCCATGGGATTTTTATAAGCAGTTCTATAAGCCCATAGTGCTTCTTTCAATTTACTAGCCCAATTCTTTCTAGATTTATTAACAGTCTTTTCCAAGATGGATGCTTCCGGGGATTCTAAGATGCTGGGCGTTGATTTCGTCCGATTCCGAGAATATTTCCTTACTAGGATTTCTGAAACCAAAAACAGCAGAAAACAGGAACTGGCCCTTCGGCATCTCGTCAATAGGTTAGTTCCGGAAAACGCATAAATATGACATAAAGTGTGCATAAAACATGTAGATATCATCAATAATGTGGTATGGAACATAAGAAATTATCGATACGTCGGAGACGTATCAGCATCCCCAAGCTTAGTTTCTGCTCGTCCCGAGCAGGTAAACGATAACAAAGATAATTTCTGGAGTGACATGCCATCATAACCTTGATCATACTATTGTAAGCATATGTAATGAATGCAGCGATCAAAACAATGTAAATGACATGAGTAAACAAATGAATCATATAGCAAAGACTTTTCATGAATAGTACTTCAAGACAAGCATCAATAAGTCTTGCATAAGAGTTAACTCATAAAGCAATAATTCATAGTAGAGGCATTGAAGCAACACAAAGGAAGATGAAGTTTCAGCGGTTGCTTTCAACTTATAACATGTATATCCCATGGATAGTGTCAATGTAAAGTAATATAACAAGTGCAATATGCAAGTATGTAGGAATCAATGCACAGTTCACACAAGTGTTTGCTTCTTGAGGTGGAGAGAGATAGGTGAACTGACTCAACAATAAAAGTAAAAGAAAGGTCCTTCAAAGAGGAAAGCATCGATTGCTATATTTGTGCTAGAGCTTTGGTTTTGAAAACAAGAAACAATTTTGTCAACGGTAGTAATAAAGCACATGTGTTATGTAAATTATATCTTACAAGTTGCAAGCCTCATGCATAGTATACTAATAGTGCCCGCACCTTGTCCTAATTAGCTTGGATTACCGGGATTATCGCAATGCACATGTTTTAACCAAGTGTCACAAAGGGGTACCTCTATGCCGCATGTACAAAGGTCTAAGGAGAAAGCTCGCATTGGATTTCTCGCTATTGATTATTCTCAACTTAGACATCCATACCGGGACAACATAGACAACAGATAATGGACTCCTCTTTAATGCATAAGCATGTAGCAACAATTAATTTTCTCATATGAGATTGAGGATATTTGTCCAAAACTGAAACTTCCACCATGGATCATGGCTTTAGTTAGCGGCCCAATGTTCTTCTCTAACAATATGCATGCTCTAACCATTAGGTGGTAAATCTCCCTTACTTCAGACAAGACGAACATGCATAGCAACTCACATGATATTCAACAAAGAGTAGTTGATGGCGTCCCCAGGAACATGGTTATCGCACAACAAGCAACTTAATAAGAGATAAAGTGCATAAGTACATATTCAATACCACAATAGTTTTTAGGCTATTTGTCCCATGAGCTATATATTGTAAAAATAAAGAATGGAAATTTTAAAGGTAGCACTCAAGCAATTTACTTTGGAATGGCGGAGAAATACCATGTAGTAGGTAGGTATGGTGGACACAAATGGCATAGTGGTTGGCTCAAGGATTTTGGATGCATGAGAAGTATTCCCTCTCGATACAAGGCTTAGGCTAGCAAGGCTATTTGAAACAAACACAAGGATGAACCGGTGCAGCAAAACTCACATAAAAGACATATTGTAAACATTATAAGACTCTACACCGTCTTCCTTGTTGTTATCTAGACATTAGAGAGACCAAATATGCAAACCAAATTTTAGCAAGCTCTATGTATTTCTTCATTAATAGGTGCAAAGTATATGATGCAAGAGCTTAAACATGAGCACAACAATTGCCAAGTATCACATTATCCAAGACATTATAGCAATTACTACATGTATCATTTTCCAATTCCAACCATATAACAATTTAACGAAGAAGAAACTTCGCCATGAATACTATGAGTAAAGCCTAAGGACATATTTGTCCATATGCAACATCGGAGCGTGTCTCTCTCCCACACAATGAATGCTAGGATCCATTTTATTCAAACAAAACAAAAACAAAAACAAACCGACGCTCCAAGCAAAGCACATAAGATGTGGCCGAATAAAAATATAGTTTCAGGGGAGGAACCTGATAATGTTGTCGATGAAGAAGGGGATGCCTTGGGCATCCCTTGGGCATCCCCAAGCTTAGACGCTTGAGTCTTCTTGAAATATGCAGGGATGAACCACCGGGGCATCCCCAAGCTTAGAGCTTTCACTCTTCTTGATCATATTGTATCATCTTCCTCTCTTGACCCTTGAAAACTTCCTCCACACCAAACTCGAAACAACTCATTTGAGGGTTAGTGCATAATAAAAATCCACATGTTCAGAGGTGACACAATCATTCTTAACACTTCTGGACATTGCACAAAGCTACTGGAAGTTAATGGAACAAAGAAATCCATCCCACATAGCAAAAGAGGCAATGCGAAATAAAAGGCAGAATCTGTCAAAACAGAACAGTCCGTAAAGACGAATTTTATTGAGGCACCAGACTTGCTCAAATGAAAATGCTCAAATTGAATGAAAGTTGTGTACATATCTGAGGATCACTCACGTAAATTGGCATAATTTTCTGAGTTACCTACAGAGAATTTTTTCCAGATTCGTGACAGCAAAGAAATCTGTTTATGCGCAGTAATCCAAATCTAGTATGAACCTTACTATCAACGATTTTACTTGGCACAACAATGCACAAAACTAAGATAAGGAGAGCTTGCTACAGTAGTAACAACTTCCAAGACTCAAATATAAAACAAAATTACTGTAGCAAAGTAAACACATGGGTTATTGATGACCCACAAGTATAGGGGGTGTATCGTAGTATCTTCGATAAGTAAGAATGTCGATCCCAACGAGGAGCAGAAGGTGTTGACAAGCAGTTTCGATGAAGGATTCACTGTAAATGCTCACAGACAAGTATTCAGGGGGTTTTGATGTAACAGATGAATAAAGTACGAGTAAGTAAAGTGCGAGAGTAACAATTGCAGCGAGTGGCCCAATCCTTTTTAGCACAAAGGACAAGCCGGTTTGTTTACTTATGATGACCAAACGTTCTCGAGGACACACGGGATTTTAGTCTAGTGTTTTCGCTACATACGGCTAATTAATCTTCATTGTTTTGATAAGTGTTGTGTGGGTGAACCTGTGCTAATGTACCGCCCTTCCTAGGACTAATACATACTTGTGATTATACCCCTTGCAAGCATCCGCAACTACAAGAAAGTAATTAAGATAAATCTAACCATAGCCTTAAACTCTGAGATCCTGCTATCCCTCCTGCATCGATATACCAACGGGGGTTTAGGTTTCTGTCACTCCGGCAACCCCGCAATTGGCAAACGAGTACAAGATGCATTCCCCTAGGCCCATAAAGGTGAAGTGTCGTGTAGTCGACGTTCACACGACACCACTAGAAGAATAACACCACAACTTAAATATCATAACATTGAATATTACTCAACCATACTTCACTACTAACATTTAGACTTCACCCATGTCCTCAAGAACTAAACGAACTACTCACGAGACATCATATGGAACATGATCAGAGGTGATATGATAATGAATAACAATCTGAACATAAACCTTGGTTCAACGGTTTCACTCAATAGCATCAATAACTAGTAGAAATCAACACCGGGAGAGTTTCCCCTATCAAACAATCAAGATCAAACCCAAATTGCTACAGCGGTGATGATGTGCAGCGGTGGAGACGGCGGTGATGATGATGAAGATGATGATGATGGTGATGGAGATGATGTCCAACTTGATGGCGGTGACGATGGCGTCGATTTCCCCCTCCCGGAGGGAATTTCCCCGGCGGATCTCAGCCCGCCGGAGAGCTCTTTTCTCTCTGGTGTTCTCCGCCCCGCAGAGGCGGCTGTAACTCTTCGCGAGGTACCCTCTGGAGCTTAGGTTTTCGGGACGAAGGATTTCGTGAAGAAAAGGAGGCGAGAGGGGCTGTGGGCCCCCCTCCTCACAGGGCGGCGCGGCCAGCCCTTGGGCCACGCCGGCCTATGGGGTGGGCCCACCTCGGGTCCCCTCAGCTCCCCCTTCTGGCTCACTTCGTCATCTAAATATGAAATATATCAATGAATAAGTATTATGTCCAAATATGAAATATATCAATGAATAACAGCAAATTATGATATAAAATAGTGATGCAAATTGGACGTATCAACTCCCCCCAAGCTTAGACTTCGCTTGTCCCCAAGCGAAACTGAACTCGGTAAACAGGACCACATGTTTATGGAGTGAAGAGTCGATAAATAAAATACGGACAAGAAGCATCATATTCATTCACACAAGACATTCTAGTAAACATCTTCCTCATATAACTCAACTTGAAACAAGTATAAGGTAATCACAAATAAAGGTGCATAAGAAATCATAGTTGGTGATGGCAAACTTCGTTCTTGGTCAGAGAACAATTAACAGATTATACTTATCTCATTGAGCAGCGCTCTCATGTTAAAGTTTATATGGCACAACTTGCATACTCAATCATAATAGTCTCCTCATGATCATTGATAACTTGCAAAGCTATATTCATTTAGATAAAACTTGAACTAAACAAGGAAGAATAAAAGACATGATGAAGCAAATCACAATATAATGGTTTGATCACGACTACTCAAATGCTTGCTTGAGATGGAGGGAAATAGGTTTACTGACTCAACATAAAGTAAAAGACAGGCCCTTCGCAGAGGGAAGCAGGGATTAAATCATGTGCTAGAGCTTTTTCAGTTTTGAAGTCATATAAAGAGAATAAAAGTAATATTTTGAGAGGTGTTTGTTGTTGTCAACGACTGGTAGCGGGTACTCTAACCCCCTTGCCAGACAAACCTTCAAAGAGCGGCTCCCATTTTATTTTTATTTTATATGGCACTCCTTCCAACCTTTCTTTCACAAACCATGGCTAACCGAATCCTCGGGTGCCTGCCAACAATCTCATACCATGAAGGAGTGCCTTTTTATTTTAGTTTTATTATGATGACACTCCCCCCAACCTTTGCTTACACAAGCCATGGCTAACCGAATCCTTCGGGTGCCGTCCATCAATCACATACCATGGAGGAGTGTCTATTTTTATTAATTAATTTGGGACTGGGAATCCCATTGCCAGCTCTTTTTGCAAAATTATTGGATACGCGGATGAAGCCACTAGTCCATTGGTGAAAGTTGCCCAACAAGATTGAAAGATAAAACACCACATACTTCCTCATGAGCTATAAAACATTGACACAAATAAGAGATAGTAAATTTTGAATTATTTAAAGGTAGCACACGAAGTATTTACTTGGAATGGCAGGAAATACCATGTAGTAGGTAGTTATGGTGGACACAAATGGCATAGGTTTGGGTTCAGGTTTGGATGCACGAGAAGTATTCCCTCTCAGTACAAGTCTTTGGCTAGCAAGGTTAATTAGCAAGCATAAGAGTCGAGGGAAACAAACAAATATACATGTGATAGAAATAATCATGCATCTTCCTTGTAAGCACAAACAGTTTTAACTTCAGAATAATAAGCTATGAGCTAACAAGAAAGAAAGACAATGAAACAACTACATGTACTCTTCTTTCCTATTTAAACCTCAAAGTGTTGTTGCTATTGACCAATGCTAAGTTTGCCAAAACCAAATAGATTTATTCAATGCTCCCAAAGTGATACCAATACTAAAATCAAGGTCAATCATATAATAGAGATTGCAAACTAAAATAAGATGTGCAATATGTAAATGATAAGACTTCTCATTAATATTCCATAATGATAACTCACACCAAGGGATACATAGACAACCAACTAAAGGAGAGATACTTCCACATTGCAACCCATCTTATATGATAACTTCCCTACTCATGATATGACACTACTTGACAGTAAAAAGTAAAAGGTAGTGATGATGTGATACCGTGGCACTCCCACAAGCTTGGAACAAACCAAGGGGATGCCAATACCGATGATGAATTACTCCTTCGGCGATGGTGGTGATGAAATCCTCCCGCGCTTCTTACAGATCTCCTTCAGCTTCAGTTTCTCGGCTTGGCAATTCTGCACTAAGACTCGAAGAGATTCATTGTTATTTGAAGTTGGCGGTGGCGACCTTGTGATGGGAATCGAGTAATATTCCAGCATTCTACGGAGACGGTAGTTCTCCTCCTGGAGTATCTCCACTTCTCTTCTTAGAGCCCGGTATCGATCACAAAACTCATCGGTAGTCCGTAGAGCTTCTTCCAACACGGGGAAAGAATCGAGGCTAAGAGCAGGTGGTAAGGGTCCCTGCAAGTTATGAGAAAAAGAACGTCGAGTGTCAACATATCCCACCAAGATTTGCTTACTCCCAACGGCTTGCTGCTCTTGTTTTGATGACACCCTTTTCACTTCTTCCTCCGAAAGCCCCTTGCCCTTGTTCTTGGAGACCATGGTGCTTCTAGATTGAAAACAGATCCTGGCAGAAACAGCTCGAAACAAAACACGTCGAGAAAACGATATACGGACCTCCAGGGGTCCGGGGGATTATATAGCAAAAAAAATTATGTCAAAAGGAAAGTACCAGGTCGAACCGGAGTCGGAAAGAGGCGACGAGGCGGCCAGCTCATAGGGCGGCGCGGCCTGGCTGGGGCCCACGCCGGCCTATGAGGGCACGCCCTCGTGCGTCTCCTCTACTCCGTTTCGATCTCGTAATTTTTCATATTTTCCAAAAACAGCAAAAACATTGTTCGGAAAGTAAATCGCGAACTTTTCATTACCAGTACTGTTACCTATTCAAAGTCGAGTTCTGGCGGACTGTCAATTTGTCCTTTGATGAAGGCCTCCGGTGTTTTCACTCGAATAATATCAACATCTACATTGTAAGAATCACCTGAGATATAATGCTTGAGTCTTTGTCCATTCACCACTTGTGTGGCATCGCCTTGGAGAGAGCTAATTTTAATTGCTCCTGAACGATACACCTCCTCAACAACATATGGTCCTTCCCACTTCGAGAGTAATTTCCCTGCAAAGAATCTGAGACGAGACCGATACAATAGGACTTTATCCCCAATATTAAATTCTCTTTTGATAATCCTTCTATCATGCCATTTCTTAACTTTCTCTTTAAAGAGTTTAGCATTTTCATAGGCTTCACTTCTCCATTCATCTAGAGAACTCAATTGCAACAACCTCTTATTACCGGCAAGTTTAGGATCTTTATTTAATTCTCTAACTGCCCAATAAGCTTTGTGCTCTAGTTCTAAAGGTAAATGACAAGCTTTCCCATAAACCATTTTATAAGGTGACATTCCCATGGGATTTTTATAAGCAGTTCTATAAGCCCATAGTGCATCCTTCAATTTACTAGCCCAATTCTTTCTAGTTTTATTAACAGTCTTTTGCAAGATAGATTTAATCTCTCTATTTGATAGTTCTACTTGCCCACTAGTTTGAGGATGATAAGCGGAAGCAATTCTATGATTAATACCATATTTAGCAAGAGTTTTTCTAAAACCACCATGAATAAAATGAGAACCTCCATCAGTCATAGTATATCTAGGAACTCCAAATCGAGGAAAAATAATATCTAGAAGCATTTTTAGAGAGGTCTCACCATCAGCACTTTTTATGGGTATGGCTTCCACCCATTTAGTAACATAATCAACAGCGACAAGTATATGAGTGTTACCTTCTGAAGAGGGAAAAGGTCCCATGAAGTCAAATCCCCAACAATCAAATGGTTCAATAACAAGAGTATAATTCATAGGCATTTCATTACGTCTGGAGATATTACCAACCCTTTGACATTCATCACAAGATAAAATAAACTCCCTTGCATCCTTGAAGAGGGTTGGCCAATAAAAACCTGATTGTAGAACCTTTTGCGCGGTTCTATCTCCGGCGTGATGTCCTTCATAAGCACTACCATGACATTTGCTCAATATCTCTTGTTGTTCATATTCGGGAACACATCTTCGCAGAATACCATCCACTCCTTCTTTATATAAGTGTGGGTCATCCCAAAAATAATGCCTCAAGTCATAAAAGAATTTCCTCCTTTGCTGGGCTGAAAAGGTTGGAGGCAAGTACTTGGAAACAATAAAGTTAGCATAATCAGCATACCAAGGGCTATCTCGCGAGCTCACCTTTATTACAGCCAATTGTTCATTTGGAAAACTATCATTAACAGGAACAGGATCATAAGCAATATTTTCCAATCTAGACAAATTATCAGCAACAGGATTATCAACACCTTTCCTATCTACAATATGCAAATCAAATTCTTGCAACAGAAGCACCCATCTAATAAGCCTTGGCTTAGCATATTTATTTTGCATAAGGTATCTAATTGCAGCATGATCAGTATGAATTGTAACTTTTGAATCAACAATATAAGATCTAAACTTATCACAAGCAAAGACTACAGCTAACAATTCCTTTTCAGTTGTAGCATAATTTCTTTGAGCAGCATCAAGAGTTTTACTAGCATAATGAATAACATTCAACTTTTTATCTACTCGCTGTCCAAGAACAGCGCCTATAGCAAAATCACTAGCTTCACACATAATTTCAAAAGGTAAGTTCCAATCAGGAGGTTCAACTATAGGAGCAGTTGTTAAGGCTTTCTTTAGAGTTTCAAAAGCTTCCTTACAATCATCATCAAAAACAAAAGGTACATCTTTTTGAAGAAGATTAGTAAGAGGTTTTGAAATCTTGGAGAAGTCTTTAATAAACCTCCTATAAAACCCAGCGTGACCAAGAACACTACGAATACCTTTAACATCCCTGGGATAGGGCATCTTCTCAATTACTTCAACTTTAGCTCTATCAACTTCAATACCTCTCTCAGAAATTTTATGTCCCAATACAATTCCTTCATTCACCATAAAGTGGCATTTCTCCCAATTAAGAACAAGGTTAGTTTCTTCACACCTCTGCAAAACTTTATCAAGGTTCCGCAAGCAATTATCAAAAGAATTTCCATAGACAGAAAAATCATCCATGAATACCTCTACAATATTCTCGCAAAAGCCATGAAAAATAGCAGACATGCATCTTTGAAAAGTAGCAGGGGCATTACATAAACCAAAAGGCATACGTCTATAAGCATAAGTTCCATAGGGACAAGTGAAAGTGGTTTTCTCTTGATGTAGGATAACGTTGCATAGAAAACAAAAATTTTCCTACCGCGAACACGCAATCCAAGCCAAGATGCAATCTAGAAGACGGTAGCAACGAGGGGGTATCGAGTCTCACCCTTGAAGAAATTCCAAAGCCTACAAGAGGAGGCTCTTGTTGCTGCGGTAGACGTTCACTTGCCGCTTGCAAAAGCGCGTAGAAGATCTTGATCACGATCGGTTCCGGCGCCACGAACGGGCAGCACCTCCGTACTCGGTCACACGTTCGGTTGTTGATGAAGACGACGTCCACCTCCCGTTCCAGCGGGCAGCGGAAGTAGTAGCTCCTCTTGAATCCGACAGCACGACGGCGTGGTGTCGGTGGTGGTGGAGAACTCCGGCGGAGCTTCGCTAAAGCTACGCGGGAGATATGGAGGAGAGGGGGGCGGCTAGGGTTTGGGAGGGGGTGGCCGGCCTCAAGGGGGTGCGGCCAACTTGTGGCTTTTGTGTGGCCGGCCCCCTCCCCTATGCCCCTCATTATATAGGTGGAACCCCAAGTGTTGGTATCCAAGTCTTCGAATAAGACCCGAACCAAAAACCTTCCATATGGAGGGGAAACCTAGCCAAGCTAGGACTCCCACTAGAGGTGGGAGTTCCACCTCCCATATGGGGGGTGGCCGGCCCCCTAAGGGGGAGTCCACTTGGGACTCCTCCCCCACTAGGGTTGGCCGGCCATGGAGGTGGAGTCCCATGTGGACTCCACCTTCCTTGGTGGTTTCTTCCGGACTTTTCTAGAACCTTCTAGAACCTTCCATAGAACCTTCCGCGACATTTTAATTCACATAAAATGACATCCTATATATGAATCTTATTCTCCGGACCATTCCGGAACTCCTCGTGATGTCCGGGATCTCATCCGGGACTCCGAACAAATATTCGAACTCCATTCCATATTCAAGTACTACCATTTCAACATCCAACTTTAAGTGTGTCACCCTACGGTTCGTGAACTATGCGGACATGGTTGAGTACTCACTACGACCAATAACCAATAGCGGGATCTGGAGATCCATAATGGCTCCCACATATTCAACGATGACTTTTAGTGATCGAATGAACCATTCACATACAATACCAATTCCCTTTGTCACGCGATATTTTACTTGTCCGAGGTTTGATCTTCGGTATCACTCTATACCTTGTTCAACCTCGTCTCCTGACAAGTACTCTTTACTCGTACCGTGGTATGTGGTCTCTTATGAACTCATTCATATGATTGCAAGACATTAGACGACATTCCACCGAGAGGGCCCAGAGTATATCTATCCGTCATCGGGATGGACAAATCCCACTGTTGATCCATATGCCTCAACTCATACTTTCCGGATACTTAATCCCACCTTTATAGCCACCCATTTACGCAGTGGTGTTTGGTGTAATCAAAGTACCTTTCCGGTATAAGTGATTTACATGATCTCATGGTCATAAGGACTAGGTAACTATGTATCGAAAGCTTATAGCAAATAACTTAATGACGAGATCTTATGCTACGCTTAATTGGGTGTGTCCATTACATCATTCATATAATGATATAACCTTGTTATTAATAACATCCAATGTTCATGATTATGAAACTAATCATCCATTAATCAACAAGCTAGTTTAAGAGGCATACTAGGGACTTCTTGTTGTCTACATATCACACATGTACTAATGTTTCGGTTAATACAATTATAGCATGATATATAAACATTTATCATAAACATAAAGATATAAATAATAACCATTTTATTATTGCCTCTAGGGCATATCTCCTTCAGTCTCCCACTTGCACTAGAGTCAATAATCTAGATTACATTGTAATATACCTAACACCCATGGCATTCTGGTGTTGGTCATGCTTTGCTCTAGGGAGAGCTTTAGTCAACGGATCTGCTACATTCAGATCATTGTGTACTTTGCAAATCTTTACTTCTCCATCTTCGATGTACTCGCGAATCGAGTGGTAACGCAGCTTGATATGCTTCAGCCTCTTGTGTGACCTTGGCTCTTGTGCATTGGCGATGGCACCCATGTTATCACAGTAAATGATTAATGGGTCCAATGCACTAGGAACCACACCGAGCTCTACAATGAACCTCTTCATCCATACCGCTTCTGATGAAGCCTGCTGAAGCCGCTATGTACTACGATTCTGTTGAAGACTTCGCCACCGTGCACTGCTTCGAGCTTGCCCAGCTTACTGCAGCACCATTCAATATAAACACGTACCCAGATTGTGACTTAGAGTCATCAGGATCAGTGTTCCAACTTGCATCGGTGTAACCATTTACAACGAGCTCTTGGTCACTGATACGTCTCCGACATATCGATAATTTCTTATGTTCCATGCCACATTATTGATGTTATCTACATGTTTTATGCACACTTTATGTCATATTCGTGCATTTTCTGGAACTAACCTATTAACAAGATGCCGAAGTGCCAGTTGCTGTTTTCTGCTATTTTTGGTTTCAGAAATCCTAGTAACGAAATATTCTCGGAATTGGACGAAATCAACGCCCAGGGTCCTATTTTGCCACGAAGCTTCCAGAAGTCCGAAGAAGAGACGAAGAGGGGCCACGAGGGGGCCACACCCTAGGGCGGCGCGGCCCCCCTTGGCCGCGCGGCCCCGTGGTGTGGGGCCCTCGTGCCGCCTCTTGACCTGCCCTTCCGCCTACTTAAAGCCTCGCTGCGAAACCCCCAAGACCGAGAGCCACGATACGGAAAACCTTCCATAGACGCCGCCGCCGATCCCATCTCGGGGATCCAGGAGATCGCCTCCGGCACCCTGCCGGAGAGGGGAATCATCTCCCGGAGGACTCTACGCCGCCATGGTCGCCTCCGGAGTGATGTGTGAGTAGTCTACCCCTGGACTATGGGTCCATAGCAGTAGCTAGATGGTTGTCTTCTCCCCATTGTGCTTCATTGTCGGATCTTGTGAGCTGCCTAACATGATCAAGATCATCTATCTGTAATTCTATATGTTGCGTTTGTTGGGATCCGATGAATAGAGAATACTTGTTATGTTGATTATCAAAGTTATGTCTATGTGTTGTTTATGATCTTGCATGCTCTCCGTTACTAGTAGATGCTCTGGCCAAGTAGATGCTTGTGACTCCAAGAGGGAGTATTTATGCTCGATAGTGGGTTCATGCCTCCATTGATATCTGGGACAGTGATAGAAAGTTCTAAGGTTGTGGATGTGCTGTTGCCACTAGGGATAAAACATTAGTGCTATGTTCAAGGATGTAGTTACTAGTTACATTACGCGCAATACTTAATGCAATTGTCTGTTGTTAGCAACTTAATACTGGAGGGGGTTCGGATGATAACCTGAAGGTGGACTTTTTAGGCATAGATGCATGCTGGATGGCGATCTATGTACTTTGTCGTAATGCCCAATTAAATCTCACTATACTCATCATAATATATATGTGCATGGTCATGCCCTCTTTATTTGTCAATTGCCCAAATGTAATTTGTTCACCCAACATGCTGTTTGTCTTATGGGAGAGACACCTCTAGTGAACTGTGGACCCCGGTCCAATTCTCTATACTGAAATACAATCCACAGCAATACTGTTCTACTGTTTTCTGCAAACAATCATCTTCCACACAATACGGTTAATCCTTTGTTACAGCAAGCCGGTGAGATTGACAACCTCACTGTTTCGTTGGGGCAAAGTACTTTGGTTGTGTTGTGCAGGTTCCACGTTGGCGCCGGAATCTCTGGTGTTGCGCCGCACTACATCCCGCCGCCATCAACCTTCAACGTGCTTCTTGACTCCTACTGGTTCGATTAAACCTTGGTTTCTTACTGAGGGAAACTTGCCGCTGTGCGCATCACACCTTCCTCTTGGGGTTCCCAACGGACGTGTTAACCACACGCATCAAGCAAATTTCTGGCGCCGTTGCCGGGGAGATCAAGACACGCTGCAAGGGGAGTCTCCACTTCTCAATCTCTTTACTTTGTTTTTGTCTTGCTTAGTTTTATTTACTACTTTGTTTGCTGCACTAAATCAAAATACAAAAAAATTAGTTGCTAGTTTTACTTTATTTGCTATCTTGTTTGCTATATCAAAAACACAAAAAAATTTAGTTACTTGCATTTACTTTATCTAGTTTGCTTTATTTACTATTGCTAAAATGGCCAACCCTGAAAATACTAAGTTGTGTGACTTCACAACCACAAATAATAATGATTTCTTATGCACACCTATTGCTCCACCTGCTACTACAGCATAATTCTTTGAAATTAAACCTGCTTTACTAAATCTTGTTATGCGAGAGCAATTTTCTGGTGCTAGTTCTGATGATGCTGCTGCCCATCTCAATAATTTTGTTGAATTGTGTGAAATGCAAAAATATAAAGATGTAGATGGTGACATTATAAAATTAAAATTGTTCCCTTTCTCATTAAGAGGAAGAGCTAAAGATTGGTTGCTATCTCTGCCTAAGAATAGTATTGATTCATGGACTAAATGCAAGGATGCTTTTATTGGTAGATATTATCCCCCTGCTAAAATTATATCTTTGAGGAGTAGCATAATGAATTTTAAACAATTAGATACTGAACATGTTGCTCAAGCTTGGGAAAGAATGAAATCTCTGGTTAAAAATTGCCCAACTCATGGACTGACTACTTGGATGATCATCCAAACCTTCTATGCAGGACTAAATTTTTCTTCGCGGAATTTATTGGATTCAGCTGCTGGAGGTACCTTTATGTCCATCACTCTTGGTGAAGCAACAAAGCTTCTTGATAATATGATGATCAACTACTCTGAATGGCACACGGAAAGAGCTCCACAAGGTAAGAAGGTAAATTCTGTCGAAGAAACCTCTTCCTTGAGTGATAAGATTGATGCTATTATGTCTATGCTTGTGAATGATAGGACTAATATTGATCCTAATAATGTTCCGTTAGCTTCATTGGTTGCACAAGAAGAACATGTTGATGTAAACTTCATTTAAAGTAATAATTTCAACAACAATGCTTACCGGAACAATTCTAGTAACAACTATAGGCCATATCCTTATAATAATGGCAACGGCTATGGTAATTCTTATGGGAATTCTTACAACAATAATAGGAGTTCACCCCCTGGACTTGAAGCTATGCTTAAAGAATTTATTAGTACACAAACTGCTTTTAACAAATCTGTTGAAGAAAAGCTTGGGAAAATTGATATACTTGCTTCTAAAGTCGATAGTCTTGCTGCTGATGTTGATCTTTTGAAATCGAAAATTTTGCCTAATGAAAATCATCATAACAAAATTACTACTACAGCAAATGCCATCCAAGTTAGAATTAATGAGAATATAAGATTAATGGCTGAACTGCGTGCTAGGTGGGATAGAGAAGAAAATGAAAAACTAGCTAAAGAGAAGAATGTAGCTAAAGTTTGGACTATTACCACCACTTGTAATGCTAATGCTACACATGTTGCTGCACCTCCTACTAATAATAATAAAAGAATTGGTGTTAGCAATGTTTCCACTTCTAATGCAAAGCGAGAAACCGCCCGAAATCGCTAAAAGCTGAAACCGCTTCGTGATAAAATCGCTGAAATTTTTTCCAACATTGGGGATGATGATCCCATTGCTTTAGATTATAATGGTTTGAATTTTGATGATTGCCACATCTCTAAAGTTATAAAGTTCTTGCAAAAACTTGCTAAGAGTCCTAATGCTAGTGCTATAAATTTGGCTTTCACCCAACATATTACAAATGCTCTCATAAAAGCTAGAGAAGAGAAACTAGAGCGCGAAGCCTCTATTCCTAGAAAGCTAGAGGATGGTTGGGAGCCCATCATTAAGATGAAGGTTAAAGATTTTGATTGTAATGCTTTATGTGATCTTGGTGCAAGTATTTCTGTTATGCCTAAGAAAATTTATAATATGCTTGACTTGCCACCGCTGAAAAATTGTTATTTGGATGTTAATCTTGCTGATCATTCTACAAAG
The DNA here is from genome assembly GCF_019359855.2 of Lolium perenne. Classification (NCBI taxonomy): domain Eukaryota; kingdom Viridiplantae; phylum Streptophyta; class Magnoliopsida; order Poales; family Poaceae; genus Lolium; species Lolium perenne. The sequence goes on from NC_067244.2 coordinate 132,875,481, forward strand.
AAACCTTTGGGGAAAGTTGATAATGTTCGCATTACCGTTAACAATAACCTTGTCCCCGTTGATTTTGTTGTCTTGGATATTGAATGCAATGCATCTTGTCCCATTATATTGGGAAGACCTTTTCTTCGAACTGTTGGTGCTATCATTGATATGAAGGAAGGTAATATAAAATATCAATTTCCTCTCAAGAAAGGTATGGAACACTTCCCTAGAAAGAGAATGAAGTTACCTTTTGATTCTATTATTAGAACAAATTATGATGTTGACACTTCGTCTCTTGATAATACTTGATACACACTTTCTGCGCCTAGCTGAAAGGCGTTAAAGAAAAGCGCTTATGGGAGACAACCCATGTTTTTACCTACAGCACATTGTTTTTATTTTTGTGTCTTGGAAGTTGTTTACTACTGTAGCAACCTCTCCTTATCTTAGTTTAGTGTTTTATTGTGCCAAGTAAAGCCGTTGATAGAAAAGTTCATACTAGATTTGGATTACTGCGCAGAAACAGATTTCTTTGCTGTCACGAATCTGGGCTGTTTTCTCTGTAGGTAACTCAGAAAATTATGCCAATTTACGTGAGTGATCCTCAGATATGTACGCAACTTTCATTCAATTTGAGCATTTTCATTTGAGCAAGTCTGGTGCCTCGATAAAATTCATCAATACGAACTGTTCTGTTTTGACAGATTCTGCCTTTTATTTCGCATTGCCTCTTTTGCTATGTTGGATGAATTTCTTTGATCCATTAATGTCCAGTAGCTTTATGCAATGTCCAGAAGTGTTAAGAATGATTGTGTCACCTCTGAATATGTTAATTTTTATTGTCGCTAACCCTCTAATGAGTTGTTCTAAGTTTGGTGTGGAGGAAGTTTTCAAGGATCAAGAGAGGAGTATGATGCAACATGATCAAGGAGAGTGAAAGCTCTAAGCTTGGGGATGCCCCGGTGGTTCACCCCTGCATATTCTAAGAAGACTCAAGCGTCTAAGCTTGGGGATGCCCAAGGCATCCCCTTCTTCATCGACAACATTATCAGGTTCCTCCCCTGAAACTATATTTTTATTCCATCACATCTTATGTGCTTTTCTTGGAGCGTCGGTTTGTTTTTGTTTTTTGTTTTGTTTGAATAAAATGGATCCTAGCATTCACTTTATGGGAGAGAGACACGCTCCGCTGTAGCATATGGACAAGTATGTCCTTAGTTTCTACTCATAGTATTCATGGCGAAGTTTCTTCTTCGTTAAATTGTTATATGGTTGGAATTGGAAAATGATACATGTAGTAATTGCTATTAATGTCTTGGGTAATGTGATACTTGGCAATTGTTGTGCTCATGTTTAAGCTCTTGTATCATATGCTTTGCACCCATTAATGAAGAAATACATAGAGCATGCTAAAATTTGGTTTGCATATTTGGTTTCTCTAAGGTCTAGATAATTTCTAGTATTGAGTTTGAACAACAAGGAAGACGGTGTAGAGTCTTATAATGTTTTCAATATGTCTTTTATGTGAGTTTTGCTGCACCGGTTCATCCTTGTGTTTGTTTCAAATAAGCCTTGCTAGCCTAAACCTTGTATCGAGAGGGAATACTTCTCATGCATCCAAAATACTTGAGCCAACCACTATGCCATTTGTGTCCACCATACCTACCTACTACATGGTATTTTCCGCCATTCCAAAGTAAATTGCTTGAGTGCTACCTTTAAAATTCCATCATTCACCTTTGCAATATATAGCTCATGGGACAAATAGCTTAAAAACTATTGTGGTATTGAATATGTAATTATGCACTTTATCTCTTATTAAGTTGCTTGTTGTGCGATAATCATGTTTACTGGGGACGCCATCAACTACTCTTTGTTGAATTTCATGTGAGTTGCTATGCATGTTCGTCTTGTCTGAAGTAAGAGAGATCTACCACCTTATGGTTAAGCATGCATATTGTTAGAGAAGAACATTGGGCCGCTAACTAAAGCCATGATCCATGGTGGAAGTTTCAGTTTTGGACAAATATCCTCAATCTCATATGAGAAAATTATTAATTGTTGTTACATGCTTATGCATAAAAGAGGAGTCCATTATCTGTTGTCTATGTTGTCCCGGTATGGATGTCTAAGTTGAGAATAATCAATAGCGAGAAATCCAATGCGAGCTTTCTCCTTAGACCTTTGTACAAAGCGGCATAGAGGTACCCCTTTGTGACACTTGGTTAAAACATGTGCATTGCGATGATCCGGTAGTCCAAGCTAATTAGGACAAGGTGCGGGCACTATTAGTACACTATGCATGAGGCTTGCAACTTGTAAGATATAATTTACATGATACATATGCTTTATTACTACCGTTGACAAAATTGTTTCATGTTTTCAAAATCAAAGCTCTAGCACAAATATAGCAATCGATGCTTTTCCTCTATGGAGGACCATTTTTTTACTTTCAATGTTGAGTCAGTTCACCTATTTCTCTCCACCTCAAGAAGCAAACACTTGTGTGAACTGTGCATAGATTCCTACATACTTGCATATTGCACTTATTATATTACTCTATGTTGACAATTATCCATGAGATATACATGTTACAAGTTGAAAGCAACCGCTGAAACTTAATCTTCCTTTGTGTTGCTTCAATGCTTTTACTATGAATTATTGCTTTATGAGTTAACTCTTATGCAAGACTTATTGATGCTTGTCTTGAAGTGCTATTCATGAAAAGTCTTTGCTATATGATTCACTTGTTTACTCATGTCATATACATTGTTTTGATCGCTGCATTCACTACATATGCTTTACAAATAGTATGATCAAGGTTATGATGGCATGTCACTCCAGAAATTATCTGTGTTATCGTTTTACCTGCTCGGGACGAGCAGAACTACGCTTGGGGATGCTGATACGTCTCCGACGTATCGATAATTTCTTATGTTCCATGCCACATTATTGATGTTATCTACATGTTTTATGCACACTTTATGTCATATTCGTGCATTTTCTGGAACTAACCTATTAACAAGATGCCGAAGTGCCGATTCTTTGTTTCTGCTGTTTTTGGTTTCAGAAATCCTAGTAACGAAATATTCTCGGAATTGGACGAAATCAACGCCCAGGGTCCTATTTTGCCACGAAGCTTCCAGAAGTCCGAAGAAGAGACGAAGAGGGGCCACGAGGGGGCCACACCCTAGGGCGGCGCGGCCCCCCCTTGGCCGCGCGGCCCTGTGGTGTGGGGCCCTCGTGCCGCCTCTTGACCTGCCCTTCCGCCTACTTAAAGCCTCCGTTGCGAAACCCCGCATCGAGAGCCACGATACGGAAAACCTTCCCGGAGACGCCGCCGCCGCCGATCCCATCTCGGGGGATCCAGGAGATCGCCTCCGGCACCCTGCCGGAGAGGGGAATCATCTCCCGGAGGACTCTACGCCGCCATGGTCGCCTCCGGAGTGATGTGTGAGTAGTCTACCCCTGGACTATGGGTCCATAGCAGTAGCTAGATGGTTGTCTTCTCCCCATTGTGCTTCATTGTCGGATCTTGTGAGCTGCCTAACATGATCAAGATCATCTATCTGTAATTCTATATATTGCGTTTGTTGGGATCCGATGAATAGAGAATACTTGTTATGTTGATTATCAAAGTTATGTCTATGTGTTGTTTATGATCTTGCATGCTCTCCGTTACTAGTAGATGCTCTGGCCAAGTAGATGCTTGTGACTCCAAGAGGGAGTATTTATGCTCGATAGTGGGTTCATGCCTCCATTGATATCTCGGGACGGTGAGAAAGTTCTAAGGTTGTGGATGTGCTGTTGCCACTAGGGATAAAACATTAGTGCTATGTTCAAGGATGTAGTTACTAGTTACATTACGCGCAATACTTAATGCAATTGTCTGTTGTTAGCAACTTAATACTGGAGGGGGTTCGGATGATAACCTGAAGGTGGACTTTTTAGGCATAGATGCATGCTGGATGGCGGTCTATGTACTTTGTCGTAATGCCCAATTAAATCTCACTATACTCATCATAATATGTATGTGCATGGTCATGCCCTCTTTATTTGTCAATTGCCCAACTGTAATTTGTTCACCAACATGCTGTTTGTCTTATGGGAGAGACACCTCTAGTGAACTGTGGACCCCGGTCCAATTCTCTATACTGAAATACAATCCACTGCAATACTGTTCTACTGTTTTCTGCAAACAATCATCTTCCACACAATACGGTTAATCCTTTGTTACAGCAAGCCGGTGAGATTGACAACCTCACTGTTTCGTTGGGGCAAAGTACTTTGGTTGTGTTGTGCAGGTTCCACGTTGGCGCCGGAATCTCTGGTGTTGCGCCGCACTACATCCCGCCGCCATCAACCTTCAACGTGCTTCTTGACTCCTACTGGTTTGATTAAACCTTGGTTTCTTACTGAGGGAAACTTGCCGCTGTGCGCATCACACCTTCCTCTTGGGGTTCCCAACGGACGTGTTAACCACACGCATCAGTCACCTCCATAACAAAGAAACATATCCTTAGTTCTTTTCAAGTACTTCAGGATATTCTTGACCGCTGCCCAGTGTTCCATTCCTGGATCACTTTGATATCTGCTAGTCAAACTAACAGCATGTGCTATATCCGGTCTAGTACATAGCATGGCATACATGATAGATCCTACTGCCGAGGCATAGGGGATTTTACTCATCCTTTCTCTTTCTTCTGCCGTAGCCGGTCCTTGAGTCTTACTCAAGACTTTGCCTGGTAACATAGGTAAGAACCCTTTCTTACTTTCTTCCATTCTAAACTTCTTTAGAATCTTGTCCAGATATGTACTCTGTGATAGCCCTATTAGGCGTCTTGATCTATCTCTATAGATCTTTATGCCTAATATATATGATGCTTCACCAAGGTCTTTCATTGAAAAACTATTATTCAAATAACCTTTAACACTGCTTAATAGTTCTATATCATTCCCGATTAATAATATGTCATCTACATATAATATCAGGAATGCTACAGAGCTCCCACTCACTTTCTTGTAAATACAGGCCTCTCCATGACACTGTATAAACCCGAAGTCTTTGATCACCTTATCAAAGCGTCGGTTCCAACTTCTCGATGCTTGCTTCAGTCCATAGATTGAACGCTGAAGTTTGCATACTTTGTCAGCATTTTTAGGATCGACAAAACCTTTGGGTTGTACCATATACAACTCTTCCTCAATGTCTCCATTAAGGAACGCCGTTTTGACATCCATCTGCCAAATCTCATAATCGAAAAATGCAGCTATTGCTAACAAAATCCTCACAGATTTTAGCTTCGCTACAGGTGAGAAAGTCTCATCGTAGTCAACACCTTGAATTTGTCGGAAACCCTTTGCGACAAGTCGAGCTTTATAGACAGAATATTACCATCGGCAGCTGTTTTTCTCTTGAAGATCCATTTATTTTCGACAGCCTTTCGGCTATCAGGTAAGTCTACCAAAGTCCATACTTTGTTATCATACATGGATCCCATTTCGGATTTCATGGCTTCTAGCCATTTGTTGGAATCTGGGCTCATCATTGCTTCTTCATACGTCGCAGGGTCCTCATCATTGTTATCCACAATCATGACATTTAGACAAGGATCATACCAATCAGGAGTGGTACGTTCCCTTGTCGATCTGCGAGGTTTAGTAGTTTCCTCGTTCGAAGTTTCATGATCATTATCATTAGCTTCCTCTGTTGCCGGCGTAGGCGGTACTGGTACAACTTCCGGATCGCGCTACTCGATCAACGAGTATAGATTCATCAATCTCATCGAAGTTCTACTGTTCTTCCAGTCACTTCTTGAGTGAGACATTCTTTCTCAAGAAAGGTTCGGGGCTTAGCAACAATGATGTTGCGTTCGGAGCTGTGATAGAAAGTGTACCCTATAGTGTCCTTAGGGTATCCGCTGAAGACGCATTTCTCCGCTGTGGGTTCTAGCTTGTCCGGTTGTAACTTCTTTACATAGGCTTCGCAACCCCAAACTTTCAGAACGATGACTTAGGTTTCTTATTAAACCATAATTCATACGGTGTCGTTTCTACGGATTTTGATGGTGCTCTATTTAAAGTGAATGCGGCTGTCTCTAATGCATAACTCCAAAATGATAATGGCAAATCAGTAAGAGACATCATAGAATGAACCATATCTAAGAGAGTTCGATTACGACGTTCGGACACACCGTTACGTTGAGGTGTTCCCGGTGGTGTCAATTGTGAAAGTATTCCGCATTTCTTTAAATGCATGCCAAACTCATAACTCAGATATCCACCTCCACGATCAGATCGTAGAAATTTAATCTTCTTGTTACGTTGATTTTATACTTCACTTTGAAATTCCTTAAACTTCTCGAAAGTTTCGGATTTATGTTTCATGAAATAGATATACCCATATCTACTCAGATCATCTGTGAAGGTTAGAACATAACGATAACCACCACGCGATGCTACGCTCATTGGTCCGCATACATCGGTATGTATGATTTCCAATAAGTCAGTAGCTCGCTCCATCATACCAGAAAATGGAGTCTTAGTCATTTTACCCATTAGACATGCTTCGCATCTATCAAGTGACTCAAAGTCAAGTGATTCAAGTAATCCATCAGTATGGAGTTTCTTCATGCGTTTCACTCCAATATGACCAAGACGACAGTGCCACATATAAGTAGAATTATCATTCAATTTAATTCGCTTAGCATCAATGTTATGTATATGCGTATCACTACTATCGAGATCTAACAGAAATAAGCCATTCTTTTGTGGTGCTCGACCATAAAAGATATTATTCATAAAAATAGAACAACCATTATTCTCAGACTTGAATGAATAACCGTCTTGCATTAAACAAGATCCAGATATAATGTTCATGCTCAACGCAGGTACATAATAGCAATTATTTAGGCTTAAAACTAATCCCGAAGGTAGATGTAGAGGAAGTGTGCCGACTGCGATCACATTGACCTTGGATCCGTTTCCAACGCGCATCGTCACTTCATCTTTCAGCAGTTGTCGTTTATTCTTTAGTTCCTGTTTCGAGTTACAATTATGAGCACCCGAACCAAAGATCAAATACCCAGGTACTAGAACGAGAACCAGTGAAATGAACATCTATAACATGTATATCAGATATACCTTCTTTCTTCTTCTTGACAAGGCCGCTTTTCGTATCAGCCGATACTTGGAGCAATTACGTTTCCAGTGTCCCTTCTCCTTGCAAGAATAGCACTCAAGATCGGGCTTAGGGCCGTTCTTAGGTTTCACAGGAGGTGTGGCAGCTTTCTTGCCACCCTTCTTGAATTTTCCCTTAGACTTGCCCTGTTTCTTGAAACTGGTGGTCTTGTTGACCATCAACACTTGGTGCTCTTTCTTGATCTCAATCTCAGCAGCTTTTAGCATGCCAAAGAGTTCAGGTAACTCCTTGTTCATGTTCTGCATATTGTAGTTCATCACGAAGTTCTTGTAACTTGGTGGCGTTGATTGAAGGACACGATTAATCCCTACCGTTAGGAATCACTATTCCCAAGTCACTGAGTTTCTTCGCATGCCCGGTCATGGCGAGCATGTGCTCACTAACGGAGCTGCCTTCTTCCATCATGCAGCTGAAGAATTGTTTCGATGCTTCATAGCATTCCACGGCCGCATGAGTCTCAAAAATAGCTTTCAGCTCTTTCATCAACTCATGAGGATCGTGGTGCTCAAAACGTTTTTGAAGATCGGATTCCAGCATCGCATAGGATGGCACACTGAACTTGAGAGTACCGTATTTTCCGAGTCTCGTAAACAGCTTTTACTTCATCGGTTTCAGTTTCTGCAGGAGGGTCACCTAGCGGTGCATCAAGCACATATTGCAGATTTCCGCCAGAGAGGAAGATCCTCACATGACGGAACCAGTCGGTGAAGTTGCTACCGTTGCTCTTAAGTTTCTCTTTCTCTAGGAACTGATTAAAATTGATTGGGGACGCCATCTCTACAACATATATTTGCAAAAGTTTAGACTAAGTTTATGACAGATTGAGTTCAAATTTTAATTCAACATAATTAAAAATCTAAGTGAACTCCCACTCAAAACAATATCCCTCGCATTGTCTTAGTGATCACACGAACCAAATCCACCGCACCTAAACCCGATCATCACGAGAAAAGGTGTGATTTCAATGGCGAACACTCAAAGTGTTCATCATATCAACCATATGATTCATGCTCTACCTTTCGGTATCACGTGTTCCGAGACCATGTCTGTACATGCTAGGCTCATCAAGGTCACCTTAGTATCCGCATGTGCAAAACTGTCTTGCACCCGTTGTATGTACTTATTGAATCTATCACACCCGATCATCACGAGATGCTTCGAAACGACAAGACTTGGTAACGGTGCTACTAAGGATGAACACTTTATTATCTTGAGATTTTAGTGAGGGATCATCTTATAATGCTACCGTCGCGATCTAAGCAAAATAAGATGCATAAAAGGATTAACATCACATGCAGTTCATATGTGATATGATATGGCCCTTTTGTCTTTGCGCCTTTGATCTTCATCTCCAAAGCACGGACATGATCTCCATCATCTTCGGGCATGATCTCCATCATCGTCGGCATAGCGTCAAGGTCAATGGCGCCGTCTTCATGATTGTCCTCCATGTAGCAACTATTACAACTACTTTGAAATACTATTCAACATGAAATTTAAAGACAACCATAAGGCTCCTGCCGGTTGCCACAATACAATAATGATCATCTCATACATATTCATCATCACATTATGGCCATATCACATCACCAAACCCTGCAAAAACAAGTTAGACGTCTCTAATTTGGTTTGCATATTTTACGTGATTTAGGGTTTTCGAGAGAGATCTAATCTACCTACGAACATGAACCACAACGTTGATACTAATGTTTTCAATAGAAGAGTAAATTGAATCTTCACTATAGTAGGAGAGACAGACACCCGCAAAGCCTCTTATGCAATACAAGTTGCATGTCGAACGAGGAACAAGTCTCATGAACGCGGTCATGTAAAGTTAGTCCGAGCCGCTTCATCCCACTATGCCACAAAGATGCAAAGTACTCAAACTAAAGATAACAAGAGCATCAACGCCCACAAAACCATTGTGTTCTACTCGTGCAACCATCTATGCATAGACACGGCTCTGATACCACTGTAGGATAACGTTGCATAGAAAACAAAAATTTTCCTACCGCGAACACGCAATCCAAGCCAAGATGCAATCTAGAAGACGGTAGCAACGAGGGGGTATCGAGTCTCACCCTTGAAGAAATTCCAAAGCCTACAAGAGGAGGCTCTTGTTGCTGCGGTAGACGTTCACTTGCCGCTTGCAAAAGCGCGTAGAAGATCTTGATCACGATCGGTTCCGGCGCCACGAACGGGCAGCACCTCCGTACTCGGTCACACGTTCGGTTGTTGATGAAGACGACGTCCACCTCCCGTTCCAGCGGGCAGCGGAAGTAGTAGCTCCTCTTGAATCCGACAGCACGACGGCGTGGTGTCGGTGGTGGTGGAGAACTCCGGCGGAGCTTCGCTAAAGCTACGCGGGAGATATGGAGGAGAGGGGGTGGCCGGTCTCAAGGGGGTGCGGCCAACTTGTGGCTTTTGTGTGGCCGGCCCCCTCCCCTATGCCCCTCATTATATAGGTGGAACCCCAAGTGTTGGTATCCAAGTCTTCGAATAAGACCCGAACCAAAAACCTTCCATATGGAGGGGAAACCTAGCCAAGCTAGGACTCCCACTAGAGGTGGGAGTTCCACCTCCCATATGGGGGTGGCCGGCCCCATACTGGGGAGTCCACTTGGGACTCCTCCCCCACTAGGGTTGGCCGGCCATGGAGGTGGAGTCCCATGTGGACTCCACCTTCCTTGGTGGTTTCTTCCGGACTTTTCTAGAACCTTCTAGAACCTTCCATAGAACCTTCCGCGACATTTTAATTCACATAAAATGACATCCTATATATGAATCTTATTCTTCGGACCATTCCTAACTCCTCGTGATGTCCGGGATCTCATCCGGGACTCCGAACAAATATTCGAACTCCATTCCATATTCAAGTACTACCATTTCAACATCCAACTTTAAGTGTGTCACCCTACGGTTCGTGAACTATGCGGACATGGTTGAGTACTCACTCCGACCAATAACCAATAGCGGGATCTGGAGATCCATAATGGCTCCCACATATTCAACGATGACTTTTAGTGATCGAATGAACCATTCACATACAATACCAATTCCCTTTGTCACGCGATATTTTACTTGTCCGAGGTTTGATCTTCGGTATCACTCTATACCTTGTTCAACCTCGTCTCCTGACAAGTACTCTTTACTCGTACCGTGGTATGTGGTCTTTTATGAACTCATTCATATGCTTGCAAGACATTAGACGACATTCCACCGAGAGGGCCCAGAGTATATCTATCCGTCATCGGGATGGACAAATCCCACTGTTGATCCATATGCCTCAACTCATACTTTTCGGATACTTAATCCCACCTTTATAGCCACCCATTTACGCAGTGGTGTTTGGTGTAATCAAAGTACCTTTCCGGTATAAGTGATTTACATGATCTCATGGTCATAAGGACTAGGTAACTATGTATCGAAAGCTTATAGCAAATAACTTAATGACGAGATCTTATGCTACGCTTAATTGGGTGTGTCCATTACATCATTCATATAATGATATAACCTTGTTATTAATAACATCCAATGTTCATGATTATGAAACTAATCATCCATTAATCAACAAGCTAGTTTAAGAGGCATACTAGGGACTTCTTGTTGTCTACATATCACACATGTACTAATGTTTCGGTTAATACAATTATAGCATGATATATAAACATTTATCATAAACATAAAGATATAAATAATAACCATTTTATTATTGCCTCTAGGGCATATCTCCTTCACTTGATCCTTAGTTTTAACAGCAATTTGTGAAAACCCAGAATAACCATCAAGAAAGCAAAAATGAGTATTTTTAGATAACCTTTCTAACATTTGATCAATAAAAGGCAAAGGGTTATGATCTTTCTTAGTAACCTTATTAACTTTTCGATAATCAATGCACATTCTATACCCTACAACTACTCTTTGAGGTATGAGCTCATCATTATCATTAGGCACAACAGTCATTCCTCCTTTCTTAGGAACACAATGCACAGGACTAACCCATCTACTATCAGCAATAGGATATATAATACCAGCTTCAAGAAGTTTTAATACCTCATTTCTTACCACATCCTTCATCTTAGGAATTAGCCGACGCTGATGTTCAACAACAGGCTTTGCATCATCTTCCATATTAATGGCATGTTGGCAAATAGAAGGAGAAATCCCCTTCAAGTCGTCAAGAGTGTAGCCAATAGCTCCTCGGTATTTCTTCAATATTTCCAATAACCTTTCTTCTTCAAACTCTGAAAGCTTAGAACTAATAATAACAGGATATTTTTTTTTTATCATCAATATGAGCATATTTAAGATTATCAGGCAATGGTTTTAAATCAAAGACAGGATCTTCCTTTGGTGGCAATGTTGTACCCAAATCTTCTACCGGTAAATCATGCTTAAGAATAGGTTGACGAAGGAAAATTTCATCAAGCTCATTTCTCTCTTCACAAAAAACTTCACTCTCACTATTCTCCAAATGTTGCTGCAAAGGATTATTAGGAGCAAGAGCAATAGATGCACACTGTTCAACTCTAAAATCATTATTAGGTGAATCAGCTTTATAAGGAGTTTTGGCAAATTTAGAGAAATTAAACTCATAAGATTCACCAGCAAATTTAGTCAAAATTTTCTCTTTCTTGCTATCTATAACAGCTCCACAAGTATTTAGAAAAGGTCTACCAAAAATGATAGGACAATATTTACTAGCAGCAGAACCAAGTACCAAAAAGTCAGCAGGATATTTAATCTTACCAGATAGAACTTCCACATCTCGAACAATACCAACTGGAGAGATAGTTTCTCTATTAGCCAGCCGAATAACCACATCAATATCTTCAAGTTCACAAGAACCAATTTCGTGCATAATCTCCGTGTAAAGCTCATAAGGAATAGCACTAATACTTGCACCAATATCACATAAACCATAATAACAATGATCACCAATTCTAACAGATAGCGTAGGAACACTAGCTTTCTTGGACTTATTAGGATGTGAAACAATATTAGACGCATCTTCACAGAAAATAATATGACCATCCTCCACATTTTCAGTCAAAAAGATCTTTAACTATTGCAACAGCAGGTTCAACCTTTATTTCTTCTTCAGGTTCTATAGGTTTCTTTTCACTTTTATGAACCGCACTATTTATAACAGAGTACTTCTTCATTTTAGCAGGGAAAGGTGTTTTTTCAATATAAGCTTCAGGAATAACATGATCAACAGTTTCAACTACAACACATTTATTTATAGATGAATCAATTTTATCTTTATACGGTTCATGATACTTATCAAAATTCTTCTTAGGCAATTCATAACGAGAGGCAAAAGCTTTATAAAGATTTGCAACGACTTGAGGATCAAGACCATAAGTAGCACTCATATTACGAAATTTATCAGTATCCATAAAAGCTTGAATGCATTTATAATCATAATTTATACCTGGTCCTCTATCTTTGTCGTTCTCCCATCCTTCAGTATTCTCCTGGATCCGATTAAGAAGGTCCCTTTTAAACTCTTCTTTGTTGCGTGTAAATGATCCAGAACAAGAAGTATCCAGCAAGGTCTTGTCTTGAAAAGAAAGTCTTGCATAGAAATTATCAATAATAATATTACCAGGAAGCTCATGAATGGGGCATTTGAGCATTAAAGACTTCAATCTCCCCCACGCTTGGGCAATACTCTCTCCATCATGAGGCCAAAAATTATATATGCGGTTCTGATCCTTGTGAATTTCACTTGGAGGATAGAACTTAGAATAAAACCGGGGCACAATATCATTCCATTCAAGAGAATTCCCATCATCCAGTAATTTATACCAATGCGCCACTTTACCAGACAGCGATATAGAGAATAGTTTCTTCCTCACTTCATCCATAGCAATACCTGCACACTTGAATAAACCGCATAATTCATGTAAGAACAGTAAATGATCTCCAGGATAAACAGTTCCATCCCCTGTATAGCGGTTATCCACAACACGTTCAACAATTTTCATAGGTATTTTGTATGGTATTTCTTCCTCACCTGGTGCCTCATCCACTACCTTTGCAGTAGTAGTAGATTTTCCAAATAAAAATTCAAGAGAAGATCTCCACATAATGAATTATGGCAAGAAGTGTAAATAAAATCAGCACAAACAGTAAAAGTTTCCCTTACCAATTCCACTTACCAATAGCGCTTCACTCCCCCGCAACGGCGCCAGAAAATAGTCTTGATGACCCACAAGTATAGGGGGTGTATCGTAGTATTTTCGATAAGTAAGAATGTCGATCCCAATGAGGAGCAGAAGGTGTTGACAAGCAGTTTCGATGAAGGATTCACTGTAAATGCTCACAGACAAGTATTCAGGGGATTTTGATGTAGCAGTTGAATAAAGTACGAGTAAGTAAAGTGCGAGAGTAACAATTGCAGCGAGTGGCCCAATCCTTTTTAGCACAAAGGACAAGCCGGTTTGTTTACTTATAACGACCAAACGTTCTTGAGGACACACGGGATTTTAGTCTAGTGCTTTCGCTTCATATAGCTAATTAATCTTCATTGTTTTGATAAGTGTTGTGTGGGTGAACCTATGCTAATGCACCGCCCTTCCTAGGACTAATACATACTTGTGATTATACCCCTTGCAAGCATCCGCAACTACAAGAAAGTAATTAAGATAAATCTAACCACAGCCTTAAACTCTGAGATCCTGCTATCCCTCCTGCATCGATATACCAACGGGGGTTTAGGTTTCTGTCACTCCGGCAACCCCGCAATTAGCAAACGAATACAAGATGTATTCCCATAGGCCCATAAAGGTGAAGTATCATGTAGTCGACGTTCACATGACACCACTAGAAGAATAACACCACAACTTAAATATCATAACATTGAATATTACTCAACCATAATTCACTACTAACATTTAGACTTCACCCATGTCCTCAAGAACTAAATGAACTACTCACGAGACATCATATGGAACATGATCAGAGGTGATATGATGATGAATAACAATCTGAACATAAACCTTGGTTCAATGGTTTCACTCAATAGCATCAATAACAAGTAGAAATCAATACCGGGAGAGTTTCCCCTAGCAAACAATCAAGATCCAACCCAAATTGTTACAGCGGTGACGATGTACAGCGGTGGAGACGGTGGTGATGATGATGGAGATGATGACGATGGTGATGGAGATGATGTCCAGCTCGATGACGGTGACGATGGCGTCGATTTCCCCCTCCGGGAGGGAATTTCCCTGGCGGATTTCAGCCTGCCGGAGAGCTCTTTTCTCTCTGGTGTTCTCCGCCCCGCAGAGGCGGTTGTGACTCTTCGCGACTGTCCCCTGGAGCTTAGGTTTTCGGGACGAAGAAATACGCGAAGGAGAGGAGGCCAGAGGGGGCTGTGGGCCCCCTCCCCACAAGGCGGCGCGGCCAGGCCTTGGCCCGCGCCGGCCTGTGAGGTGGGCCCACGGTGGCCCTCCTCGGCTCCCCCTTCTGGCTCCCTTCGTCTTCTGGAAAAATAGGATTTTTCATATAAATTCCGTCAATTGTTGATCTTCCGAAATATTGCATTCTGACGGCGCTTTTTCCAGCAGAATCCTGACTCCGGTGCGCGATCCTCCAGTAATCATGAAACATGCAAAATAGATGAAATAACATAAGTATCATCTCCAAATATGAAATATATCAATGAATAACAGCAAATTATGATATAAAATAGTGATGCAAAATGAACGTATCACACCACCAGTGAACTGTGGACCCCGGTCCATTCTTTACATCGAATACAATCAACTGCAATACTCGTTCTACTGTTCTCTGCAAACATCATCATCCACACTATACATCTAATCCTTTGTTACAGCAAGCCAGTGAGATTGACAACCTCACTGTTACGTTGGGACAAAGTATCTTGGTTGTGTTGTGCAGGTTCCACGTTGGCGCCGGAATCCCTGGTGTTGCGCCGCACTACACTCCGCCGCCATCAACCTTCAACGTGCTTCTTGGATCTTACTGGTTCGATAAACCTTGGTTTCTTACTGAGGGAAAACTTGCCGCTGTACGCATCACACCTTCCTCTTGGGTTCCCAACGGACGCGTGCTGTACGCGTATCAGTGATATAAAGTAAATCCTTTATTTTTCATGCTCAACCAATTGAAGTCTTGTTGTATCTGCAAGTTGCCATTGAAATTTCCTGAAAATGCTGATGTTGTACAAATGGTGTGCTTGACCAATACTTGTCGTCTGGAACTTTCTTTAAACGTGCATTGTGATCGGAGTGGTTTTCCCTGTCTATTATGACATCTAGTACAGTCTGGTACTCGCGTAGAAAACTAGTGATGCTAAATTTTGCACCAACTCCAAGCTTGAAAAGTGCATTCATACCTTCACTGCGTGCTGTTGTTTGAAGGAAAGGGAAAATTTTGTCTTTGAAATAGACAGGCACAAAATTTTTCCGATTTTTCCACATTGTCACAAATTGATCTATGTGTCCAACTTGATACTTTTGTATCATCTCTTGCCACAATGTTTCAAATTCTTCCACTGTCAAACTGTTGTCAATGATATCTTTGCAAATCCTCATACAACCCCTCATTTTTTTGAAATGTTGAGCCACACTTGTCGTCCAATTTCTTTTTGACATGGAACAAGCAAATCCTGTGAATAGCATTGGGAAAGACTCTGCTTATACCTGCTTCCATTCCTCTGTCTTGATCTGTTATGATTGTTATTGGAGCTACACCATTCATGGATATCTTAAACTGCTCGAAAGCCCACTCAAATGAATCTGCAGTTTCATTGACAATGAGACAGCAGGCAAACAATGTTGTTGTTCCATGACGAGACACTCCAACAAATGGAGCAAATGGGAGGTTGTATTTTTTGGTTAGAAATGTTGTGTCAAAACTAACACAATCACCACACTCTTCATAACTTATCTTGCACCTTTCATCTGTCCAGAAAATGCTTCTAACTTTATCTTCGGAATCTAGCTCAAATGAGTAGTAAAAACCAGGAGTTACTGCTTGCTTCTTGTTGAAAATGCTGACAACTTCCATCATGTCAGTGTTGTGCATCTCACGGTTAATTTTCGTGCCAAAGTTACTGACACGTCTCTTTCGTATGGTAGCATAGCAATGCCACCTCTAATGTAAGCAAGGATTGATACAATCTTTCTTGTAGGATTGTTTGTTATTTTCAATGTCCTTATCATATCCTTCTCTGGTTCAGTCATGTATTTGTGTGATCTGAAGCAATTGCTATTTGGGTCCAAGTCATGGTTATGTTCCAAAATTAGTTTTGTTATCTGCCACTTTCCAAACCTCTCACTGACAATAACCTCAGCCTTGCAATCTGTTCTGGAAATAACTGCTGTCTGTCTCTGAGGCACTAGATTCTCCCTTTCAGCTTGCCCTGTTCTTCCATATCTATGGCATTTCATAGTGAATCTAGTGACCTCATTGTTCCTTTTCTTGCTAACTGTTCTGTTGCTAACAATAACTGAAGAATATCCAGCAACACCAGAATAGAAGGATATAAATTTTCGAGCTTCTTCCTTAGTTGCAAACTGCTGATTTAGTTGCGGTTTTAGCTGACTTTGGAAATTATTGACATTTCCTTCACCTGCTGCTGCTTTCTCATTTTCAAGGAAATTTTAAATATCTTCTTCAGTCAGATATTCTTCTTCACTATCTTGATGATGTCCTGATGCTGATGTTGATCTTGGTTCTTTATCTGCAGATTTCGATGCTGATGCTGTTTTGTCAGGCCCAGGCTCCACTGACACCTCTCTAGATTTCCTGCAGTTGGTCCCTTCACCATCAGCATGCTCTTGATCCACACTTGGTGATGCTGTTGTTGTATCAGCATGATCTCTTGAGTCCGCTTCACCATCTTTGTAGTTGTTGTCTCCTTTAGCAATCTGTTTCAATTTTCACAAGGTAAATATTTTTTCTCCGCATTAGTAATGAACTATTTTTTTCCTGTTACCTCATCTAGCTGCATGTTGTTGAATATATCAACAACATTCCATGGATTAGAGCGGTCAACTAATGCACTATCAGCTTGATGTCCAACATGATGAATAACCTGAAAAAATAACAAAACATCCCAACAACTTGTTACTTGTATTTTATCTACATTCAATAAAGACATTGTAGGTACATCTTTTTTCTTTTTACATACATATGAATATTGGATTCCAAGTGAATGATTTCCTATGTCTTGATGACTGCTATAATCAGTATCCATCTGCATGCAAAACATATCTAAAATTTTAGTTTTTCATTTCAAATTTAAACTACATTACACAAGAAAATATTTTGGTACATAATATTCTTTTTCATTACCTCCAAACTCTGATGAACGCCATGAAGTACATTTGAAGTTTGTACTAGTTTTTTTCCACATAGCATTTCCATGAATGAAAGGTTTATAGGTTGTTCAATGTTATTAAGATTTCTCATATATTCATGTCAAAATAAAAGGTAAGAAAATAAATTTTTTGTGTTCTACCTCATGTGGAACCTCATCCTGGCTGCCCATATTAATAATCCCCTGCAGCAACTGAGTGTATCCTCCTCCCTGCAAAAAAAATCAGATACATATTAGTAAATTACCAGTCTTGGTGCACTAAGCAGTTTTGGTGCACATATATGCTCATATGTTGGGTGCACTTAGCAGTTTTTGTTTCTGGACAGTTGGTGAGATAGTGGAGGAGTAACAACTGAAGCATTTAATGCAACCACCAACAGTTACACCATCCACCTACATCAGACGTGGAGCTTCCCATTCCCTCTCACTCCAATCTGCTCGAGCTGCCGAACAGCAATCTGCTGGAGCAGACCAAATTAGGTGAATCTGTGCAACAATTACGTCCTTTTTTCTTCCCTTTCTTGGCTCTTTGTCTCCAGTCCTTTTTCTGATGAAGATCTACTGGTCCCTCCCCTTTTTGACCCTTTTGTTTGTCCATCTGGTTTGAAACAAAGAACAATCCAACCCATGTTGATTTTTTCTTCTTCTAGCAGCTTTTCCCTTTCTTTTTTGTATGACTTTCATGTGTTCATGTGTTCATGAGACCTACATGGGTTTCTCCCCTGTTTTCTGCACTTATGTTGATTTTTCTGCATGTATTCATAAAATATATGACATGGTCTCAGTCATTTTACTTTTGGTTTCTCTTTTTATAGGTTCCTAAAGATGGTTTGCCTAGTTTGCAAGAACCCTGATGGACCATGCACTGAGAAAAAAAAGAGACTGCTCATTCTTCTTGGTACCGCTTCCTGAAGATTTTCAAGATTCATTGGTATAAGTCTAACCCTGCTGTTGTTGGTTGTTCTCAGAGTATCCCCCATGATTTTTGATTTTTTTAATGCTACCTTTTGATCCCTCTTTTATTTTTTTCCAGGCTGTCCCAT
Source organism: Lolium perenne (assembly GCF_019359855.2). NCBI lineage: Eukaryota > Viridiplantae > Streptophyta > Magnoliopsida > Poales > Poaceae > Lolium > Lolium perenne. The sequence continues at coordinate 132,894,064 of NC_067244.2, forward strand.
GCTATGTAAGGCACAAGATCAACTTGCTTACATATGGGACCAACATTATGTTCATTCAGGACTTTGATGGACATGAGTACTTGTTCAGTCTACAAAAGCTACAATCAAAGACTTGCATTACTGGAGATGCATGGCAGAGGTTCATCTCTGATTTCAAGATGGAAGTAGGGGAAATGGTTCTTTTTGAGATGACCAACAAATCCAATGCACCAACGAGAGCCACAGCTTATGATGCATATTTCAAGGTCAAGGAAAGAATATATGTTGACAATACATCGAGTGACGACTCAGAGGATCTAGAAGAAGGTTGTTTTTTTGATTAAAGTCCTGCATCCTTTTTCTTTTTATGTTCAATCTCACATGATTTTCTCATTGTGCCAGTGTACAACAAGCACAATGTTGTTGTCATAACAAGGAATGTTGAGATGTTTGCACACAACAAGCTCAATTGGATTGCTAACATCAATGTGAGAGGAACAGGATTTGAGCCACTATTTGTTCACAAACTCACTCCTACAAACACTACAAGATACAATCTGGTATGTGTCATTTTATTTGCCTCTTTCCTTTTTGTAAATACGTTTTTGTTCAAATCATGTAAGCACGGTGCTTTTTTTAGAACATTCAATTACTCTGTAATTACTACATAATTACATAACTATAGTAGGAATTACTACATAATCATACTGTAACTACTATGCAAGTAGGAATTACATAACTATAGTGCTTTTTCACAAAACTCATGTAACTACGGCTTTTTTTTCACACATGTAACTACGGATTTTTCGTTTTACATAACTATTTTACCTAGTATTACACATCATTTTCATTTGTAAGTACGGATTTTTACAACCTTTTTCGATCCCCACTGGTTTTTTACCCTTAATATTGTCCTGCTATTTTTTACATCATTTTTTTCATATGTAAGTATGGCGTTTCAAACATGTAAACTAGCTTCGAATTTTTGTAAGCCAAAGGTATCATACTGTAACTACTATGTAAGTACGGCTTTTTCACATGTAAAACACAAATATTCACATGTAACTACTATGTAACTACGGCTTTTTTTCGCACATGTAAAACACAAATATTCACATGTAACTACTATGTAACTACGGCTTTTTTTTCGCACGTGTAAATAACTACTTATATGTCCTTTTTGGTTTTACATAACTATATTTCCTAGTATTACACATCATTTTTCATTTGTAAGTACGGCTTTTACGACTTTTTTAGATTCCCACTGGTTTTTTACCCTAAATATTGTCTTACTATTTTTACATTATTTTTTCATATGTAAGTATGGCGTTTCAAACATGTAAACTAGCTTCGAATTTTTGTAAGCCAAAGATTTTTCCCGTACCGGGGAGTTTTTCTCACTTTGTGCTAGTCCATGAAAGTAGGAACTACAGTACCTTTTTACAGTCCCTTTTCATATGTTTTTAGATGTAACTAGTGGGTTTTAGATGAGTTAGCCTGATAGTCTTAAATTTGTGTAATTACTCAGAAAATCCCAAAGAAAATAGTGGATGTTCTTCAACTGGAACCAAGTGGAGTTGCTATTCTGTCTGGTCATAACACTACTGATGTCCAGGGAAAGTTTAGCCCGTGCGCTGACGGAAGAATGTTAGTAAGCTCCGATGCATGGGAACGAATTGTTAAAAACAAAGGATTACAAGGAGGGCAACATGTCATGTTCTTGTTCCACCCTTCTGGTGACCTAGTTACAGCAAGATCAAGACTTGGCATTACTGTTGATGTCATTTAGTTGGTGGCTTTTCAATTTCTGGGTATCCTGTCAGCTGATTTTTTGGAGATTTCCTAATGTCTGCCAATTACCTATGTCCCAAGTTGCTAGCTTTCTATATGAAGCTACCAAGTACCTAGTGTCTGCCAAGAACATATCTCTGAAGTAGCTACCTTTTTTAAGACAAGGTTCTGTAACTGGTTCTATATGAAATTTCTATTTCCCTATATGTGTCAGCACCTGCTATATCTATTTTTTTCTGTTGAACATGCATCTGCCAGTAAGCTGGATGTATATATGTCTAGTGTGTGTGTGGAACTAATGCAGGGGAGGCAGAATATAATTCAACTGATGAGGAACTAACCTGACTGAGAAGAGGATCTCCCAGGTATGTCTCCTCTGTCGGAATCTGCATCTGTTGGCTGAAATTGGGCTGCACTTCTTCATTGCCTTCTTGATTTGTATCCTCCTCCATGATCCCCTCTTTTTTCCACTGAAATTTGGGCTACAAAGCCACATGATGTGTTTGCATCTAGTGGCTGGTTCTCTGCTCGACGGGGAAGAGGAGATTTAGATCTGTAGAGTTTTTGTCTTGGATTCCTGTTTCTGGCTTGCTCTTCAAGAGTTCACGTTTGACTGCACTAGGAAAAAACGGGTGGGGACAAAGACCGGATGGGGACAAAACCGGGTGGGGACAAAACCGGGGGAAAAGTAGAAAAGGTGGGACAAAGGCAGATGCTCACGTGTCAACATACTACTGGTCGGGAAATCTGACTGACGACCAAAAGAAAATCAGTCGACTTACCAATAGACACTCCCTAATTGAATCCACTGTATTTCATATCTGTCCGCTTATTTTGAAATCGTTGTGGCTGACTTGGATCTATGGTACTGCTAGAGATTAAAAGGCCTTGTTGAAATATGAGCCCAACTTGAACCATATATTTAATATATATATAATATAAATTATATGTTCATAAATTGTATCGTTGCACTCAGAGGCGGAGGGGGGAGGCGACGTTGCGGCGAAATAGCGAGTCGGCCAGCGGCATGACGGGTGCAACGGCGGCCTCAGATCCGGCGGCGGCCATGCGGGCCCGATCTAGGCTTCGTGGGCCGTCACATCCGCCCGTGGCCGCTGCCCAGTTGATGTGCTGCGCTGTCATGGGTTTGATGCGGGGCTCCATGCGGCGACAAGATGTGGTGGTTCCGGCCGGTCGTCTCGAGCCTGGTCTGCCGTGTGTGCATGGAGGGGTAGCTCATCGAACTTTTGTCCGATGTGGCTCCCGGATGCTGGAGCAACGACACCGGGTGGTGGCGGCTGGCCATCTAGTTTCCATGGTAGGCTATGGGGCGGCCCGATGTGTTGTGGCTCTGGGCCCAGGCGCTCAGTCCTGCAGGTGGCTGCGGCATACCCGTCGAGCGCATGGGGCTGCCGACCGTCGGGCATGGATGGGCTAAGGCGGTTCAGTTGGTCCTTCTTCCTGTGGTGGTTGCGGTGCAACGCGGAGCTAGCGCCTTGCTTCCGTCTTCCAGCAGGGGCAGACAACGGCGGCGCTTGTGGCGCCGCTACCTTCTTGAAGGTGTTGTTGAAGTTGTTGCATGCTTCTCCATTTGGGAAGAACTCCAGGGGAAACCTCGTATGAGGGTGTTCCGGGTGGAGACTTGTGAGGCAACGACAATGGTGATGACCAAGATTTGGTGGCGTCAAGAGCGTGTTAGTCGGCTCCGTTCCAGCGTGTCTGAATGTGTTCGTGATGGTCTCCTCTTGCTGTGAAGTAGAAGCCGCCTTTGGATGGTGTACGATGACTTTTGAGGGGCGGTCTAGTGAAGATCCTATTTGGCGCACGGGTCTTGCGAATCTCCTCTCCGGAACTCGTCTCCAGAATCGAAGTTGCCGACCTCTTATCGAGGAGCCTGTTTGGCATAGGCTAACTTGACCTTCGCGGTTGTGTAGCTTTTGTGGATAGATAGCGTGGCCGGGTGTGCCCCTCATAGGTGGTTGTGGGTTTGAGCTTGACCCTGTTGTTGCTGGTTTTCGTCCGGTTTTTTTATAAAAATCGGACACCTTCTGCTTAATTAATAGATGAGGCAAAGCTTTTGCCTCCTTAAAATAATGTTTTCAACTGTATAATTTTTTGACTAATAAATTACTTTATTAATTAATGTATTCTAGATAAACTAGGCTTAAATTTCGAGGGGCTTATAATTCCTAAGCAGAACGTGAGCACAGACGCAAGTGAACACGTTATTTTCTTGCAGCAAAGAAACCTTTAGCAATGATGATGGAGTGCAGAGTGTTTGTAGGCATTTGAAACTGGCATGCGAGCAAATTAACACAATATGGCAGTGTGTCTGCACATTGGGGCGACTCTGTGAAGTGGCTGGACTGTTAACAAGTTTTACTGGAGTAGTACAATACACCGGAGATACATTAACTTGATGGCAACGTTCGGTTTAATACATCGACTTGGTAACAGTTCAGTTTAGCCTCAGTTGTATATATCACTTAAATAATTTTTATAAACTGAACTGGCACGCTGGGATAGTTTCGTTAAAAGATTGTGTAGTGTCCTTTACCAAAATGTCTCCTGCCTTTTGTCCGACAAGCGTGTGGTCCACGAGATGCTGCCGGCAAAATGCAGTGAAGCCAGACAAGTTGACAACAATATTTTCATTTTCAATTCAAGAGGGATAGGCCATGCCCAATGGGGCTCACACCTTTAGCTAGATTCGGGTGGTTCAAAGTAGGTTCGAATGAGAAGGCAACCTCCTTTTCAGAAAGTGGGATCTTAAGCCTTAAAAACATGTTTTTTGGAGAGAGAAAGAGATATATAGTGTCATATTTGTGGGGTCTCTTCTCTCTTTTTTCTAACTAAAGTCGTAGCTTTCATTGGAGAGATAAAATTCACCATGTTACTTCTGACAATTTTTTACATGGAGCAACTAGTTATGTATGCCACCATTGCTCATGCGCTAAGGAGCAAGCAGTTTCTAAAAGCAGCCGCATGCAGCTGGTGAGTGTAGTGTACCCACTAGAATACTAGATAGCTAGAGAGTTCCGGTGACTTGTCCGCGCCTGACTTTGATTAAGCTGATATATCCACAATTATAGGCCCTAATTATCAATCGTCAATAGTACGTCCTATTGGTACCTTACAGTAAGAGTCCACGGCCGTCCTCATACACTGTATTCTAGATTTCTAGGTTCATCAGCTTGGTGGATCCCACCACGAAGAAAATGGCTAGACTTGTCTCTGAGAATAGATATAATGGATATACTATTACCATGATGGGGTTGGATTTAATTTGGCAACTGAGACACTAACTGTAGAAAATAGAGCTCTTCCATTGCATTAATATGTTTACTTGCGGGATATATATAGATATACAAGACTTAGGCAGCAAAGAAGTCTAATGACTTGATACATAAAGAGGTTGAGTATCGTAGTCTAATATATATACCTCTGTTATTGTACTTCTAATATCGCGCTTTTGTCGTCCTTTCCGGCTTGGACTGAATTTAAAGCCTCGTGCTTTTGTCGCTTCTCTGCCTTGTCACCATCTACGTCCCCTTATGATGCCTTCACTTTCCTCTCGCAGTTACTACAGTAGTGTTGTGAACCCAAGATAAAAGTGCATGGATCCCCCATGTGTTGTTTTGCTAATTAATGATAATCTATATAAACTAATATTTGCATTGAATTATATTTGTAGGATTTGTCCATGGGCAATGCTTCAACCATATGTTGGTTTCAAGGAAGAAGATTAAGTGACAAGTATATCTTCAAGAAGATGACGGAGCGAGATCTCATGAGCATCTTCAAGATATCAACAATATGAAGAAAAAGAAATTGTGTGAATTGAAAGAAAAAATGCATGAAGATGGAGCTTGCCATCCAAATGGTGATCATGTATACATGAAGATATGCCGAAGAAGAAGCTTTTCTATGGTGGATTATGGGGGAGCAATCTGCAAGAGATCATCAAGCAAGCATAATCAAGAAAGGTGTTCCATCTTGAAGAGGTCAAGATCTTCATCATGTAGCTCAAGTGGAAAGCTAGAGGTTAAGGTTTGTTCTTCATAGGGTTTCTTTTTACCGGTCTCGTGACATAGTTGGGGACCGAATTATAGAGTAGTTGGTTGTATTATCAAGAGGGCTCTCGAATGGGTAACTTGATCGTATCATTCAGAGAGAGCGCAAACCCTTGCATGCTTTGCATCATGTTTCTTGGTTATTATTGGTTCTTATCCATGTGATGTTTTAGAGCTTGTGTTCATTCTCATGACAAGCTGTATCTCATTGAAAAGGGATTTTATATGAAAAACTTGTTGCGTTTTCAAGCTTGGTGTTTTTTCCGGTTCTTCGTGTTAAGAGGTTTCACCTATAAATTCATGAAATACTATATTCCGCTTGTTCTCAATATTTCCACTTTAATTTTAGGGTAGGATTTTGTCTTCTTATTTTCAACAAAATTGGTTTCACCCAAATCGGAGTTTCTTGTCTCAAGATATTGAGATTCTGGTTTCTACGCTTTCTAAAATTTTGCTCTGGCCGGTAGTACCGCAGTCTCCACGGAGGCGGTACTACCTCTGCCCATCCATCCAGTACCCAGGCGCTGGAACCGTTGTTTTGGTACTGTCGTTGCTCCTCCAAGAGAGGTAGTACTGCTCACGGTACTGCTCGGGTTCTATCCCAGGGGTCGAGTTGGTTTGTACCCACACCGGTACCTGGCCCAGAAGTACAGCTGAGACACGTTCTACGTTTCTCGCGGTATTAGCGGCCATGGTACCGCTCAGTGGTCTCGCACGGTTGCGCAAGTAACGGGCTCAGTAGCGCTCAAGTACCGCCCGGGATACAAAACTCACATAACAAGCCGCAGTACCTCTGTCGGTACTTGTACCGGTAGTACCACTCAGCGATTCGCACGCATCGAGGACTAACGGTAACACCCAGAGAGGTACTACCGCTCACTCTGGCGGTAGTACCGGTTATGCGTGAATCATCACATGATGGCCAGATTTTGTGGGGACCTATTTAAGGCCCGGAGCGGTACTACCGCTCACTTTGGCGGTAGTACACATGGGATGTAGCTCTTTCTTATTCTCTATCCTCCATTGTTGACCTTGAAGAGCTTTATCTATCTTTTGATTCCTCACATAATTATTGAAAAAAATTGAGGGAAAGAGAGTGAAGATCTAGATCTACTACTCCACCAATCAAAATCTTCTCTTAGTGAGGAGAACCTACTAGATCTAGATCTTGGAGTCTTTTCTGGATTTCCTCCCTTGTTCTTCATCCCTTATTCCCCTATAAGCTTTTGTAGATTTGGTGACATTTAGTAGTGAAGGATTTGAGCACCTATGTTCTTGCCATTGCATAAGGTGCATCAGTTTGAGTTCTCTATGAATATCCAGTAAAGTGAGAGTTCGTGGGTGGTTTCTCTCGGGTGCTTGCACCCGAAGCTTGTACGTACCTCTTTGGTTCTTGGAACCCTGGATGGCTTGTTGGTCTTTGTGGCGGTGTAGCCTTTGTGGCGTTGCGTCCTTTTTTGGTGGTGTGACCTTTGTGGAGTTGCAGCCTTTGTGGCTATGTGACCATCGTGGCGGTGTGGTCTTAGTGCAAATTACTTTGGAGCCTCCAATTGTTGTGGGCTTTGCCTCAAGATTGTGACCTTCATGGAGTTTACTTGAGAGCCTCCAATTAAATTGTGGAGCTTGCCCCAAGCTTGTACGGGTTCAATTAAATTGTGGAGCTTGCCCCAAGCTTGTACGGGTTCAGTGACCACCCTCAAGGGTCCCTTAGTGGATCGGGAATCTCCCTTTTGGCTGGAAGGAACGAGGAGAATAAAGTGCGCCATTGTGGAATTTCGAGTACCTTGTGCCTCCACACCGCTCCAATGGAGAGTAGCAGACACACGTGTGTGAACTTCCGGATAGTTCATCGTCTTCATGTGCCTCGATTACTCCTCAACCCGAGCTCCTTTACTTATGCACTTCCCGGGCTCAATCGGATGGAGCCACGCAAACGAAGGACAGGTGGGTGATGCGAGTGGCCAATGGACGGCCACGGGCGGTGTACTGACGTACTTGATGGCCGAGTTGTCACTCCTGTCCGCGACATAGGCCTCTATCGGTTCGCGCCATTGATGGCGTGTAACTCACACGTTCGTTGGGAACCCCAAGAGGAAGGTATGATGCGCACAGCAGCAAGTTTTCCCTCAGAAAGAAACCAAGGTTTATCGAACCAGGAGGAGCCAAGAAGCACGTTGAAGGTTGATGGCGGCGGGATGTAGTGCGGCGCAACACCAGGGATTCCGGCGCCAACGTGGAACCTGCACAACACAACCAAAGTACTTTGCCCCAACGAAACAGTGAGGTTGTCAATCTCACCGGCTTGCTGTAACAAAGGATTAACCGTATTGTGTGGAAGATGATTGTTTGCAGAAAACAGTAGAACAATATTGCAGTAGATTGTATTTCAGTATAGAGAATTGGACCGGGGTCCACAGTTCACTAGAGGTGTCTCTCCCATAAGATAAACAGCATGTTGGGTGAACAAATTACAGTTGGGCAATTGACAAATAAAGAGGGCATGACCATGCGCATACATATCATGATGAGTATAGTGAGATTTAATTGGGCATTACGACAAAGTACATAGACCGCCATCCAACTGCATCTATGCCTAAAAAGTCCACCTTCAGGTTATCATCCGAACCCTCCAAAGATTAAGTTGCAAAGCAACAGACAATTGCATTAAGTATGGTGCGTAATGTAATCAACAACTACATCCTTAGACATAGCATCAATGTTTTATCCCTAGTGGCAACAAGACAACACAACCTTAGAACTTTCTCACATCGTCCTGTGTCAATGCAGGAATGAACCCACTATCGAGCATAAATACTCCCTCTTGGAGTTACAAGCATCTACTTGGCCAGAGCATCTACTAGTAACGGAGAGCATGCAAGATCATAAACAACACATAGATATAACTTTGATAATCAACATAACAAGTATTCTCTATTCATCGGATCCCAACAAACGCAACATATAGAATTACAGATAGATGATCTTGATCATGTTAGGCAGCTCACAAGATCCGACAATGATAGCACAATGGGGAGAAGACAACCATCTAGCTACTGCTATGGACCCATAGTCCAGGGGTAGACTACTCACACATCACTCCGGAGGCGACCATGGCGGCGTAGAGTCCTCCGGGAGATGATTCCCCTCTCCGGCAGGGTGCCGGAGACGATCTCCTGGATCCCCCGAGATGGGATCGGCGGCGGCGGCGTCTCTGGAAGGTTTTCGGTATCGTGGCTCTCGCACCGGGGGTTTCGCAACGGAGGCTTTAAGTAGGCGGAAGGGCAGGTCAGGAGGCGGCACGAGGGCCCCACACCACAGGGCCACGCGGCCAAGGGGGGGGCCGCGCCGCCCTAGGGTCTGGGCACCTCGTGGCCCCACTTCGTCTCCTCTTCGGACTTATGGAAGCTTCGTGGCAAAATAGGACCCTGGGCGTTGATTTCGTCCAATTCCGAGAATATTTCGTTACTAGGATTTCTGAAACCAAAAACAGCAGAAACAAAGAATCGGCACTTCGGCATCTTGTTAATAGGTTAGTTCCGTAAAAATGCACGAATATGACATAAAGTGTGCATAAAACATGTAGATAACATCAATAATGTGGCATGGAACATAAGAAATTATCGATACGTCTGAGACGTATCAGCATCCCTGCTTAGTTCTCGCTCGTCCAGCAGGTAAAATGATAACACAGATAATTTCTGGGGTGACATGCCATCATAACCTTGATCATACTATTTGTAAAGCATATGTAGTGAATGCAGCGATCAAAACAATGTATATGACATGAGTAAACAAGTGAATCATAAAGCAAAGACTTTTCATGAATAGCACTTCAAGACAAGCATCAATAAGTCTTGCATAAGAGTTAACTCATAAAGCAATAATTCATAGTAAAAGCATTGAAGCAACACAAAGGAAGATTAAGTTTCAGCGGTTGCTTTCAACTTGTAACATGTATATCTCATGGATATTGTCAACATGGAGTAATATAATGAGTGCAATAAGCAAATATGTAGGAATCAATGCACAGTTCACACAAGTGTTTGCTTCTTGAGGTGGAGAGAAATAGGTGAACTGACTCAACATTGAAAGTAAAAGAATGGTCCTCCATAGAGGAAAAGCATCGATTGCTATATTTGTGCTAGAGCTTTGATTTTGAAAACATGAAACAATTTTGTCAACGGTAGTAATAAAGCATATGTATCATGTAAATTATATCTTATAAGTTGCAAGCCTCATGCATAGTGTACTAATAGTACCCGCACCTTGTCCTAATTAGCTTGGACTACCGGATCATCGCAATGCACATGTTTTAACCAAGTGTCACAATGGGGTACCTCTATGCCGCCTGTACAAAGGTCTAAGGAGAAAGCTCGCATTGGATTTCTCGCTATTGATTATTCTCAACTTAGACATCCATACCGGGACAACATAGACAACAGATAATGGACTCCTCTTTTATGCATAAGCATGTAACAACAATTAATAATTTTCTCATATGAGATTGAGGATGTTTGTCCAAAACTGAAACTTCCACCATGGATCATGGCTTTAGTTAGCGGCCCAATGTTCTTCTCTAACAATATGCATGCTTAACCATAAGGTGGTAGATCTCCCTTACTTCAGACAAGACGAACATGCATAGCAACTCACATGATATTCAACAAAGAATAGTTGATGGCGTCCCCAGTGAACATGGTTATCGCACAACAAGCAACTTAATAAGAGATAAAGTGCATAATTACATATTCAATACCACAATAGTTTTTAAGCTATTTGTCCCATGAGCTATATATTGCAAAGGTGAATGATGGAATTTTAAAGGTAGCACTCAAGCAATTTACTTTGGAATGGCGGGAAATACCATGTAGTAGGTAGGTATGGTGGACACAAATGGCATAGTGGTTGGCTCAAGTATTTTGGATGCATGAGAAGTATTCCCTCTCGATACAAGGTTTAGGCTAGCAAGGCTTATTTGAAACAAACACAAGGATGAACCGGTGCAGCAAAACTCACATAAAAGACATATTGAAAACATTATAAGACTCTACACCGTCTTCCTTGTTGTTCAAACTCAATACTAGAAATTATCTAGACCTTAGAGAAACCAAATATGCAAACCAAATTTTAGCATGCTCTATGTATTTCTTCATTAATGGGTGCAAAGCATATGATGCAAGAGCTTAAACATGAGCACAACAATTGCCAAGTATCACATTACCCAAGACATTTATAGCAATTACTACATGTATCATTTTCCAATTCCAACCATATAACAATTTAACGAAGAAGAAACTTCGCCATGAATACTATGAGTAGAAACCAAGGACATACTTGTCCATATGCTACAGCGGAGCGTGTCTCTCTCCCATAAAGTGAATGCTAGGATCCATTTTATTCAAACAAAACAAAAAAAACAAAAACAAACCGACGCTCCAAGCAAAGCACATAAGATGTGATGGAATAAAAATATAGTTTCAGGGGAGGAACCTGATAATGTTGTCGATGAAGAAGGGGATGCCTTGGGCATCCCCAAGCTTAGACGCTTGAGTCTTCTTAATATATGCAAGGGTGAACCACCGGGGCATCCCCAAGCTTAGAGCTTTCACTCTCCTTGATCATGTTGCATCATACTCCTCTCTTGATCCTTGAAAACTTCCTCCACACCAAACTTAGAACAACTCATTAGAGGGTTAGTGACAATAAAAATTAACATATTCAGAGGTGACACAATCATTCTTAACACTTCTGGACATTGCATAAAGCTACTGGACATTAGTGGATCAAAGAAATTCATCCAACATAGCAAAAGAGGCAATGCGAAATAAAAGGCAGAATCTGTCAAAACAGAACAGTTCGTATTGACGAATTTTATTAGGCCACCAGACTTGCTCAAATGAAAATGCTCAAATTGAATGAAAGTTGCGTACATATCTGAGGATCATGCACGTAAATTGGCTTAATTTTCTGAGCTACCTACAGGGAGGTAGACCCAGATTCGTGACAGCAAAGAAATCTGGAACTGCGCAGTAATCCAAATCTAGTACTTACTTTACTATCAAAGACTTTACTTGGCACAACAAAACACTAAACTAAGATAAGGAGAGGTTGCTACAGTAGTAAACAACTTCCAAGACACAAAATAAGAACAAAGTACTGTAGGTAAAAACATGGGTTGTCTCCCATAAGCGCTTTTCTTTAACGCCTTTCAGCTAGGCGCAAAGTGTGTATCAAGTATTATCAAGAGACGAAGTGTCAACATCATAATTTGTTCTAATAATAGAATCAAAAGGTAACTTCATTCTCTTTCTAGGGAAGTGTTCCATACCTTTCTTGAGAGGAAATTGATATTTTATATTACCTTCCTTCATATCAATGATAGCACCAACAATTCAAGAAAAGGTCTTCCCAATATAATGGGACAAGATGCATTGCATTCAATATCCAAGACAACAAAATCAACGGGACCAAGGTTATTGTTAACGGTAATGCGAACATTATCAACTTTCCCCAAAGGTTTCTTTGTAGAATGATCAGCAAGATTAACATCCAAATAACAATTTTTCAGCGGTGGCAAGTCAAGCATATTATAAATTTTCTTAGGCATAACAGAAATACTTGCACCAAGATCACATAAAGCATTACAATCAAAATCTTTAACCTTCATCTTAATGATGGGCTCCCAACCATCCTCTAGCTTTCTAGGAATAGAGGCTTCGCGCTCTAGTTTCTCTTCTCTAGCTTTTATGAGAGCATTTGTAATATGTTGCGTGAAAGCCAAATTTATAGCACTAGCATTAGGACTTTTAGCAAGTTTTTGCAAGAACTTTATAACTTCAGAGATGTGGCAATCATCAAAATTCAAACCATTATAATCTAAAGCAATGGGATCATCATCCCCAATGTTGGAAAAATTTCAGCAGCTTTATCACAAGCGCTTTCAAATAGCTTTAGCAGCTTTCAGCAGTTTCTCGCTTTGCATTAGAAGTGGAAACATTGCTAACACCAATTCTTTTATTATTATTAGTAGGAGGTGCAGCAACATGTGTAGCATTAGCATTACAAGTGGTGGTAATAGTCCAAACTTTAGCTATATTCTTCTCTTTAGCTAGTTTTTCATTTTCTTCTCTATCCCACCTAGCACGCAGTTCAGCCATTAATCTTATATTCTCATTAATTCTAACTTGGATGGCATTTGCTGTAGTAGTAATTTTGTCATGATGATTTCCATTAGGCAAAACTTTCGATTTCAAAAGATCAACATCAGCAGCAAGACTATCAACTTTAGAAGCAAGTATATCAATTTTCCCAAGCTTTTCTTCAACAGATTTGTTAAAAGCAGTTTGTGTACTAATAAATTCTTTAAGCATGACTTCAAGTCCAGGGGGTGAATTCCTATTATTGTTGTAAGAATTCCCATAAGAATTACCATAGCCGTTGCCATTATTATAAGGATATGGCCTATAGTTGTTACTAGAATTGTTCCGGTAAGCATTGTTGTTGAAATTATTATTTTTAATAAAGTTTACATCAACATGTTCTTCTTGTGCAACCAATGAAGCTAACGGAACATTATTAGGATCAATATTAGTCCTATCATTCACAAGCATAGACATAATAGCATCAATCTTATCACTCAAGGAAGAGGTTTCTTCACAATTTACCTTCTTACCTTGTGGAGCTCTTTCCGTGTGCCATTCAGAGTAGTTGATCATCATATTATCAAGAAGCTTTGTTGCTTCACCAAGAGTGATGGACATAAAGGTACCTCCAGCAGCTGAATCCAATAAATTCATGAAGAAAAATTTAGTCCTGCATAGAAGGTTTGGATGATCATCCAAGTAGTCAGTCCATGGGTTGGGCAATTTTTAACCAAAGATTTCATTCTTTCCCAAGCTTGAGCAACATGTTCAGTATCTAATTGTTTAAAATTCATTATGCTACTCATCAAAGATATAATTTTAGCAGGGGGATAATATCTACCAATAAAAGCATCCTTGCATTTAGTCCATGAATCAATACTATTCTTAGGCAGAGATAGCAACCAATCTTTAGCTCTTCCTCTTAATGAGAAAGGGAACAATTTTAATTTTATAATGTCACCATCTACATCTTTATATTTTTGCATTTCACATAGTTCAACAAAATTGTTAAGATGGGCAGCAAGATCATCAGAACTAACACTGCAAAAATTGCTCTCGCATAACAAGATTCAAAAGAAAGGTGTTTAATTTCAAAGAATTCTGCTGTAGTAGCAGGTGGAGCAATAGGTGTGCATAAGAAATCATTATTATTTGTGGTTGTGAAGTCACACAACTTAGTATTTTCAGGGGTAGCCATTTTAGCAACAGTAAATAAAGCAAACTAGATAAAGTAAATGCAAGTAACTAATTTTTTTTTGTGTTTTTGATATAGCAAACAAGATAGCAAATAAAGTAAAACTAGCAACTAATTTTTTTGTATTTTGATTTAGTGCAGCAAACAAAGTAGTAAATAAAACTAAGCAAGACAAAAACAAAGTAAAGAGATTGAGAAGTGGAGACTCCTTGCAGCGTGTCTTGATCTCCCGGCAAGAACGGCGCCGAAAAAGAGCTTGATGGCGTGTAACTCACACGTTCGTTGGGAACCCCAAGAGGAAGGTATGATGCGCACAGCAGCAAGTTTTCCTCGTAAAGAAACCAAGGTTTATCGAACCAGGAGGAGCCAAGAAGCACGTTGAAGGTTGATGGCGGCGGGATGTAGTGCGGTGCAACACCAGGGATTCCTACGCCAACGTGGAACCCGCACAACACAACCAAAGTACTTTGCCCCAACGAAACAGTGAGGTTGTCAATCTCACCGGCTTGCTGTAACAAAGGATTAACCGTATTGTGTGGAAGATGATTGTTTGCAGAAAACAAGAGAACAAAGATTGCAAGAGATTGTATTTCAAGATAGAGAATTGGACCGGGGTCCACAGCTCACTAGAGGTGTCTCTCCCATAAGATAAACAAGATGTTGGGTGAACAAATTACAGCTTGGGCAATTGACAAATAAAGAGGGCATGACCATGCACATACATATCATGATGAGTATAGTGAGATTTAATTGGGCATTACGACAAAGTACATAGACCGCCATCCAACTCGCATCTATGCCTAAAAAGTCCACCTTCAAAGTTATCATCCGAACCCCTCCGCATTAAGTTGCAAAGCAACAGACAATTGCATTAAGTATGGTGCGTAATGTAATCAACAACTACATCCTTAGACATAGCATCAATGTTTTATCCCTAGTGGCAACAGAGAACACAACCTTAGAACTTTCATCCTTGTCCCGGTGTCAATGCAGCATGAACCCACTATCGAGCATAAATACTCCCTCTTGGAGTTACAAGCATCTACTTGGCCAGAGCATCTACTAGTAACGGAGAGCATGCAAGATCATAAACAACACATAGATATAACTTTGATAATCAACATAACAAGTATTCTCTATTCATCGGATCCCAACAAACGCAACATATAGAATTACAGATAGATGATCTTGATCATGTTAGGCAGCTCACAAGATCCGACAATGATAGCACAATGGGGAGAAGACAACCATCTAGCTACTGCTATGGACCCATAGTCCAGGGGTAGACTACTCACACATCACTCCGGAGGCGACCATGGCGGCGTAGAGTCCTCCGGAGATGATTCCCTCTCCCAGGGTGCCGGAGGCGATCTCTGGATCCCCGAGATGGGATCGGCGGCGGCGGCGTCTCCGGGAAGGTTTTCCGTATCGTGGCTCTCGGTGCGGGGGTTTCGCAACGGAGGCTTTAAGTAGGCGGAAGGGCAGGTCGGAGGCGGCACGAGGGCCCCACACCACAGGCCGCGCGGCCAAGGGGGGCGCCGCCTAGGGTCCGGCACCTCGTGGCCCCACTTCGTCTCCTCTTCGGACTTCTGGAAGCTTCGTGGCAAAATAGGACCCTGGGCGTTGATTTCGCCCAATTCCGAGAATATTTCGTTACTAGGATTTCTGAAACCAAAAACAGCAGAAACAAAGAATCGGCACTTCGGCATCTTGTTAATAGGTTAGTTCCAGAAAATGCACGAATATGACATAAAGTGTGCATAAAACATGTAGATAACATCAATAATGTGGCATGGAACATAAGAAATTATCGATACGTCGGAGACGTATCAGCCATGATGACGCGCACGGGTGCAGGCACCTCGCCTGTTTTCCACGCAAGTCCTGACACATCTAGTCAGGCTCAGTTGGTCCCCGCTCCTTGACCGCACCTGGCCAAGGATAGGCGGTTCCCAAGTCCTTCCCGGGGCAATCCGGACCACACCTTGGCCTGGCTGCCTTGCTTCTTCGTCCACAACCCCTTTTCCTGGGGCAACCCCGGAAGGAGACCAGACATCTCCTTTCCTAGCTTGTCCTATTCTCCTTAATCTCTCCATTCGTCTTGGTCCACCTTCGTCCGATAGTGCTTGTCCACCACTGGGTGCCTACGTCAAAGGGTAACTCTTAGCGTAGTTACACTTATTTTACCATGGCACGTACCTAGCTTGCTCATTGTGATCGTGACTGGGGCGCCGTGGGCTGGAGTCCACGCGCCGCGGCGTAATCGTAGGGACCCTCGATCCCATTACGCTGACATGCTTCATCGTGCGTTGTCCGTCACATTTCGGGTGCGTTTGTTTTATGCTCTATAAGAAGGCCAAGGAATTGAGGGACGCGACGCCGGCCATCGAGAAGCCGCACTCGTCTATCATGGCGTGCATGGTTGACGCTGCGACGCACGCCGCCTAACGGGCAGAGCAGGCTGCCCAGATGGAGGTGGTCGCAACGGCTAGGTGGACGTCGGTCATCGAGAGGCAGGACGTCAAGCTCGACCTGATCAAGGCTAGCGTGGCGACAAAGACGAGGGAGGAGGACGTAGCGATGCTTTTGGTCGAGACAAGCGGCATGGACGACAACGTCACGGCGTGGTGCGCGGATCCTGGCCGAGAGGAGAGCTCCACCGCCGTACCAGGCCAGCAACGTTGCACCACCGGCGACATCCACTCCATCGGCGACAACAGAGAACCCACCGGCGACAAAGGCTTCACCGGAGGAGGTGCCTTCTACGCCCGTGGATGATCTCGCCATTTGCAGTGATTTGCGATGAAGTGAATCGTTGAGATTATTTGATCACTAAGTGATCGGCGACCTATTTAAATTTATATTTGAATTTATTTGGAGGCCAAGGCTGGGACTGGAGACTCGTCCGAGTGATAGCGCGGAGCAGGGAAGGATTTGCAGGACGTACATGTAGCGACAGTACAGGAGGTTAAGCGATAACGATAGGAGAGCGCTGAGCGTCCCCCGGGGTATTAAAACGTTTGATCCTCCGGGTGGAGAGGGCGCCACGTGTCCAGTCAAAGTAAACAAGCGCTCGCTGACACGATCATCGATCAAAACTACACGCAACGAGACCCCGTCCCCACCTCCCGTGTCCGCTCTCGATCTGCGGTAACCGGCGCCCGCCTGGCCGCCTCTCCACCGCACCTCCGCTGCAAGAAAAATGCCGCCGCCGCCACTGCAAAAACCGCCGGCGAGGTCCTCCGATGGGCCTCGCTAGGAAGAAACTCCCCTAATCCCAAGCAGCACCTCCATCCTCCCCTGGTAGCATCCTCTCCCTCTCCCTATAAGCTATTCGCTCGCAGGCTCGCAGCACCGCCTCCTCTCATGGTATCACCTTTGCCGGAGCCGGAGAAGACGCTGACGTGGTCTTGCAGCAACATCGCCGGCCGCTTGCAGCAATGTCGGCGGCCTATAGTAGCAACGCCGCCGTCCTGTGGCCGCATCTCCACCTGCCGCTGGGAGCAACGCCGGCGGCCTATAGTAGCAACGGCGCCGGCTGGTGGCCGCATCTCCACCTGCCGCTGGGAGCAACGCCGCCGGCCTGTGGACGCATCTCCGGCTGCCGCTGGGAGCAACGCCGGCATCCTGTGGCAGCATGGCCGGCTGCCGCTTTTACCAACGCAGGCTGCCGCTGGTAGCATGCCCGCAGGCAGCTGGGACCAACGCCATCCGCCGCTTATAGCATCGCAGGCTGCCGCCGCTGCTCGGAGGTAGGTTGGCCATGTTTTGTAGCAGCTCCGGCCTCTGCTCGCCGCAGGGCCGTACGACACAATCAGCAACACCACATCCACCCAGCTTGGAAGCGCCGGTCGTCCTCGCCGGAGATAGGAGAAAGAGAGGTTGCAGTGGGATTGGGGATCGTGTTAGACGGCGGTAGGCTCATCGGTGGCAGCTGCCGTGGCAACACACCACCGAGTCTCAGCCGGCGGCACGGGATTCATCTCGTGGAGGAGGAGAGGTGCTAAGTGACTAAGAGATATGGGAAAGCCAGGGGAAGGAGATGGGCCTCTGCCAGGAAGTGGAGGATGGGGCGAGCGGAAGGAAGAGATAAGGCAGGAGGAAGACGAGAGGAGGAGATAAGGGTGGCGGGGCCCACGTGATTTGTCTCGTTCGTTGACGCGTGGCGCGCTCTGGATGCGGAGGATGCTAGCGTTTGTATCCCCCGGGGTATCAATAGCATTTTCCATAACGATAACACATCAACCTACTCTGTCGTCGGTTCTCTCTCTCTAGTCTGTACCGCGGGTCCGGGTCCGGGTCCTGTCGAGCGTCCAGCGCACCGTGGCGCGCTCTCGCGCCTCCCGACGCTTCCACGCCCGCCGCGACACACGTGGCGCCAGTCTGCGCATCCGGCACGCGCGCACACTCGCCTCTGCCTCCCCCATTCCTCTTCCTTCCCCTCCTCCTCTCCCTTCTTCAAAAGACCACTCCTCCACCGCACCGCACCCACCCCGCGACCCCGAATCCCCAATGCGACCGCAGACCTTATCCGCGTAGCTGCACCAGCCTCCCGGACACCGCGATCCAGCCGGAGATTCGGCGCCCTGTGCCGTTGCTGCTGGTGCTGGTTCTGGCGGTGTTGATTTCCCGACCTCCCGGGGTTGGATGAGAAGGGCGGCGGCGGCGGAGGAGGATGCGGAAGGCGTACAGGGACTCCCTCAAGGTGCTCGAAGCTGACATCCAGCACGCCAACACCCTGTAAGCACCCCCGATTCCCACGCATCCTCTCCCGATTCCGCCCCCCCCCCCCCCCCCCCCCCCCAAATTCGCTTCCTCTCCTCTCTGTCGGTGGGATGGCGCGGCTGTCGGGTTCCCGTGGGGCTGAGGGGACGCCTCGAGCCTTGCAATGCGGCCTGGGCCTGGGGATCGATCCACCGATCGGAGCGTGGGTGGGTGAACCACGCGTCGGTGCCTCCGCCTCGTGAGGTGGGATTCGGCGGTGGGGGCTGGCCCCGCTTGTTCAATTGTCATCATTATCCGTGAGCGCACGGGCAGCCTAGTGGTGCTAGATCGGGAGCAAGAGGACGAGATCGCATGTGCTCGCCATGGCATATTAAAACACCCTGACCCGCCCATGTGTTTCACCCTTCTAAATCATATGCTAATCCGCTGAACGAAAAATGGGATGAGAAGGTACTAGCTAGTGTGATTTAGGGCCCTTTAGGGTGAGGGGGCTGGGATCTCTTCACTGCAGCTGATCTGTCCAGCGAATGATGATGCCAGACGTTCGTTTGCTCATGCCTGCTTAACTTCACGTGCTGCAGGGCGACTGAATTTCCCCGGGAGTACGATGGCGCCTGCCTGCAGATGCGGCTCTCTTTTAGCCCCGCCGCTCACATATTCCTCTTCCTCGTGCAGTGGACTGACTGCAGCCTCGCGGGGGCTCTCGGTCTCCTCAGGATACTCATTTACAAGGTTTCCAGTGATCCAGTCGCATGTTCAGCTGCATCATGCTTTTCTTGGCTCGTTTCCCCCGCTCAGTTTTGCTAATGAGATTGTAGCTCCTCCTTGCGCAGGTCTATGTCGACGGCACCACCACCATGTCCACCCATGAGAGGAAAGCCAGCATCAAGGAATTCTATGGTATGTCATGAGTTACTCGTTTCTTTCTCTAGCTGAGGGTCTAGCCATCATCTATTGCTCAAAACATTCTATATTGTGCTTATCTTCTGGAACCGGAACTGTTGTGCAGCTGTCATATTCCCTTCCCTGCTGCAACTGCAAAGAGGGATCACCGACATGGAGGACAAGAAGCAGAAGGCCGTGTGCATGGAGAGGTACACAAGGAGAGACGGAGACGAAACCAGCAGCCTATCCGATGCCGATGCCGAGAGGGAAGAGGAATGCGGGATCTGCATGGAGATGAACAGCAAAGTCGTGCTGCCCAACTGCACGCACGCTATGTGCCTCAGATGTTACCAGGACTGGTATGCGCAAATTTCCAGTTTCTGCTCCACCATGCATTTCGTGTGACAGCATTTCAGTGGCGTGTATGTAGCCCTTCCCACTCCCCCACAAACGTGCAGCTCTTGATAATGTTGGCTTTATAGATAAGGATACGCCTCTGTTTGGGACTCGTTTTACGTATTGCTATACTTTCTATTCTTCTTCTGTAGAAGCGGTATGTCTCTTGAGAGTAATGGAAGCTGAGCTTTTAATTGACTTATGGAAAGCTTATGCCTCATTTTCAGGTTAATGCACCCAGTTTCTATGCTTTTATAGACTGATACACAATATAGCCCTTGTAAACAGGGCATGATTATGAATGCCCAGTAGCTAAACAGAATAGGGATAGTACTTTATTGATGCATTGTTATTCTATTTATGTTCACTACCATTGGTTTCATCATTCCTGATATGACATCACTAAATGGATGCCCAATTTGGAAGCTGTGGATGCTCTAAAAATGCAGTCACTGTCAATTTAAAAATATTCTGAACTGTATTCTATTGTTCTAAACTACCTGACTCTGCTTTCATCGACCAATGATTGTTAACTTAGTATTTCCTGCCTAATCCAGACAGTCTGCCTATATGTAGTTCAGTTAATTGCAGGATATGATAGTGTAGGCTTAGGTTATCCTTACATTTACTTTTGCTAGCTATTCACTAGTTAGACGTGGTGTGGTTCTAGCAAACACTGATAGGGCCATAGTGGATAATAGAAATTAATTCGTACAGGTGTTCAACTTTTTAACCATTTCTATGCAGTGTTCCTACAATATCTATTATCTTTCTGTTGTCTTGCAGCCCATGCACATCTTTTCTCGTAGCATAACTTGGATTTTTCTCTTAATAGTCTAAAAATGCAGTAACTGACAACTTAAAAATATATTCTGAACTGTATTGTACTGTTCTTTGTTCTGAACAACCCTACTCTGCTTTTTGTTGAGCACTGATTGTTTACCTAGTTGTTGGTTCATTTCAGTATGCACCCTGTCTAATCCAGACGGTCTGCTCATATGTAGTTCAATTGATTGCAGGGTATGATAGTGCAGGATTAGGTTATAGTAGTTACATTTTATCTCGATTATTATTGGTTTCATCATTCCTGATATGAGTAAAGTTACGAATCGGATGTCCAACTTGCAAGCTGCAGATGGTATTAAAATGCAGCCAGTGAAAACTTAAACATATTCTGAATTGAATTATGTTGTTCTTTGTTCTGAACAATCAACCCTGCATCTTTATTGAGCACTGATTGCTAATTTTCAGTGCATACCCTGTCTAATCCAGACAGTCTGCATATATGTAGTTCAATTAACTGCAGGATATGGTAATGTAGGCTTAGGTCATGCTTACATTTACTTTTGCTAGCTATTCACTAGTTAGACGTGGTATGGGTTCTGCAGATCAACCAAGTTTCATGTGTTGGCCAGTACTGATAGTGTCATGTTGGATAATTGCAATTTGCTTGTTCAGGCGTATCACTTTCTAACCAATTCCATGCGGTGTCCCTACAACATCTATGATTTGTCCATGTCCTTGCAACCTATGCACACCTCTTCAAGTAGCGTAACTTGGATTGTTCTTTTATACTCCGGAGCTGCGATGTGGTTATGATCATTACAGCGTCTGTTTGCTGTTCTGAAGCAATGCCTTAACAGAAAATATTGTGTGCTGCAGGAACTCAAGATCACAGTCCTGTCCATTCTGCCGGGACAACCTGAAGAAGACTGACCCTGGTGACTTGTGGATCTACGTCGAGGAGCAAGACGTGGTCGACATGGAGACGGTGTCGAGAGAGAACCTCAGAAGGCTGTTCATGTATATAAACAAGCTGCCTCTGATTGTGCCTGATGTCATCTTCAGTGTTTATGATTCCCACATAAAATGAATGGCACTTGTCTCCTATCAAGGTCCTCAGCCAAGTGCCCTGTTCATTAATCTATGCCCGAAGCCCTCTGATTCCATGCTTATACTCAAGCTCTTCGAAATGCCTGGACTGTCGCGTTTATAGTCGCAAACCTTCTGTTTGCTTTTTAGATCTTATTTAGTGCATGCTTCCATGCTTAAGTTAAGCATATCCAGCCAGTTTGTATATATCTGACATTGGCTCTGTTAATAGAGAACTCGAGCTTGCCCCGAGTGGAGGCTGCGCTGTTTGCTTTTCTCGCATGTTTCTTCCTGTTGTATAAGTTGCTTTCAGGTCTGAGCACTGAAGTTGGTACATGCTCCCAGGAATGGTTCAGGGTCATTATCATTTCTGTATCAGCTGTTTATGCTGCATATTATTTGCTGGTTATTGCTAGCGAAATTGACATGACAGCAATAAGTTACATTAAAGAAGTTGCGTCAAATCTTGTGATCTCGCTGAGAAAACTTTTCACTGTGACAACTTATAACTGAGTTTGCTCATCAGCTAATAATGTTTGCATTTGGAATGCCAGCAACTCAGCAAGTCAGAAACAACAGAATTATCAAATACACCCATATTGTACTGAGATGTTATAATTTCATACTATTGAACAGCTCAATCCTGAATTAGATTCAGAAAATATCATTTTGAGCACAACAACAGCAAAATTGGCAGAGTGAGCAAGCTTTTTGATGCTCTCTGATCCTGGCCCTGATTATTCCTAGAGATCCATGTACATCCGGTAGGCATTCCTCTGCGGCGAGTAGTAGCCCTCGACGGTGGCGTCGACCTGGAACCCGGCCTTCCGGTACAGCGCCACCGCGGCCGTCCTCGCCGGGTCGACATGGAGGGACACCCGCTGGACCCGCTTCCTCCGGCACCTCTCGACGGCGGCCTGCAGCAGCGCGTCGCCGAGCCCCTGTCTCCGGCAGCTCTCCTTCACTGCACAGACGCAACAAGAAAGTTCAGACCAAAAGTTTGCTGCGGCTCTGTAATGGTTTTATCGACGGGACGAGTGTTGTCAGTGCGGGGCGTCTCACCGGCGAGCTTGGTGATAGAGGCACAGAGGGAGGTGGCGCAGGTGTACATGGCGTACCCGGTGACCTCCTCGTCGTCGCCGGCGCCGGCCGTCGAGTAGATCAGGCCCGTGTTCCGGCGCTTGAGCTCGTCGTGGAAGGAGCGCGCCAGCGACTCGTGCTTCGGGAAGATCCTCTTCTCCAGCCGCACGATTTCATCGATGACGCGGCCGGCGCGCTCCTGCGAAGGGTCCAGCTCGAGGATCGTCGCGACCGCCGCCATAGCTCGTGACGAAGGGAGCGAGCAAGTGCGCGAGCTCCGTTTTGCAGTTCGGCCCCCCGCTTCTTCCCGATTATCAGTAGACACAGCAGCAAAACGGGAGAATATGAATATCCGTGGAACGGAAGGGTCCGAAAGCAAAAAAGAAGTCCAAAACCCCTAATCCCCCCTCCACTGCTTCTTCCTCTGGTGACGGTTTGCGGCGCCGCCGACGAGTCACTCAGCGAGATGGCGAGCTCAGCGCTGAGACGGTCTCTGCCGGCCCGCGGCTTGATCCGCCGTCTCCTCCCTTCCGACCCACCGTCCTCCGCCGCCGCCGCCGCCTCATCCTCGTTCCGTCGCTCCTTCCAGTCCGGTGAGGACCCGCACACCTGACCTCTCCTTTTCCGTGCAGTATTTCCAACGCCTCTTGCCGCATACGCACTCAGATCACCCTTTCTCTATCCCCGATACAACCAAAGATCGGACCGGGTAACGGCCGGAGCCGCTAGAGATCTAGGTTTACCGTGCTCAGAACCATCATTTTGTGATGGCGGCATGCGTGTTACTCGGGGAATCGATGTTTACAATGTTTCGGCGATGTTTTTTTTTTTTTGACGTGCTTGTTTGCTTCGCAGCAGAGGGCGTGGGCGAGAGCGCGGACGCGTTTGAAAACCGGTTGTTTGAGCAGACGGGGCAAGCTGACAATTCGTTCTTTGGGAAGCTCGATGGGAGTAGGAACTCCTTCAGAAGACAAGGCGCGGGATCTGGGATGGGTGACTGGGGTCGGCCCGGTGGCAGGGGTAACTCTGAGTTTGGTGACAGGGAGGGCTCTCTGTTTGGTGGGAGCATGGACGATTCCTTGAACGATGGCATGAACGAGAAGTTGGATAACGCGGCCCGCACCTTTCATATGACGGACGAGGTCGAGGAAGATGACTATGATTTCAGGCCAGATGTGAATTACAGGCGAGGCTCGACCTACAATGTTAAGGTAAGAGGGATACCTGTTCATCACTTCAATGGTTCAAGTACTCGAAGTTCATTTTAGGCCATACAAGTATTCAGGAAACGTGGCTAAATGGTGAGCTAGATTTTGCAGTTATCCACACAATGTGGTACTCTTTTGTAGATAGGTGTTTGTGAAAACAGAAAATCAACTGTTGCCTAAACAACCGTATACCACAAGAACATAATGTTCTATCTCTCTGAATTACATTTACTATTTACTTATGCAAGGATATTATGTACTAGAGTGACACTCTTCTAACACCAGGTTTTATTCAACTCTACTGCATTCAGGATCTTGACCTTACAAGACCTGCAGCCGCAAGGAGCACCCCTAGACCTCAGTTTGAAACAACCACGAAGGATGTTCTAAGGAAAGCCGATTTTAGGGTAAGTACATCTACTTTTGGCAACATACTTGAACTTGCACATTTTTTGTTTTAAATTTAGTGGTAGATAGATTTTAGTACTTCGCTACTTTGCCAGCTTGTAAATTATGGATCTTGCAAGCATGTAAATTTCAGAACCGTTAACTAATATGAAGTTCAGGTATACAATGAATGTGGTAAGCCCCAAACGGCATTTTTATCGTGAATTGAGGAGTAAGTCATAGCAATGAATATAGCATCACGCCAGTGCTAATTTACCCAAACATCTTGTTACACTACCTAGAGCTGTGAGGTTCATACATTTTCTCTTGATGCTTCCTATCCTTCTATTTGTGTTTAGCAATTATTAACATCAGTATGGTACTATGGTGAACTGACATGCTGCTTGTTACCCTGTTGACTTGAGTTATTTCTTCTAACTTTCTAAGATGATGCCGATATTGAAACAGTGTGGAAACCAGAAATTGTTGGGATGTTATGTGAGCATGAAACATACTATTTCCTATTTTTCTTATTTCCAGAAGTTGCTCCTGTGTTACAACAGAAACCTCATTCTGCTACAGACTAGTATTGCAACCTCCTGCATTGCATAACAAGATGAAAAATGATATAACCATAATACCAATCAATACAAAGAAGGTAGAAACTTTTCAAGACGAAGAACATATCCATTGGAAAGTTCTGTGAGGTAACAACCCAATTAGCACAAGGCAACAACCTTAAACTAATCAGCACAAAAAGAACTGCAGCAACCTTAACACGAACCTTCTCAAGCACAACAGTGAAGTTGTTCCCCGCCGATCAATATAATGAACTTGTTGAATCTTTTGTTCATGCTGCCTAGAGCCTTTCTCATCAAGCTTGTTCACATTGATTA
Organism: Lolium perenne; assembly: GCF_019359855.2. Lineage (NCBI taxonomy): Eukaryota > Viridiplantae > Streptophyta > Magnoliopsida > Poales > Poaceae > Lolium > Lolium perenne. The sequence continues at coordinate 132,919,693 of NC_067244.2, forward strand.
TCTCATCCCAAAATAACTGTTTCTAAAACTTTCTTGAAGTACAGTGACAATTGTTCTGTCCTGCATACATCATGTGCTTGTGAACAGGCATCATACAAACCTTCTCGTACAAAAACTGCACATACATCAAACATCTACAGGCAGAACTATAAAAGGAACGTGAACCTACGCATATAGAACATGCGCTCGTGTGAGACAGCGAGCTGGGTGACTGCATTCAGGGTGAGGGATCTCAGAGGAAGACACATGCAAAATTGCACTCCCTTCGTTGCGAAACTCAGGACATATATTAGATTAAGACAAAGTTTTGACCAGCAAATACTCCACTGTTAAGTGGTTTATGTGATACCCCCTCCTTGCCAAAATGAGGTGCATATAAGATTTTTCAAAAGTCTAACAATGTCAAGTGACATCAGCTTTATGTCTCACATAAATTGAATAGTAAATAGTAGATTGATTGTTTGTCACAGCCTTGTCTAACCAATCAAAGTACCACCTGCTCAAGTGGTATATGAATTGCTTATCTCTTGGTGCTATGTAACCATTTTTTTTCAATTAATTACCTACTGCTAGACAGCTGTGTACATAGTTTGACCTGCATGATGCATCCCGATATCAGGATATCTTGGGCTATTGCAATTATCTCAAAGATGCAGTTTCTGACCACATGGAATTATTCCTTGCAGAATGTTAGATTCCTCGCCAACTTTCTTACAGAAGCTGGCATTATCATCAAAAGGAATCAGGTAATGATATTTTCCCTGCCTTTATATAGAATAGGAAATTTTTGGGTGAAGACATTCCTGTGTTCCTGGTGTATGTATTAGAAATTTAGACCATGCTTTCTTATATTGTTGACAATAATGCATATTTTATTGTATTTAGAGCTGAATGGCATCTCTAACAAAGGAGTGTCTGATTTCAAATAGCAACAGCCCTTTGCTGATGATGCTTTTGTTGAGGTGGCTAACATATTGATCGGCTCTGCAGACCAAGATAAGCGCGAAAGCTCAGCGCAAGGTTGCGAGGGAGATCAAAACAGCGCGTGCACTGGGGCTAATGCCTTTCACGACGATGGGCAAGAGGCCATTCATCTTTGGCAGAAGCGTGGAGGAGGACCCTTCAGAGGAGGAATATGGGTATGACTTTGTCGAGCAGAAGGACGCTGGGCCTGAAGACGAAGCTGGTGATGCCGTGCCCGATGTGGAGGCCGCTTAGACGCTCTAGGGCCTTTGTTTTCTGCAACCCCTCCCTTTCTTGCGTTTCCTCTCACTTGGCGCGTGCCTGACGCTGCCTTTTGATTGCTTGGAGAATAGACCAGCTGCACTTAAGCTGTAGTAGCATCCAATAAACTGTAGTAGCTTGGAGAGCATACCAGAGTCCAGGCTGGAGGGCATGTGACTTATATGTATGAGATCTTGCATTTGTCTCTGCGCTGGTAGGTTCAGTTCTCTCTTTGATGATTTTCCCACCTCGATTCCTTGAAGTACTTTGAAGATTCGATTCTTTTTTACTACCAGTACCACATAATGAGTATATGCTTTTGCTTATGGTTTCGAAAGGAGATATGCCCCCTGCTCAATTTGCCTTGTGAATTGTGATGTTGACCTGCGCCAGCACGGCGGTTGGTCATAGCTACCCAGCACCGCCCTTATTTATTTCCATTTTGTTGAGGTTTGGTGCCGTGTCGGTGTGCTGTTGTTGGTTGCACGTCTCAACTCTGAAGTGTCGCTATCAAGTAAAATGGTACCGGAGTAGAGAGCCTTGTGGCATATTCGATGCAGGCCACAACGTATGGTTTATAATTGAAGGGACAAACGTGTACATTTAAATGCGAAGAGATCCTGACCTTCAAAAGTTCACTGTTTAACTCCTTCGACCACTTCTCCGACCGGTTTTAAGGGTGAAGCCTGAAAAATTATCGTCGGTGTCACACTCCTAGCAGTAACATTGTATAACTGTAAGAATTGTGTTAGTATTGAAGAGGATTAGAAAATCCACCCATTTTGTTTGACATACTCTATTAACAATATATGTCTATTTTCTCTGAAATTAACAACGAGTTAGGTGCGGAAATTAACCCTTAATTCTAACCCTAACCCTATCCGGAGTAGAGCTTTGTGGTGCTTAAACCTCTCGCATATTGAACTTTCGTTAGATACCCTCATACGAGAACTTGTTTAGAGAAGAATTTTCCGTGGCCCAACAAATCTTTCATACGAAATTAGCTGCCCGGTGCAACTATCAATGGCTAGGGGGTTAGCAGGGGCCATGCCCCCCCCCCCCCCCCCCTCCCTATGCCATTGGCACAATAAGATTTTTTTGTATAGCTGTAAGTGTGATTTTGTAGTGAAACTTAGGTGCAGGCGTCTACTTATTGTGATGAATGTTGCATTTGGTATGGAATATTTGCATGGGAAGGATACTGTCCCCTTCAATCTGGAGAGTGATTACTTGGTCGTCAACCTAAGAGATGCCCAACGCCCTATATGCAAGGTGAGGGTCTCAAATTCTCCGTTCCACCTCCCTCTTTTGTGCATATTTTGCAACTCAGGAAATTATATTAGACAATCCTTACAATGATTTGCACCCCAAGGTGAGGATTAACATGTTTCTCCCCCCCCCCCCCCCCCCAAGAGAATTCGGCGAATATAACGAGTGAAGTGTTTTGAATCCCCAGTTCTCGTGATCTTCGTATTTCAGAAAAGTTCAAAAATGGTATTTTAAATTTTTAGAAAAATCCAAAAAAATTAGGTGGATAAATACATACTACCTCCGTCCTAAGGAATAAGGCGCACGCGTATTCCAAGACGAACTTTGACCATAAAAATTGAACAACAAAATCTTGGTTATATTATATGTAATTAGTATCGTTGGATTCGTATTGAAAAGCACTTTGTAATAATGTTAATTTTATACAAACAATCTTTATATATTTGAAGTAATATTTAGTCAAACAAAAAACACGTAAAACGAGGGCACCTTATTCCTTGAATCGGAGGTAGTATGTTATAGTACAATGTTTTGCTAGATAGTACCGTTGTGTAGGCTACACAAAAAATAACAAAATCATGGATCTGAAAAGGCAAGAAAAAGAACTACTTGGATGTTTTGGCAAACTAAACCAGTTTGCTAAAATGTCTTATCTTTACTATTAAATGGGAGTTGGTCGTTTGACACTCAACGCACTTTGATGGTCGTCATTGGGAGCATCTGGTCCGTCCGATCTAATCTCACGTCTGTGCTTGTCCGATCACTTTTCCACACAATCAATCAAAGCGAAAACCAGATATTTTCCTTTGTTAGTGTGAATCCTGGCAGTATCAAAATACATCCATCTTTTCCTTTATTAGTAGTAGTAGTATCAATTATCATCACGCTAATTAATACGGAGTACGAATTAATTAGGAGAGATATCTTTTCTTACCTAAAAACATCATAAAAAACATCATCGGCACAACTTCTCCCGTTCTCTGCCCACGCCGGCGTGACCAGCTTCACCTCCAATGGGCTCACCCTGGACGACCTCGTCACCCTATCAGGTACAAAATCGCTCAAGCACACCTTAGACAACGACATCAAGACCTGCTCGAACGACGAGATGCGGCGGCTCTGTTCAAGCGTCAACGGCTGATCGATCGATCGAGTGTAGTTCACCGTCGACCATGGGCATATGTAACACATGCATAGGGATCTTAGATGTATTAGCGACCTGATAATGGGATTTTGATTCATTTGTTCTTTGTTGTACTAGCTGAAAATCAAGTCCTCTGTTGTTTAGGCTGCACATAGATGACGACAAATGATATACATTGAGAGTGTCGTGTCGGCCATACGCTATATTGCGAAGGGAAGAGAAAGCTTGGCATGCTGGGGTTTTGCAGCAGATCAATGGTGATCTACTGATCTTGGTCGGGCACAACGTGGGGCAGTGGTCGAGAAGCGAAGTTTCAGTGCAAGAACTATGCGTTGGGGTCTCACGAGTTCTTAAAAAAAACATCTATGGTAAAACTCACTGTTTTCTGCCCTTTATACAGTGACTTGGCTGTTCGTACTATGCTCGGTTCAACGTCGTATTTTCCAACGTATAATTGCTATTGCTACTCTGCTACAGTTTTTTCAGTCACATTTTATGCAGTTATTGTATTAGAATATTTCATTTTCATTTACTTAGGCTGATGAGTTTTGTTGTTTGTCTTGCAGTTTTGTTGTTTGTATTAGAATATTTCATTTTCATGTTCACTCTGAATTCAAAAAGGTAAGAATCATTTTATTTTCAAAAGAATTAGGAGTGCTCGCAGTTTCGAAGAAAGAACTTGGATTTGGTTGTAGAAATGCCAATTAAGTACATGTTGATCCAGTTAAGATAAAAGTATTTTTTGGGTAGTCCTGGATGAGGAGGATGGATTTTTGGGTTATAGATTTACATTGTTCAAGCCCCGTAGTTGTGCACTACATTGTGCAACCATCTATTCATTATGAGCCAATGAACATTTCAGTGTTTACAGTTACCATTATCTTTTCTGCAGAATAATGGAAACAACTCATGAATTTCATTGGAGAAAGTGGGACCCTAGACTATATATTTTGCATTATAGCAACGAAGTTCTATGCAATAATCAATAGTCCAAGTTTATTGCTCCAAGAGTATCTTTATGTGTATTTTTCGTGCTAAACCTTATAAAAATAGGATACAAAAGGTGATCATTATGAAATAAAAATTACATGCACTCATATTGCTTTGTTTCCAATATGATTATAGTTTCTGATATGCCATTTTATGGTCTTCAGTGCACATGCACTTATATTGCTCTATTTTACTGCTACATTTTTCTTCAAATTATTTATTGCTACATTTTTCTTCAAATTTACATACTGATGATCACAATACCACGCTGATGTAAAAAGAGAAAGGAAAATCATGTTACATTGTATCTTTGTTGCACTTCTTGATCCCTGGATGCAAAAGATCACATACATAATTATGTGGCATTTGTATTTAATAGAAATATTGACCTAATTGAAATGCTATGCACATGAAAATAACATAAGCATGTTGTTCCTCAACTATATGGATGTATAAATTTACTATAATGCCAGAGTGATAGCTTTGCCGGATATAGAATCCATTGCCAGACGACCAAAAGGGGAGAGAGGAAAGAGAAGGTGGAAAAGGAGAAGTGATGATAGAACAAGAAAATATTTTGCGGTCGAGTTGCCATCAAATATTTACATGCGCAATGAACACATTAATTAAAGAAGCCGTGGCAACGCACGGGCATTCAACTATATTAGTAAACGAAGAGTATATTTATTCAAACTTTTTTCCTTTTTTTTGCAGATCACATAAGGAAAATATATTTCAATGCAAAATTGGTCGGACATGCTAGGCATATACTACATCCGTTTCAAGGAATAAGGCGTCTTTGTTTTACGAGCTTTTTGTTTGACCAAGAATTACTTCAAATAGATAAAGATTGTTTATATGAAATTAATATCATTAAAAAGTGCTTTTCAATACGAATCCAACGATACTAATTACATATAATATAATCAAGATTTTGTTGCTCAATTTTTATGGTCAAAGTTCGTCTTGGAATACGCGTGCGCCTTATTCCTTGAAACGGAGGTAGTATGTACTTGTATGGTTTTCTTCAGTATTTTCAGAGACCTACAAAACATTTCAATTCAATTTAAAAAAAAGAACCAGGACCACTGGTGTGCTCGTGTGCCAAGAGGTATTTTCGGAATATACTTGTTTTTGAACTTGTTCCCGACCGATTCCTTGAGAAGGAAAACAGGTTCGGTTGAACCGGCGATAAAAGTCCTAGTCGATTTCAACCTCGCCTTCTTCCCGTCCATCCAGACTATACACAGTTACACACACGCGCTTCCCCTCAACCTCTCGCTCGCACCTTCCTCCTCTTTCCGTCCACCCTCCGAAGCAAGCCAAAATCCAAAGCAAAGGCGCGGCCGGAATCCCCCGCCGCCGACGACCCTCCCCTCCCCCGCCGCCGCGTTGCCACCACATGGCCTCGCCGCCCTCGGCGCCATCCTCCTTCTCGCGCGCCTGCCTCCTCCGCTCCTCCTCCCCGAGCACCTTGCGCAGCCCACACCAGCCTCCTCCCCTGCCGCAGCAGCCTCGACCCGTCGTCGTCCTCTACTAGCCAGTAACCCCTCTCCATCTCTCCACTGCCGGTTCCCCCCCGCGCCGATTCGAGGAGGAGTCTAGGGTTTGCTGCTGCCGCCTTCCCGTGTCGGATTTGATGTCTAGGGTTGGTGCGACCGTCGAGGAGTTCGCGCTGCTGGGAAGGTTCCTCACGCTTTCTTCCATTCCCATGGCTGGAAAGATACGAATACGACCGTCCTCTGTACTAGGTTTTATTTCTGTAGTAGTGCTAGTTGCAGTCGTCATTTGTTAAGCTTGCAATCTTAGCGCTCGGAAGGAAGGAAACTAAGATCTCAAGTGTCGGTAGAGTTTTTTCTGGTGCTGATTTGAGAGAGCGAAAAGTAGTAGTCTGGAAGGTTGATTTGGTGGGGGATCTGTAAGCTGAAAAGAAGGGACCCCCTCGGTGGTGTTGCTGGTAATTTCAAGGGAACCTCCACCATGGTGGGGAAGGATCTGGTGCTGCAGCGGAACGGCAACGCAAGGGACATCCGCGAGATCGCCGCCGAGGCCACGCTCCGGGAGGTGCGGCAGAGCGGGCACGCCTACGTGGAGCTGCGGCGCGCGGGCAAGCGCGTCATCTTCTTCTGCACCATCTGCCTCACCGAGTGCTTCAGCGACAACGTGCTCTTCGACCACCTCAGGGGGAACCTGCACGCGCGGCGCTACGCCGAGGCCAAGCTCACGCTGTTCGGGCCCATGCCGTGGCCGTTCAACGACGGCGTGCTCTTCTTCAGCAACGCACACGAGGACGGGGACGGCCCGCTCGTGCTGGACTCGAGCTCCTCGCGGAACAACGGAGACCTTGCTCTGGTTCTCCATCCTGTGTTCTCGGGGACTGACGCTGAGGTGACGTCCAGGCTGAGAGACGGTTCAAGCTCCCGCCGTAATGGTGCCAGTGGTGGTGCGAATGGGGGACAGAATGGTAGAACTGCTGCTGCGGTAGCTGAAGATGATGCGCTGTCAAGCCGCAGCGGAACCGATGCTCAGCTTGTTATTCCCAGTGTGTTGGTAAAGGATGTTGTTCTGAACTTGCCTGCGCGTCTCCTTGGTCACGGAAACATTGCATACAAGATCGCCGAAGCTAGCGATGGCCGCAAGAAGATCAGCAAGATCTGGTGTGCTTGGGGAGGGCCAGAAGCCCCACATGATGGCTCTAACGGGTGTAACATCTACGAGCAATCTGGTTTCGCCGTAGTCAACTTCTCTTATGCGTATGAGCTGGGAAGGAAGTGGCCTTCTGATGATCAGGACCTTTCTATCTCCGCTGGATCTTTCTTTGTGATTGATGATGCGGGGCATCGTGGAAAGCGAAGGAAGAAGTCCTTTTCTGATCAAGAAGCATCTTCAGAAGAGTCGAATGGCCAGACAAACGGCACAAGTCAAGCTATCGTGGCTGGTTCCTCGAAAGGTACATCATGTAATCTTGAAGTCAGCCCCTTATCCAGCAAGTCTATGAGGAGGGAGCTGAGGAAGCAGAAGCGACTTGCTGCCGAGAAAGTCTGTGATATTTGTGGGCGAGCAATGCTTCCTGGAAAGGATGTCGCCACCTTGCTCAACTGCAGTACAGGAAACCTAGCTTGCAGCAGTAGAAACTCGAGCGGGGTTAGTAATTCCAAACACTGTTTATCAATTTTTCTCTTCAAGGCAACATGAGACATACTTGCTTTCCTTTACACAGAAAAACAGAAATAGAATACAATTAGAAAGTTAGATCTTCTAAAGTTTCTTTTGTGAGTAGAGAGCTAGAGATAACTTGTCTCACTGTTGAATTCTTTATCAACCAGAGATTCTTTTGTCCAATAAGATAAAGATCTTACAAACATATCTTTAGACCTTCTAAACTTTCTTTTGAGTAGATAACTAGAGATGCAAACTTGTTTCACTGTTAAAATCTTATCAAGCAGAGATTCCTTTTTTCTCAATAAGGCAAATATCTTACAAACATATCTTTGTTTTTCTCATCTACTAGCCTAAACATGAGTTTTGCAGGCTTTTCACCTATTTCACACTTCATGCCTATTGCACTGGACTATTCTGTGCCAATATGAGGTTCTGGCTGATCAAATTGCAAAGAAGGGGAAGAGCAAGCGAGGCAGAAAGGCCAAAACAGCGCCAAAGAGCAAAATAGAATCCATCCTTTGCCCAGAATGCCAGGGTACAGGAATTCATGTCGAGGGAGAAGAGCTTGAAAAGCCAACTATTTCCTTATCTGAGGTGTGGAGGAGCACATGATCCCCTGCCTACACTTTCTTCCATCTAACTTGTTTTGTCTCTACTTTTTTTGTGAATGAAACACGCTTGAAAACTGGATTCGTTTTGGCAGATGTTCCGCTACAAGCTGAAATCCATTGAAGCACATAAGGCGTGGATGAAGAGCCCTGAGGTGCTCAAGAACTGTTCCACTGGTCTTCACTTCCCTTCCGAACATCTGGAGGACTCCGAGGTATCTTCAGCTACACGGATTCCTATATTTCTTAATGATGTTGTTTGTGTCCAAACTGACTTTGGCCTGCATATCATCTTTTGTTATAGGAGCAGGTGATGCCGCTGAACTCTCTTCCTTTCTTTGGAGCTGACTTATAGAGGTCCATAAGCTCATGGACCGGGCCACGCCTACGCCAGAAACGAGTTCAAAGCTATATATTATGCAAGAGTTGTAAATCTACTACCGTAGAACAGCTGTAAATAAGCATGCCTGACTACACTGGAAACAGATGCTGACTTTATTTGCCTGTTCTGTAATCGTACTGTACGTATTTCCGTTAAGTTTACCTGTCTGTCCACAGTTGCAACCCAGCAAAACTGTGATAGACTGTTTTTTAGTAACCATATGTATACACGCGCACGCTGTTTATTTTGCTTTAATGGAGTCATAATCGCAACAATTTCTGCATCTCTTTGTTTTTAAGTTTGTTGTTATTGTCACTGCTGGGTGACTGGTGATTCCTGGCAGTGGCGGGGCAGCAATTCGGTTTGTCATCTTATCTCCGTGTTTGCATTGTTTGATTCTACTTTGTTATGTTGAGAGCGTAGCGCAGAGGACAAAATCTGTTGCGTTCCAGGAGAAAAGTAGGTATGATTCAGGAATGATTTTGTTCGTGGCAGATTGGTTCGCTTAAGCAATGACGAACTGAAACCGGTCAGCGTGATGCTAATCTAAGCTTGTTGTGTCTGCGGTTGTTGTTACATCAAGGCTTATTATTCTTCACTTCTTTGTAGTTCCTCCAATTCATATTACTTGATACTAAAATAGATATATCTATTAATTCCATTTGAGCATCAAGTAATATGGATTGGAGGGAGTATATTGAAGACACATACCAGTCTTACCCTCTTACAAGTTATCTCTTTCAGAGAAGAGATGTTTCCCCACGTAGCATTCGTAAGCATAGGTTGAGACATCGCCGCGTAAGTTCCTACCATTTATCTCTTCAACAAAGAGATGTTTCCCCGTGTACTATTCGCAAGCATACGTTGAGAGACATCACTGCGTAAACTCTCCCTTGTAATATCCACCATATATTTTCAGAGGAGAAAACGCAAACGAGATAAAGGAGAAGTGACAGAAAGAAAAGAAAAGCAGGCGAGATTGCTGGCACGACATGGATCTCAGCGAGATAATGGTGTCATCAGGAAGCCGCCGCTTGCAGCAGCGGCCTCACATTGATCAGGAAGATAACGCAGTATTCTTCAAAAGCATCATCGATCCAAACCATCCAGCAAACCCACACGCATCAATCAAGAAATCAAAGAGAAAAAAGCGAGGGGATGGGAAGACTATCACACTCTTGATTCCACAGATCTGATGAACTTGTCGAGGCAGCGCGCGCCGTGCGGGATTCACGCGAAGAGTTTGGTGGCGACTAGGGTTTCCTGCCGTCGGATGGCCGCTGAAATGCCCCAGATTTATAGGCTCGTGGGCCGGGAGCACCCGGACGGCGGCTGGACCCCACCGCCGCCGCGGCCACCGGCTTTTTGCCGGGCCGGCCACGTGGTTACACGTCAGACCCGTCCTTTTCCTCTTGGGCTCCTTAGCCCATTCTGGCCCAGGCCCAAATCGGCCCAAACCGGCTGCGGCCCCTTCTGGAATCTTCCGTCGCCGTCGCACCTCACGGGAGCGGAGAGGAAAACCCCAAGCCGCAACCCCTCGCCACGAGTCGCGTCCTCTCTCTCTCTCCTCCCCCAAATTTGCCTCCGCTGCTTTCTCGCCGCCGATTGTTCTGCTGAGGTTGCTTCGGAGGGAGCGAGGGAAGGAGACGCGCTGTACGCGGCGATGGCGAGCGGCGGCGGGGCGGTGAGGGAGGTGGGGTCGAGGGCGGAGCTGGACGCGGCGGTGGGCGGCGCGCGGGCCGCCGCGGTGCACTTCTGGGCGTCATGGTGCGAGGCCTCCAAGCAGATGGACGAGGTCTTCGCGCACCTCGCCGTCGACTTCCCGCACGCGCTCTTCCTCCGGGTACGCGCTCCCTAGCCCCCCGCCTTCCTGCCCTCTTCTGTATCGCGGTAGATTTGGGATCGGTTTCGGTTTATGGTGGATCGTGCTGCGTCGGCGCTGCTCTGGTGGCCAGATTCGCGGTTGCCGTTTAGGGTTCTGGTGTATGGTATCTGCCGCTATGTAGGTTACTTTTTTTTTGTATGTTTGATTATATGTTATGATTATGATGTTTACTTGGTACTAATACTGACTGCTAAGTTGTGATGCGACATACTCTGTCTGCTGAGTGTTTGAGTTAGCATCTGATGTGTATGCTGCTGACTAACTGGAAATGGAATCGAACCTAACTTGTAGTTGCAACATCTGGCACTCCACGTTAGGTTAAGGACTCAGTTAAGAGCATGAGATAACAGCTGAATGCAATCCCTTCATGTTTGAAACCCTTCGTTCTTCCTGTTAGGCTATCGACTCAGTTGAGACTGTGAGATAACAGCTGATGGCAACTGACTTGTGCTTGAAACCCTTCGCTCTTTCATCAAGTGAATTTTCAGTATCAAGTATGAGGTCAAATGTCCAACACTATAACTAATAGTATTTGCTACTGGTCCATTATCTGCTAGTTTCACCGAATGATGCCATCGGACGAAAATTTGAGTAAAGGCTGATCTAATAAGCATGTCACGTTGACAACTACCTTTCACTTGGTGTTCTTCAGTCAAATAATTATGAATCGTTCTTTCTGGCGCTGGTAAATCACGCGCCATTTGGTAATTTGGATATCTGAAGCCTTTTCTTGTTTATCCTTGTTACATTGGTAACTCCTATCAGGTTGAAGCTGAAGAACAGCCGGAAATTTCAGAGGCATATGGAGTTTCAGCAGTACCATACTTTGTTTTCTGCAAGGTATTCACTATATTTACTACTGCAATTCGTTTGTGTTAGTGAACCTTTTTTCAAATAGCTTATGTTTCATAGTTAATGCTGGTAGGTTTATGGTTCCACCATTCTTCCTTATTATTAAAGTTGAATTGCATGAGTTCCCTCGCCCACTTTTTAAGGCAAAGAAAATCAGCTACGTGCTCTGCCCTCATGATGAGGCACGTGTGTTGCTATTATTGTTAGGACCCAGTTTCAATCTGCACACACTTCTCTGAATTTACTCTAGCCTGCCTACCCTAAAGATACTGCTATGGATGTGTAGGTTACTTTGTCTCACCTAGCAGGGACGTACAGAGTTTTTTGCTTCTTTTGGTGAACTTTCTTAGTGGAATTATGTAGCATGTAGGCTGTTACCAGTACATCTCACTGGAGTACTGTGTGGACTATGAAATATTTTGTACGGCTATAACAGAAGTAATGCCTGTGATATTGTCAAGGGACCTCCTGAGATCAACATGCACAGTGTCTTAGATAGGCTAGTTACTAGTTATTCATGGCATCACTTGAAATTTAGTCATGGCTTCACTTGGAATTTTGGTGTTACTGTGAAATTACTTTGTAATGCCAATTGTAAGTGCCACATGACCTTTAGATTTCTGTATGATGTTTGCTCTACAAATATGTGAGGTTAGATTCTGAAAAAGGTCATGGTTGCTTAGCTTCTGGATTTTCTTCAATGCAGTGCCAAACATGTTTTATTGAATATCATGGAAGTTTCATGTGTTGCTTGCTTATTAAATTTGAATTGTGCGTCCCTTGTCCAGTTTTTAAGGCAAAAAGAACATCCATCATGTGCTTTGCCCTCATAATGAGGCATGTGTTGCTATTATTGTTAGGGCCCATTTTCAAACTTATAAGCATATTCAATAAGCAATGACATCAGTTTTGTGTGCCTGTCCCCTGTATACTGTGGAATAATGAAGTTAGGTATACACTTCACTGAATTTACTCTAGCCTGCCTAACTTAAAGGTTCTGTATGGATGTGTAAGTTAATTTAGTTCACCTTATAGTATGAATGTGCAATGATTCTTGCTTCTTTGGTGACTTTCGTTGTGGCATGATGTGGCATGTAGGTTGTTGCAGTTCATGTCACTGAATTGCTGTATAACCAGAGTAATGCCTGTGATATTGTCACGGGACTTCCTGAGGTTGGGCATGCACAGTGTCTTCTTAGCTAGGCTAGTTAGGCATGATTTCACTTGGAATTTTGGTGTTACTGTCAATTTCCTTTGTAATGTAAATCGTGCGTTGCCACTTGCCACACAACCTTTAGATTTTCATATGATGTTCTCTGCCAATATGTGAGGTTAGCATGTGAAAGAGGTCATATTTGCTTAGCTTTTGGATTTCTTCAATGCAGTGCCAAATATGTTCTATTGAATGGGTTGGAAATTTTATGTGTTGTTTTATTTGTAAGAGGTTGTCATCTGTGCATGGTTTATCTGTTTTCAGGATGGCAAGACTGTTGATACTCTGGAGGGTGCAAATCCAGCCAGCCTGGCCAATAAGGTTGCAAAGTTAGCTGGGCCTGCCAATGTTGCTGAGTCTGCTGCACCTGCTAGCCTGGGGGTTGCTGCTGGGCCTGCTGTGCTTGAAAAGGTCCAACAATTGGCACAGCAAAATGGATCTTCAGCTGCTGAAAGTGCAACTGCTCTGAATAAGCGATTGGAGCAGCTTGTCAATTCCCATCCTGTCATCTTATTTATGAAGGGAAATCCAGACGAACCAAGGTGTGGTTTCAGTCGAAGAGTGGTTGACATTTTGAAGCAGGAAGGTGTTGAGTTTGGGAGCTTTGATATCCTTGGAGATAATGAAGTACGTGAAGGAATGAAGAAGTTCTCTAACTGGCCAACGTTTCCTCAGTTGTACTGCAAAGGTGAGCTGCTTGGTGGATGTGATATTGTTATTGCTATGCATGAAAGTGGTGAGCTGAAGGATGTGTTGAAGGAGCACAACATTCCTCTCCGCCCACAAGGAAGCAAAATTGAGGAGCCAGTGATATCCGAGTCTACAGGTGAAAAGAGTCCTGAACCAATTGGGCTTACTGAAGCTCAGAAAGCTCGTTTGGAGAGCCTCACTAATTCTAACCCAGTGATGATATTTATAAAAGGTTCACCTGAGGAGCCCAAGTGTGGATTCAGTGGGAAGGTCATTCATATTCTTAAGCAAGAGAAGATTCCTTTCTCAAGTTTTGACATTCTTTCAGATGATGAGGTTAGGCAGGGCCTAAAGGTTCTATCGAACTGGCCTAGCTACCCTCAAGTGTACATAAAGGGTGAACTGGTTGGTGGTTCTGACATAGTGATGGAGATGCATAAGAGTGGGGAGCTAAAGAAGGTTCTGTCCGAGAAAGGGATTATTCCGAAAGACAGCCTAGAGGACCGACTAAAGGCCTTGATTTCCTCATCCCCAGTGATGCTGTTCATGAAGGGCAACCCAGATGCTCCACTTTGCGGCTTTAGTTCGAAAGTTGTGAATGCATTGAGAGGAGCAGGGGTCAGCTTTGGGTCCTTTGACATTCTATCTGATGAGGAAGTCAGGCAAGGTCTGAAGACTTACTCGAACTGGCCCACATTTCCCCAGCTCTACTACAAATCAGAACTGGTGGGGGGTTGTGACATTGTTCTTGAGATGGAAAAGAGTGGAGAGTTGAAGTCCACTCTTTCGGAGTAGCAGATATTTTGGTGATATAATATTGATGGCTTATCGTGTTTTCAGCAAACGTCCTATATCAAGTTGCTCTATTGGTGGCATTTTTATGCCGATGTATTCATAGATCCATGTTTTAAACTTGGATATCCTAGTGCTACGTTGGTTGAACTGTGACAACTTCAGAAGAATAACTTGAAAACCTCTTTTAAGTGCCTGTTTTGGTCTTCTTATATTACCCTGCTTTATTTTTTGCTGCCTTGGCTCTGAATGGATGTTGCAAACATGTAAACTAGTACTTCTGTTCCCTAATGTAAGAGGCACTCCCTCTGTCTTGTTGCTGCAATACTGATCTGGGGGAGTAGTGTTTGCAGTTAATAGATGTATGCTTCATAACGTTTAGGAGTGCCTGTGTATGTCTCTTCTGATCGCATAGTTGGAAATATGTCACCATTTTTTTAGGCCTACCTCAAGTTGGAGATGCGAAATGGAACAGTGCTGTAGCTATGCAATTGTTTCAGTAGACTGTCTCGCAAAGATTTGACAGAATTGGCACGATGCTACAAAACCATCAAGAACTAGGAAACAATTTGTTTGTGGCAAATTACAGGCCCAGGTAAAAACTATGAAGTTCTTGTGACTAGATAGACTACATGGTGCAGCACAGTACATCAACCCCAAATCGTCCTAAAGGCCCCGTTCCATTAATAATCACAAGTCCAAGCAACATTATCCTGATGCTTTTGTTGAGCTTGGAGCTTCTTCCTCTGCACCTCCAGCCTCTCTCATACGAGCCCTTGACAAAGCCTCCGTCATATCTGAGTTCATAGGCATAGCAGCTTGCAGCAGATGAATGAAATTTTCAACATCCTTGAGTTCACCTTCGTCTCCAAGATACTTCAGGATCATCTGAATCATTGCAGCCCTCGGGACCCAACCACTGTTAGGAGAATAAACACAAAGGGCATTCTTTATTAGCTCATACGCTTTCGCAGCATCACCTTTCTCCGCATACCCGATTGCCACGATGGCCCAACTGGTTGAAGGAGGCGTCTTCCTCTTCTTCAAGAAGTCATCAAGCAGCGCCTCGGCCTTGTCCAGCATGCCCTTCTGCCGGTATCCGGTGAGCAAAACATCTGGGACATGGAAGTCGAACGCGTTTTCACTCGACTCCCACTCTTTCAACAAGGCCTCTGCTTCTTCGATTTCATCAAGCTTCACAAGCATTGCAAGCATTGTAGTGTAGTCCTTATTAATATGCCTCTTGCAGTTTGACATCTGGAGTGCCCAGAGCCTCTTCACCTCTGACTTGTCCTCCAGCTGGCCGTACAGAGATATCAGGTGGTTATAGTTATCTGAATCTTTTATGTCAATTTTTGCTTCTGATTTTTTTAAGGCAGAGATTGCCTTGTCCCTAAGATTCCCCTTGATGTAGTTGCTCGCCACAACGGCATAGGTGTTCGAGTCAACAACAATTTGAGGCTCACACTCCATATCTTCCAGGGTTTTCTCCATGCCGAAAAAATCTGCGCGTGTGCCGTACGAGTTTATGCATATTCTGTAGCTGAAGTTGTCAGGCATGATACCATTGCTTTTCATCTCTGCAATCACTGAAGGGACCTTCTCATGCTGTCCTATGTTAGTATACAGGCCCATGAGGTTGTTATAGGGGAGACTACTGAACACAAAACCCAGCTCTTTCATCTTCTGAAAATGAGCCAAGGATTCGTCAACTAGGTGTTCTCGTGTGTAGCAGTTCAGGAGTGCACCGTAAGGTTTCTCCGTCTTATCTTTATCAGGCAGATTACTGAAGTAGGCTTCTGCTGCTCCCACTCCATGAACTTGACCGACCAAATCCAGGTGAACAGCATGATCCTTTGGCAAAAATTTGACATGACCCTTAGCACTCATCCACTCAGAGACCTGTGCAAAGTAAAGGTTCATTCAAGAACACATAAAACTCCATAAAATTACTGGCAAGAAAACATAGGAAATAATTTTCGTAAAATAAGTGTTAAGGTCTACATGCTGCACCCCTGGTTAGCAAGGTTTGTCACTAAATCTAAAGGCTAAAGGAGATGCAGGTTGATCTGCACAGAAGTATTATTAACTAAAGATCAGATAGTTTAAAAAAACTAGAGTAGATTAAACTCCTCATTTTACAATTATGTGCACAAGTCAAATGAAAGAAATTGAACAAGTTAGTTCCATTATTTATGTGCTGTGCTTAGTACTTGGGTCAGCTAGTCGCATACAGTCATAGAGCTCTTTCTAAGTACACTTAAATCAATTCCAACCGAATTGACTTGCCTACACTAGTGTTTCAGAGTGAGAGTACTAAGACAAATGTTAGGGAATACCCTTATTTGAGCGGTAATATCGTAATCGTAAAAAACAATAATCGTTTCACCGCTTTATCTAGTTAATTTCCTTCCTCCTATCTAGAAATCGATTGATTTCAGGTGGCTTCCTCAATTTGACATTGTGGCCGCATCATCTCCATGACACCGTCAGCACCGCAGCCTCGGTTCTTCTTGCTGCCGTTATAGTATGGTCAGCCGATTCTCGCCGCCACACTTGTTGCCGTCTTTCACTGCTCAACTCGTCCCTGCCCACATGGTGAAACACAACCAATCTGCATGCTTTGGCTGCCCGCTGCCAGTCCACGGTTGGCCTCACCAATCCCTACCCACAACTGATCCTCATGCTTTGGTTGCAGGCCCAACCCCCATGTCCGTGTGACTTCAGGTTGTTTCAGTTTTTTTTTTAACCTAGGTTGTTTCAGTTTTTGTGAATATTGTTTGTATTCTGGTGCCAAACTTCCAATTCCGTGTGAAGAAAACCCAGAATGTCATGTGCAGAATAGGTTGCATACGGTGTCTCCTTTTCAGAAGATGAAAGAGCTGGGTTTTGTGGAGAAGAAGTGGCGCCGGTACAAGGGTTCATAAAATCGGGCTCATGCTCCGTGGCTGTAGTTTGTGGAGAAGTGGTTCACGCTTTATGTCAATTTTAGACTTGTTTGAGATTGGGTGACCAAGTAACCTAGCGCACTGGCGGAATGAGGCAGTGCAGGCTGTTTGGGTGGCAGAGGAAGCAGCAGCATGCTAGCATGACTGGTTGACAGGGGTCGAGTAAGGCAGCAACAGCACGGCGCATGTCGGGGAGAAGGCAGCAGCGTTCACATGGAGACGGCAGCGTCATTTGGCGGGCTAATTAGAATTATTAGGAATAAACATCATCAGCGACCGTAATAGCAAGAAAAAAAATACTAAACTAACCCTTCTAATGAATGGTAGAATTTACTAGTACTCCACCTCATAAGATGGAAAATAGGGTACTGTAGAAAGTCTCAGTCATAACATGCGACTCAAAATGCCATCTTATTTGTGTCCAAGGCTTCTTTGAATTGAAGGATTATGAATGAAGGGTCCTAAACCATAGGGGGTTTTCCTATAAGTGTTCTTTGGATCATAGGATTGCCAAAGTGGTATGGAATACATTCCTGTGCACCCAATTTCATAGGAATGTATGCATGAGCTCAAACCTCATTTCTGTTTTTTTTTCCTTTTGAAAAATCCAGTTCACGTTGTTTCTATCTCTCTAGTTCCCCTCTTAATTCCTCCAAAATTACCTGCTTATTCTCCAAGCACCTTCCAAAGGAATCACTTACTACTAAATTCTTATTCTTTACGATTTTGTAGGAATTCGCAAGTAGTTCCGAACCTGTATTGCAAGAGGCCCTAAATGTGATTCACGTGATTATATACGGCATGTCAAGAATTCGACACAGATAATCATTTCAGAAATGCCTATAGATTGCAAGAAATTTCAAGTAGTATTTCGCTGCAGGAGATAAATAAATGGGCACGCAGAGGCAGGGGAAGTTACTGCCGCATTTCATCGAATAGCTAGGCAGCACGGGGAGGGTATTAGTATTACCTCGAGGGCCTGGCGGTGGCGGCGGCGCTTGCGGAGCTCTTTGACGACGCGCTCCAGCTCGACTGGGCGGAGGCGGTTCCCGGTCTTCTCCGCCCAGCGCTCGATCTCCGGCACCAGGAGCGTGCCCGGGTGGCCCAGCGGCCACAGCGTGGACTGTAGGCTCAGCGACCGCCGCGCCGGCCTCTCGGAGCTGTAGGTGCGACTGCGAGGAGAGGATGCGGTCCGCGTGGGGAGGAGAAGAGGAGTGGGGTTGTGGGAGCGGGATCTGCAGTGGAAGAGCCTCCCGCGGCCGAGGCGGAGGAGGCGGCGCCCGGCGGCGAAGAGGGAGGAGGAAGCCATGCTGTGGAGGGGTTTCTTTGCGGGTTTGGGTTTAAGAAAACGGTTTTGATAATTCTCAGTAAACTGAGATTTAGGTTAGAGCATCTCCACCGGCGCTCCCCAAATAGGCACCGGCAGAGACATCGATACTGTTGTATGGGAGGCGCTGACATTGCATCCTCTATTTGGGATGTTGTTTCCATACCGGCGACCCCACGGCGGCCCCAAAACTTTGTTTTTTTTTACAATATTTTAAAACAACATATCAATCACATTTTATTCATACTATATTTAGTTACTCATACAACCACACAAATATAAATTTCTTTGGCGAATGAGTCGCGTCGTCGAAGAAGTAGTCGGTGTCAAACAGCATTGCGCCGGCTTGATGTTTCTCCTATTGCTTGGCTTTTAGCCGCCGCGCCAGGGCACGACGAACAAAGGCTGGCGAACGCAGAGCAAGCTCGTCAGAATCAACTAATGTTGTTGCCGCCGGACAGTCTCAGCGTACTGCTCCTCCGTGAACAACTGCACCATCATCTCGTCGTCATTGTCCATCGCGGCAATCCGACGAACACCTTACGGGCGGGGCGGTTGTGCGACGGTGGCGGTGAGCTCTGTTCCGGACGAAACAACGGCTGCCGATTGAGGGGGTGGCAGCCGTGTCGATGGACGGCGGTTTCTGGATAGGCGGCAGTGTCTATTGCAAGCAGGGGAGCGCGACGGCGACGGTGACGATCTAGAGCGGTGGGAGTCGGCTCGGGCATGGGTAGGAGGTGGGGAAAGCGGTGCGTCTGGCTACCAGGCGGAGCCCACGCGGGTTTTCTGACGTGTCGCGAGGCGCCGACGCGCCCGATCCGTGCCCTCTACGAAAGGCCGGGCCGGCATGGGGTTGATGGGATTCGTAGCATAGAAAACAAAAAAATTCCTACCGCAAGAACGAAAACACAAGCCAAGATCTAATCTAGTAGACGGTAGCAACGAGGAGATGAAGAGACTAACCCTCGAAGATCGTAAAGCTTAACGAGATTAGATCTCGGGGTGGATGTAGTCGATCACTTGTCGCTTGCAAAAGCGCGTAGAAGATCTTGACGGTGCCACAATCGGGCAGCACCTTTGTACTCGGTCACACGTTCGGTGTTAATGAAGACGACGTCCTCCTCCCCGTTCCAACGGGCAGCGGAAGTAGTAGATCTTCCTCGGAATCCCGGCAGCACGACGGCGTGGTGGCGGTGGTGGTGGAGAACTCCGGCAGGGCTTCGCCTATGCGCTGCGGGAGTATTATGTGGAGGAGGGGCGCTAGGGTTTGGGGAGAGGCTAGGGTTTGGGGCGCCGGCCACTTGGGGGATGCGGCCAAGGAGGCTTGGTGTGGCCGGGCCCCTCTCCTTGCTCCTCATTATATAGGTGGAAGCCCCCAAGAGTTGTAGTCCAAGTCTTCAAATAAGACCCCAACACCAAAACTTGCCATAGGTGGGAAACCTACTCAAGATGGGAGTCCTACTCAAGGTGGGACTCCCACCTTTCCTTGAGGGAGGGTGGCCGGCCACCTTAGGTGGAGTCCACCTGGGACTCCTTCCCCTTAGGGTTGGCCGGCCATGCTAGTGGAGTCCCTCCGGGACTCCGCCTTCCATAGTGATTTCTTTCGGACTTTTCTAGAACCTTCTAGAACCTTCTAGAAATGCACCGGTTCATTTTCAAACTTATAAAATGACTTCCTATATATGAATCTTATTCTCCGGACCATTCCGGAACTCCTCGTGATGTCCTGGATCCCATCCGAGACTCCAAACAAAATTTCGAACTCCATTCCATATTCCATATCTACTTAAACGATATCAAACCTTAAGTGTGTCACCCTACGGTTCGCGAACTATGCAGACATGGTTGAGACTTCTCTCCGACCAATAACCAATAGCGGGATCTGGAGATCCATAATGGCTCCCACATATTCAACGATGACTTAGTGATCGAATGAACCATTTACATACGATACCGATTCCCTTTGTCACGCGATATTTTACTTGTCCGAGGTTTGATCATCGGTATCTCTATACCTCGTTCAACCTCATATCCTGACAAGTACTCTTTACTCGTACCGTGGTATGTGGTCTCTTATGAACCATTCATATGCTTGCAAGCTAATTAGACGACATTCCATCGAGAGGGCCCAGAGTATATCTATCCGTCATCGGGATGGACAAATCCCATTGTTGATCCATATGCCTCAACTCATACTTTTCGAATACCTAATCCCACTTTTATAACCACCCATTTACGCAGTGGCATTTGATGTAATCAAAGTACCCTTCCGGCATAAGTGATTTATATGATCTCATGGTCGAAAGGACTAGGTAACTATGTATCGAAAGCTTATAGCAAATGAACTTAATGACGTGATCTTATGCTACGCTTAATTGGGTGTGTCCATTACATCATTAACATAATGACATAACCTTGTTATTAATAACATCCAATGTTCATGATCATGAAACTATGATCATCTATTAATCAACAAGCTAGTTATACAAGAGGCTTACTAGGGACTCCTTGTTGTTTACATAACACACATGTATCAATGTTTCGGTTAATACAATTATAGCATGGTATATAAACATTTATCATAAACACAAAGATATATAATAACCACTTTATTATTGCCTCTTGGGCATATCTCCAACAGGGGTTGCCGATGCTGAAAGTGCATGGAGCCCCATGTGTGGTTTTGGTAATTAATGACAATCTCTATGAACTAATGTTTGCATTGAGTTATATTTGTAGGAGTTGTCCATAGGCAATGCTTGAACCATATGTTGGCTTCAAGGTTGCAATAACAAGAAATTGATGAAGAATATTAAATGTCAAGTATGTCTTGAAGATGAAGATGAAGTGAGCCCTCAAGTTTAACTTAAAGACATCAACATGATGAAGAATGAAGAAATGAAGTGCAAGTTCAAGATGAGTCAACTCGAAGAAATCATTTGCTTGAAGCTTGTCATCCATATGGTGTTGATGTCTACGGGTGCTTGTATTCTTGTAGATAGTGTTGGGCCTCCAAGAGCAGAGGTTTGTAGAACAGCAGCAAGTTTCCCTTAAGTGGATCACCCAAGGTTTATCGAACTCAGGGAGGAAGAGGTCAAAGATATCCCTCTCAAGCAACCCTGCAACCACAAAGCAAGAAGTCTCTTGTGTCCCCAACACACCTAATAGGTGCACTAGTTCGGCGAAGAGATAGTGAAATACAAGTGGTATGAATGAATATGAGCAGTAGTACGGCGCCAGAAAAGTGCTTGCTGGCGTGCAGTTGATGGTAGTAATATTGCAGGAAGTAAAGATGCAGTAAAACAGTAAACAAGCAGCGATAGCAGTATTTAGGAACAAGGCCTAGGGATCATACTTTCACTAGTAGACACTCTCAACATTGATCACATAACAGAATAAATAGATAGATGCTAGACTCTACACCCTCTTGTTGGATGATGAACACCACTAACTGTGTAGGATTACACGAACCCTCAGTGCCGGAGTTAACAAGCTCCACAATATTCAATGTTCATATTTAAATAACCTTAGAGTGCATAACAGATCAACATAACCAAACCAAGTACTAACATAGCATGCACACTGTCACCTTCACACTACGAAAGGAGGAATAGATCACATCAATACTATCATAGCAATAGTTAACTTCATAATCTACAAGAGATCACAATCATAGCCTACGCCAAGTACTACAAGATGCACACACTGTAACCATTACACCGTGCAGGAGGAATAAACTACTTTAATAACATCACTAGAGTAGCACACAGATATATTGTGATACAAAACACATTGCAATCATAAAGAGATATAAATAAGCACTTCACTATGCCATTCATAACAGTGAATAAGTATTCTGTGAAATATAGCCTAAGAGACCCACACGGTGCACACACTGTCACCTTTACACACGTGGGACAAGGAGTCTCCGGAGATCACATAAGTAAAACCCACTTGACTAGCATAATGACATCTAGATTACAAGCATCATCATGTGAATCTCAATCATGTAAGGCAGCTCATGAGATTATTGTATTGAAGCACATAGGAGAGAGATGAACCACATAGCTACCGGTACAGCCCCGAGCCTCGATGGAGAACTACTCCCTCCTCATGGGAGACAGCAGCGTTGATGAAGATGGCGGTGGTGTCGATGGAGAAGCCTTCCGGGGGCACTTCCCCGTCCCGGCGGCGTACCGGAACAGAGACTCCTGTCCCCCAGATCTTGGCTTCGCGATGGCGGCGGCTCTGGAAGGTTTTCCGTATCGTGGCTCTCGGTATCGAGGTTTTAGGTCGAGGAGGCTTAAATAGGCGAAGAGGCGGAGTCGGAAGGGCTGCGGTGGCCCCACACAATAGGGCGGCGCGGCCAGGGCCTGGGCCGGGCCGGCCTGGCGTGTGGTGGCCCTGTGGCCCCTCTCTGCTGGCTCTCGGGTGTTCTGGAAGCTTCGTGGAAAAATAGGATGCTGGGCGTTGATTTCGTCCGATTCCGAGAATATTTCCTTACTAGGATTTCTGAAACCAAAAACAGCAGAAAACAGGAACTGGCACTTCGGCATCTCGTCAATAGGTTAGTTCCAGAAAACGCATCAAAACGATATAAAGTGTGAACAAAACATGTAGGTATTGTCATAAAACTAGCATGGAACATAAGAAATTATAGATACGTTTGGGACGTATCAAGCATCCCCAAGCTTAGTTCCTACTCGCCCTCGAGTAGGTAAACGATAACAATAATAATTTCTTAAGTGACATGCTACCAACATAATCTTGATCAACATTATTGTAAAGCATATGAGATGAATGCAGCGATTCAAAGCAATGATGGAGACAATGAATAAACAACTGAATCATATAGCAAAGACCTTTCATGAATAGTACTTTCAAGACAAGCATCAATAAGACTTGCATAACAGTTAACTCATAAGCAATAAATTCAAAGTAGAAGGCATTGAAGCAACACAAAGGATGATTAAGTTTCAGCAATTGCTTTCAACTTGTAACATTTATATCTCATGGATAGTTGTCAACATAAAGCAATATAACAAGTGCAATAAGTAAACATGTAAGAATCAATGCACACAGTTGACACAAGTATTTGCTTCTAAGATAGAAAGAATAGGTAAACTGACTCAACATAAAGTAAAAGAAAGACCCTTCGCAGAGGGAAGCATGGATTACTATTTTTGTGCTAGAGCTTTTATTTTGAAAACAAGAAACAATTTTGTCAACGGTAGTAATAAAGCATATGCATTATGTAAATTATATCCTACAAGTTGCAAGCCTCATGCATAGTATACTAATAGTGCCCGCACCTTGTCCTAATTAGCTCGGATTACCTGGATTATCATCGCAATACATATGTTTTAACCAAGTGTCACAAAGGGGTACCTCTATGCCGCCTGTACAAAGGTCTAAGGAGAAAGCTCGCATTGGATTTCTCGCTTTTGATTATTCTCAACTTAGACATCCTGTAAGGGTACATTGCCCCTATGTGTGGTTTTGGTAATTAATGACAACCCCTATGGACTAATGTTTTCATTGAGTTTATATGAAGGAATATTCCATAGGTTCTACTTGTTCTCCATGTGTTGGATTCAAGTATGGATGCCATGAAGATAAAGATATACCTTGTGTATTGGCATCAAGATCATCGTTTTGAAGATACATATGTGATATGATCAAGAAGAAGAAATGAAGATGGTGTTCTTATGTGGAACCGAATATTAGCCATGCTCTATCCAATGAGATAAGCAATGAATGATCAAGATCTTGAGAGCTTGATTCCAAGTGAAGAATTCTTTATACACCTCAAGATAGTATGATAGAGCATGAGAAGATACAAGTTTGAGTTGGGCAAGTTCAAGTTGAGCATCTTGAGTGGATCACATACTTGAAGCTTGCCGTCCATTTGGTGATGATGGACATGTGAAGATGTGCATCAATGAAGCTTTCCCATCATTGTGTATGGGGGAGCATTTGTGAGTATACACGAAGCGACAATGATCAAGTGATGGGATGCGCAAGGCAAAGGTATGACCTTGATAGGTTTTCCTTTTACCGGTCTCGAGGTGGTTGATGGGAGACCGGATTATAGGATAGATAGCCGCACTATCAAGAGGGGCTTTCGGTTGGGTAACTTGATCACATCGTCTTAGGGAGCTCAATCCTTTGCATACTTTGCATATTCTTATTGCTTCTTGGTATTTCTCAGTGTGAGGTTCTTGAGCTTGTTGCTAGCTTTACAACAAGCACAAGTTCATCGAAAACGGAGTTCGCATGCATCTTCTATTGCATTTTCAAGGTTGGGTGATTTTACCGGTTATTCATGATATAAGGTTGTACCTTTTATATTCATGATAAAATCCCCTCCTACAGATTCTTGGGTTTTCACTTTCCATAAGATAGCATTCGTTGTTATCTTCCAAACAAAATTGGTTTCATGCGATTCGGAGTTCGGGAGCATTTGTTATTAAAGAAAAGGGAAAAAGGAAAAAGAATAAAAAGAAAAAGGGGGAAGGGGCCAGCCGGCCGGACCGGCCCAGCCGCCGGCCCACCCGGTCGAAACCGGATCCGGCGCTGGTGCCATCCGGCCCGTGTCCAGGGGCCTCTGGCCCTTGACCGGTCGCAGGCCCGGTCCGTGACCGGCCTGCCCGGCGCCCACCCGGCCCGGCCGGATTCCGCACTGGGCCGCCTCGCGCCGCTCGGCCCACGCGGCCGCCTCCCCCGCGCGGCCCTCCCTCCGTGCCGCCCACACGCGGTGGGCCGCCTTGCTCGCCCGGCAAGGCCCACTCGCCCCCGCGCCAGCCCAGCTCGCCCGCGCTCCTTGCTCTCCCGCCGCTCCCAGCGCTGCCTTGCCCTCCCGGCTGGTGGGCCGGCCCGACCGGGCTGCTAACCGGCCTGGCCGGCTGCTGCTCCGGTCGGCCGGCCTGGCAGCCGGCTGGGCCGATTTTTCTGGCCTTTTTTATGCGATTTTCACTTAGTTTTTCCCCCAACGGTTATTTTTCTTCTTGGACTATAAATAGGCCTTCTTCCACCTTTAGACCTGCAGTTCTTCCTATTCTCTCTCCTCCATTGCTACTATTTGAAGAACTTGCTCTCCCCCTTGATTCCTCCAACCATTCTTGCTCATATTTGAGGATTTGAGAGAGGGGATCTAGATCTACACTTCCACCAATCCATTTCTTCTCTAAGTGAGGAAATCTCTTGGGATCTAGATCTTGGAGTCTTTGGTTGACTTTTCCACTTGTTCTTCCTCTCCAATCTCATCCTAGCATTCGTTGCTTTGGTGGGATTTGAGTGTGAAGGACTTGAACACCTCCGGTGTTCTTGCTTTGCATCATTGCATAGTGTTGAGCTCTCCACCACGATTTGTTCGAGTGAGAGACCGTGAGCTTGTTACTCTTGGAGGGTGACCTCCTAGTTGGCTTGGTGGGTGTCCCGGTGATCTCTTCGTGGAAGATTGTGAAGGGGCCCGGACTTCTCCTTCGTGGAGCTTGTGAAGTGGTTGTGGAGCTTGCCATCTCCGGAGCGGAGGAAAAGCTAACCATAAGGAAAGGGCCATAATCCTTCGTGGGTGTGGTTCGGAGAATAGGGTGAGCCTTCGTGGCACGGGGAATCCTTCGTGGGACCTCCACTCCTCCAAACGTGACGTACCTTGTTGCAAAGCAAGGGAACACGGGAATACATCCTCGTCTCCGCGTGCCTCGGTTATTTCTATACCCGAGCTCTCTTTCCTTGTGATAGCCATCGTGCTTGAAGTACATATATCTTGCTATCACTTGTGCTACATATATCTTGTGCCTATCTTGCTTAGCTCTAGTTGCTATTGTTACACTTAGTTGAGCTTAGCATATTTAGGGTTTGTGCTTGTAATCTAAACGATAGTTTAATTCCGCATTCTTACAAGACAAATCCGCAAGAGTTTGTAATTGCCTATTCACCCCCCCCCTCTAGGCGACATCTCGATCTTTCAATTGGTATCAGAGCAAGGTCTCTCCTTGTTTTAGGCTTCACCGCCTTGAGAGTAAAGATGTCGGCTAGTAATTTAGTGCACAATGACACAATTATCTTTGTTGGCACAAATTACCATTTGTGGCGAAATTGCTTGCTTTGTAAACTTCGGACCTTGTGTCCAAACATTGAGCAATTTCTAGATGTAGGTTTTTCTCCTCCGATGGATCCTCAAAATCTATCTTTAGAGGATGAGAAAAACTTACATCTTGAAGCTCAAGTATCTAATGAGGTTTTATTCTCCTTGAGACCCGATTTTCGTAGGTTCTTGATATATATAAAGCGAAAGTCGTCTCATGAGATGTGGATCAAGCTTAAGGAAATGTTTGGTGGATCCACTTCTCATTTGGTCGGTGGTGACTCCGAGGAGCTCTCTTCTTCTTCACATCATGAAGAGCTCCAAGTTGCTTCCACCTCCGGCCGTGATGAGTCATCATCTTCTTCCACTTCACCAACGTGTTGCAAGACACAAGGTAATGATATGGTGAGTGGTGAGGGAAATTGCAATGTTGATATTGTGCTCAATAGTGATGACTCTTCATCTCTATCTCATTGCAATGTTTCCTCTTTGGACTTAAACACATCTTGCATTGAAAATAATCTACATGCTTGTGTTGATAGTCCTTGCATATCATGTGTAAATTGCTTACATAGATCTCATGAGGATATGTTTGCCTTGTCTTGCTCCCATAATCAAAATGTTTCTATTTCCTCTAGTTGCTTGTTGACTAACATTGTAGAGGAAACCGAACACTCTATGGATCAAGACATGATTTCAAATGAGGATTCAAGAATATCTTCATCTTCATCCTCCGGTATGCACATGTGCCTTATGGCAAATGGACCAAAGGTATCTCCTACTTTGACTCCTAACACATCCTCTAATGATGAGAGTGATGATGATGATAATGATGAAGAACATAATATCTTGGTGCATGATATGGCAATGGTATATGCTTCTCTTCGTGGTAATAAAGAAGCTCGTGCTTATCTCGAACACTCTATGGATACCTTGAATAAATATAGGGAAACCATAGTGGAGTTGGAGTCCCATGTTGAAAATGGGGAAATGAGATTCACTCTCCTCAAGCATGAGCTAAAAGATGAGAAGCATGCTAATTTCATGCTTACACAAAAAATTGAATCCTATATGCATGAAAATGAGAAAACTATTGTTGATGCTTGTGCTACTAACTCAAATTCTTGTGAAGCATCGACCTTAAAGGAGAATGTTGAGCTAAGGGCTCAACTTGAGTTGCTAACTAGCAATTATAGGGAATTGGAAGAAAGTCATAAAAAGCTCTCAAGCTCTCATGATGATCTTCTAATTTGCTATGATGGGCTAAAGTTAGCTCATGAGGCAAGTATCACTAAGGTAACATCTTGTGAGCCTCATATGGATGTTAGCACAATCTATACTACAAATGTTACATTGCCATGTGCTAGTCCTTGTAATCCATCTAGTCAAACTAGTGATACACCTTGTGTTGGATTACTCACTTTGCCTTGTTGCTCTAACAATGAAGCTTCTACTTCCTCTAGTACTTGTATTTCTACTAACCATGTAGAGGAAATAAAAGAGCTCGAGGCTCAAGTCCTTTCTTTGAAGAAAGACTTGGAAAAGCGTCATGAAGGGAAATCCGCACTTGACAAGATGCTAAGTGTGCAACAATCCCCCAATGACAAAAGTGGACTTGGATTCAACTCCAATAACAAGAACAAGTCCAAGAGCAAGAGCAACAAGAAGAAGGGCCAAGACAAAGTCAAGGATCCGGCCAAGTTGGTTTGCTTCAAGTGCAAGGTTGAAGGGCATCATGTTAGATCATGCCCATTGAAGAAGAAGAAGCACTTGAGTGAGAAACAACAAGGGAAACGGCCACAAGGTCAAGGTCAAGCTCATGCTCGACCTCAAGTTGAAGATAGGGCACTTCCCAAGAAGAATCAAGATACTGTTCCCCAAGAGAAGAAATCAATAAAGAAGAGAAAGGGGAACACTTGCTACTTATGTCGTGAGAAGGGGCACTTTGCTTCTTCTTGCTTAGGTGGTACCTTATCTAACCCTATAATTGTTGATAATAATTATTCTCTAGGGAAGGATAAGGATGGCAATGTGTTTGCCAAGTTTGTTGGAACTCAAAGTGGTTTCAAGAAAAGAACCATTTGGGTTGCCAAGCCTATTGTGACTAATCTCTTAGGACCCAACTTGGTTGGGGACCAACAATCTCAAACTTGATCAATAGGTGCATGTGGAGGGCATTGGAGATTTGGCTACTTCATGAAGAATTAAGGGATCTTCATATATTGTATTTTTACCAAGCCAAGTCGTATGGATTATCATCTATATCTTATATCCAATGTTCCTCTTTGCGGTAACTTATACTTCAACTCTTCATGTTTATTGTAAGTTACTTGCCCCTTTGCATGTTTGGTTTTATACCAAATATGTGTATGTATGTGTTGTGTCTTACTTGCTTATCCTGTGTATTCAAGTATGTTTGTTTGACTCATCATATACTTATGTATTGTTTTGAGCCTAATGCATCTTGATGATATCTTATTTGGCTCTCTTTTAAGTGATTAATGGAACATCCCATTTTGGGGGAGTGATATGCTTTGTGCATCTCTCTTTCCTTAAAATGTGTGTATATGAGTACCACCACTTAGTATTGATATTGCAAGATTATCTAGTCACTATGTGGTGTGTCATACTCATGAGAAATTCAAATTCTAAATATCCATTAATCATCTCTAGTTGAATTTTAGTTGCCTCTTATTAGAAGATATGTTTTATCACATTATGGGGGAGTAATATGTTTTGTACATATCACAAGCCTAGAAAATGTGAACATATGAGGTTATGCCACTTAGAGTTGATGCTCTCAATTATCTTGTTCCTAGGTGGCATGTTTGCTCAAACAAGCTCCATTTCTAATAAAAATATTTTATTACTCATCTTGTGGGCTCTTGTTTGAATATGAAATTCTTGGTGCGGTTTTTCCTCAAATACATATCTCTATATCTTATTTGGGACACCGTTTGCTTCAAGTTATTCTAATCATTGCCGTGCGTGATTGTGTGACTAGTTGAAGTTATCAAGAATCTTCATCCGTGCATAGTGCTTAATTCTATATACTTATCCTATGCCTTTTATTGTGAAGTTGATCCTTACTATCTTTGTCAATTCACCACCGGAAATTATTTCCAATATACTCATTGTCTTTGACAATTGATAACCTTATATGTGGTTGAATTTATGGATCACCTTCACCTTGGATTGCTTCTTATTGCCTTATTTTATTTCCAACAAATCCTTGTAGCTCCCATATGTCTTCCTTGTCCCTTTGAAAAATCTTTTGATAAATCCTCTTGATTCATATCAAGTGTTTGTTTTGGAATACATACCTTTTCTTTACGGTACATTGTGCCATTGTGAAAAGTGAGGGTTTGGTTTATTTGTTCGAACCTTGCTCTTTTGGGGAGTTTTGCTATCTCATTTCCTTCTTCTATGCTTTATATGTTGAATGAGATAAGATCTTTGAGCATGTTTGCTTTATTTCATCCTTTATGCTCAATGGTCTCTTCTTAGTTCATTTGCTGAACTTTGTTGAACAAATCTTTTGTGATTTGCTTCTTAGATATAATTTGGACAACAAATTTGTTTTGTGAAATCTCTATGCCTTATTCAATTCTTTTGGTGTTTTGTCCAAAGTATATCTTTCTTGGATCTTTAAAGGTTTTGGTGCATGCTTATATGTAATTTGTTTATACTTGTAGCATGCTTGCTTTCTTTTGATCCATTATGTAGGATATACTCCATCAAATCCTAAATGGCTAAGATGTGCATGAAATTCAAACTTCATCTAAATATGCACATGTTTATATGGAGTGTGTCCTATATATTGTGGTTAGTCTAACCATGTTGGACCCAATAAGTTTGGGGACCAAGATGTACTTGAATAATGTTTTAGGTACATTGGAGATGCAATGGAGGCTTGTCTCATCTATAAGGAAGGTGTTGTCACCATATGAGAATTGGAGTCAAGCTAGGATGATCGATGAACTCTTATCTACTACATCAAGCCATTGCTATCTCGGTAACAAGTATCTTATTCATGCATTCTCATATAGCATCCAACCTCTTGTAGGTTGTATCTTGGCATGAAATTATTTATTTCAAAAATATTGCGGTTCTTGAAAAACCCTTTTAAAGTAAAACTTCTTATTGAACATTTGAGTAATTTGAGAAGATGCATATGATAGGTTATATATATCATATTTTATGATTCACCTATCACAAATATGCCCTCTAGCAATTTATTGCATATCAATTCCTCAAAGAGCTCTTGTGTGCAATATTGATGAATTTGTGAAATAAATCCGTATTTGTGATACTTGTTGCCTTTCTCAAAAACACTCCAACTAGCTCTACTTCCCTTATTGTTAGTTGTAATGCTTTTGAGGTTTAACTTGGTTGAAGTTCATTCATATATACCATAAGTGAAAATTGGAGCCATTGGCTATATATGCTTCTTAAGCAAACATCCTTTGGTATATTTTATGACTTCATCTTGGATATCTTGTTTTATCTATTTTGTTAACCTCTTGTGTGTGCATATTTCTTTATGGATCACTTTGTCCACTTTAGAAACTCATATACATAAGAGTGTTAATCCATCACCTTGATATACTTGATCTTTGCCGACCATCTTTTACCCCTTTTGTTTTTAGTGGGTTGGTAAAGAAAATTTATGAGTGCTTGGTTTATTTATTTTCTTCATGCACTCATATCTCGTAATTGTTGGACTCAAGTTGTTCTTGATAAGCATACTCTTTTTATCTTAGTTGTGTTCTAAATGATATATAGGGAGTGAGGATTCCATGTTTGTGCATATTGTATTCAAATGCAAACATTATAAATTGTGCACGAACCTTGGGGAGCTTTCTTATTTTTAGAGCACTATATCTTTCTTATCATGATATCTTTGTTTGTCCAATTGGATCTTTGATTGCTTGCTTTATTTGTTGAAGCTCACTTCACCATGTTATCTTTATGCAATCTTTGATCCTCAATATAGTTTGATTTCCTTCAAGTATTCATCATTGGATATGTGCACTTGATTCCACTCAAATTATGAGAAGTGCACACTTTGGGGAGGAACTCACATTATATTGGCCTTCTAAATTTTTCACCCATTTTGACAATCGATGCCAATGGGGGAGAAGTTTAGAGGGTTTAAGGGAATGGTTTTATACTTAAGCTTGGTTTGTGCTTAAGTGTTTTGCCTCTCATGCATTCCATATTTATATGTCTTGCATGGTTGTATATATATAGTGGAAACTATCCCAAAGGTTAATCTTGACAATGTATGCAATGAATTCATGTTCATCACACGTGCATACATTGTGGGGGAGTTTTCTCTATATATATTGGTTCTACTCACATCCATTGCATTTGTTGTAGTTGTGTGAGTAGAGCCGGTTTTGATATGGACTAGTTGCTTTGTGTTACTTGACCATATCAAATACAACCTCTTGTATACAACTTATTCTCGGATAAGTTGCGTACTTGTCACTAATATTCATTATATAAACCCACTTATTGTGGTTGTCATCAATTACCAAAATGGGGGAGATTGTAAGGGTACATTGCCCCTATGTGTGGTTTTGGTAATTAATGACAACCCCTATGGACTAATGTTTTCATTGAGTTTATATGAAGGAATATTCCATAGGTTCTACTTGTTCTCCATGTGTTGGATTCAAGTATGGATACCATGAAGATAAAGATATACCTTGTGTATTGGCATCAAGATCATCGTTTTGAAGATACATATGTGATATGATCAAGAAGAAGAAATGAAGATGGTTGATACGTCTCCAACGTATCTATAATTTCCGATGTTCCATGCTTGTTTTATGACAATACCAACATGTTTTGTTCACACTTTATATCATTTTCATGCATTTTCCGGAACTAACCTATTAACAAGATGCCACAGTGCCAGTTCCTGTTTTCTGCTGTTTTTGGTTCCAGAAAGGCTGTTCGGGCAATATTCTCGGAATTGGACGAAATCAACGCCAAACCTCCTATTTTTCCCGGAAGCGTCCAGAACACCGAAGAAGAGTCGGAGAGGGGCCAGGGGGCCACCACACCACATGGCGGCGCGGGCCAGGCCTAGGCCGCGCCGGCCTAGGGTGTGGCGCCCCCAGTGCCCCTGCGCCGCCTCTTCGCCTATAAAAGCCCTTTCGACCTAAAAACGCTGCACCGATTGACGAAACTCCGTAAAGACTCTGTGGGCGCCGCCACCGTCGCGAAACTCCAATTCGGGGGACAGAACTCTCTGTTCCGGCACCCTGCCGGACGGGGAATTGCCCCCGGAGCCATCTCCACCGCCGTCTTCACCGCCATCTTCACCGCCATCGCTGCTTCCATGATGAGGAGGGAGTAATCCACCTCCGAGGCTGAGGGCTCCGCTGTAGCTATGTGGTTCATCTCTCTCCCATGTACCTCAATACAATAATCTCATGAGCTGCTTTACATGATTGAGATTCATATGAGTTTGTATCACAATTTATCTATGTGCTACTCTAGCAAAGTTATTAAAGTAGTTCTATTCCTCCTGCACGTGTGTAAAGGTGACAGTGTGTGCACCGTGTTAGTACTTGGTTTATGCTATGATCATGATCTCTTGTAGATTGTGAAGTTAACTATTGCTATGATAATATTGATGTGATCTATTCCTCCTACATATGCATGAAGGTGACAGTGTGCATGCTATGTTAGTACTTGGTTTAGTCTGTTGATCTATCTTACACTATAAGGTTACTTAAATATGAGCATTATTGTGGAGCTTGTTAACTCCGGCATTGAGGGTTCGTGTAATCCTACGCAATGTGTTCATCATCCAACAAAAGTGTAGAGTATGCATTTATCTATTCTGTTATGTGATCAATGTTGAGAGTGTCCACTAGTGAAAGTGTAATCCCTAGGCCTTGTTCCTAAATACTGCTGCGTTACTCGCTTGTTTCTTGTTTCTTTGCGTTACTACTGCTGCAATACTACCACCATCAACTACACACCAGCAAGCTATTTTCTGGCACCTTTGCTACTGCTCATATATATTCATACCACCTGTATTTCACTATCTCTTCGCCGAACTAGTGCACCTATTAGGTGTGTTGGGGACACAAGAGACTTCTTGCTTTGTGGTTGTAGGGTTGCATGAGAGGGATATCTTTGACCTCTTCCTCCCTGAGTTCGATAAACCTTGGGTGATCCACTTAAGGGAAAACTTGATGCTGTTCTACAAACCTCTGCTCTTGGAGGCCCAACACTGTCTACAGGAAAGGAGGGGGAACGTAGACATCAAGCACTTTTCTGGCGCCGTTGCCGAGGAGGAAAGGTAAAAGGTACTCACACTCCGGACCTCGGCTACCAAGCTATTTTCTGCCATTGTAAGTACTCGAAGCTATTTCCTTTAGATCCTGCAATTGCAACTTTTTGTTTCTTGTTTACACTAGTTAGGCATAATGGAAAACAACAAAAAAATTGGTGAGCTTTTTAGTCTTTTTCCTGATTTAGAATTGTTTGATGCAAAAATTAAAAAACCTATGGAACCTTATTTGCATGCTAGTAGTGATGTTATTAGTATGAATGCAATTACTGCTAATGCTATGGAGAAGTCTAAGCTTGGGGAAGCTAGTTTTTGTGATCTTTTTAGCTTCCCATCTTTAGGGGAGAAAATTTGCTCTGATAATGCTTTATCTCCCATATGCGATAACTCCAATGATGTTTCTGATATTTTAAATCCACCTGCTGAAAGTATTCCGTATAAAATACCTATGAAAATTATTGAACGTGTTATGGACAACCACTATAAAGGGGATGGAACTGTCCATCCTAGAGATCATTTACTGTTTTTGCACGAATTATGCGGGTTATTCAAGTGTGCAGGTATCTCTATGGATGAAGTGAGGAAGAAGCTATTCTCTGTTTCGCTGTCTGGTAAAGCGGCGCATTGGTATAAATTGTTGGAGAATAGACATTCTCTTGGTTGGGAGGAAATTGCATCTCTCTTTTATTCTAAATTTTATCCTCCTCATGAAGTGCATATTGATAGGAATTATATTTATAACTTTTATCCTCGTGATGGAGAGAGTATTTCTCAAGCGTGGGGGAGATGGAAGTCACTAATGCTCAAATGTCCCATTCATGAGCTCCCCCGTAATGTTATTGTTAATAATTTTTATGCGAGGCTTTCAGGACAACACAAGGACTATCTGGACGCGTGTTCGGAAGGATCTTTCACAAGCAAAGAGGTTGAAGCTAGGTGGGATCTTCTTGATCGGATTGAGGACAACGCTGAAGGATGGGAGAACGACAAAGGTAAAGAGTCAGGTATAAATTATGATTATGAATGCATTGAAGCTTTTATGGATACCGATAAATTTCGAAATATGAGTGCTACTTATGGTCTTGACTCTCAAGTTGCTGCAAATCTTTATAAAGCCTTTGCTTCTCATTTTGAATTGCCTAAAAATAATTTTGATAAGTATCATGAACCTTTTAAAGAGGCTTGCATGAAGAATGAAATTGTTGTTAATTATTGCAATAAGCATGCTCAAACTCCTAAAAATGCTATTTCTTATAAGCATGTTAATTTTTGTGGAATGCATAGGCCTTGCGGAATTAATCAAGTCAAAGATGAATATTGCATCCATCATATTAATGAAAAAACTAGAAAGTGGTTTAGGGCTCTAGATGATCTTGGTAAAAAAGTTTGTGCCCTCTATCCTTTTATTTGTGAAGTTTGCCATGAAGTGGGTCATTTTAATTTTCAATGCTCCTCCAATGATAATTTGAACCCAATGAGTGCTGCAAATTTGTATTGTGATGATGAAATTACTCCTAATCAGCATGATGAACTTACTTTATTTTTGGGGTGTGAAGAACTGTCGAGAAAAATCTCTTTGTTACATATGAGTGATCTTGATATTGATGATGTCCTGCATGGGTGTTTTTCTTATTGCATTGATAATAGCCATACAAATACTTACATACAAAATATTTTAGAAGATGACACCTTGCCAAAATATGATAGGACATTGTGTGTTTTCAACTAATTAATGAAAAGGAGGGATCCTCCCAAGTTTCTTCTATTGTTTCTGAAAGTAAATCAGGTTATGCGGACGAGCCACCCTTCAAGCCTCTTCCTCCTAAAGAAGGGAACGAGGAGAAGGAAGAGAAGAAGAAGAAGAACAAGGGAACGAAGAAGAAGAAGAAGAAGGAGAATAAAAAGAAAGAGGTAACGGCGTATCCCCGCGTGAATGAGATAACGCTAGGTAACCGTAAGTATGTTGCTCCTAATGATTATTGTGATAATGAATCTGAATACGATGATCTTCCTATGCCCTTTACATACATTAGCAATCATGATTTGAATGAACACACTACTTTTGATATTGCAAATCTCTGGGAAACTAATTCTGAAAATGATGATAATAATTGCCATAGTGTCAGTGCTATCCATGCTTCCTCCCATAATAATATAGAAAGCTGTAAGCTTGGGGAAGAGGTGTTTGAAAATCCTTTTGCTACTGATCATTATGTGTTTGATACATCTCCTTCTAATAACAATGATGGTATGGTTATAGATAAACCGACTGTGAAAGATAACTATTCTATTTCTTATGATGATACTGTGCCTCCGATCTTTGATGATTATTATAAAGAATGCTATGATATAGGTTATAATTATCCTTATGAAACTTGTCATAGTCATGATTGGATTACCAAAAACAATTCTTTTAATATGCAACTTGTTTACCATGTTCAAATTCTTGATAATAATCTTGCTCCAATTACTAATAATGAGAATAACTCTTCTTATGCCAAAATTAATGATACTTCTATGCATATGAACCATGATAAGAATGTTTTAAGTGATGGGTATATTGTGGATTTCATCAATGATGCTACTGAAAGTTATTATGAGAGAGGGAAATATGATTATATGCATCTTAATAATATTAAGTTTCCCCTCTTTATGTTGAGAATCTTGAAGTTACTCGTGTTTTATCCTCTTATGCTTGTCACTTTGTTCTTCATGAATTCATTTGTGTACAAGATTCCTCTTCATAGGAAGCATGTTAGACTTAAATTTGTTTTGAATTTGCCTCTTGAAGCTCTCTTTTGCTTCAAATACTATTTCCCGCGAATGGATTATTAAAACTACTGAGCCCATCTTAATGGCTATAAAGAAAGAACTTCTTGGGAGATAACCCATGTGTTATTTTACTACAGTACTTTGTTTTATATTTGTGTCTTGGAAGTTGTTTACTACTGTAGCAACCTCTCCTTATCTTAGTTTTGTGTTTTGTTGTGCCAAGTAAAGCCGTTGATAGAAAAGTAAGTACTAGATTTGGATTACTGCGCAGTTCCAGATTTCTTTGCTGTCACGAATATGGGTCCACCTCCCTGTAGGTAGCTCAGAAAATTAAGCCAATTTACGTGCATGATCCTCAGATATGTACGCAACTTTCATTCAATTTGAGCATTTTCATTTGAGCAAGTCTGGTGCCATTTTAAAATTCATCAATACGAACTGTTCTGTTTTGACAGATTCTGCCTTTTATTTCACATTGCCTCTTTTGCTATGTTGGATGAATTTCTTTGATCCACTAATGTCCAGTAGCATTATGCAATGTCCAGAAGTGTTAAGAATGATTGTGTCACCTCTGAATATGTTAATTTTTATTGTGCACTAACCCTCTAATGAGTTGTTTCGAGTTTGGTGTGGAGGAAGTTTTCAAGGGTCAAGAAAGGAGGATGATATACTATGATCAAGAAGAGTGAAAGCTCTAAGCTTGGGGATGCCCCGGTGGTTCATCCCTGCATATTTCAAGAAGACTCAAGCGTCTAAGCTTGGGGATGCCCAAGGCATCCCCTTCTTCATCGACAAATTATCGTGTTCCTTCTCTTGAAACTATATTTTTATTCGGTCACATCTTATGTGCTTTACTTGGAGCGTCTGTATGCTTTTGTTTTTGTTTGTGTTTGAATAAATGCTTGTGTGGGAGAGAGACACGCTCCGCTGGTTCGTATGAACACATGTGTTCTTAGCTCATAATATTCATGGCGAAGGTTGAAACTGCTTCGTTAAATTATTATATGGTTGGAATTAGAAAATGCTACATGTAGAAATTGGTGTGATGTCTTGAATAATGTGATACTTGGCAATTGTTGTGCTCTTGTTTAAGCTCTTGCATCATATACCTTGCACCCATTAGTGAGGAAATACATAGAGCTTGTTAAAATTTGGGTTTGCATGAGTGATTTCTCTAGAGTCTAGATATTTTCTAGTAAGATGTTTGAACAACAAGGAAGACGATGTATAGTTTTATAATGCTTGTAATATGTCTTTTATGTGAGTTTTGCTGTACTAGTTCGTGCTTGTGTTTGCTTCAAACAACCTTGCTAGCCTAAACCTTGTATCGAGAGGGAATACTTCTCATGCATCCAAATCCTTGAGCCAAACAACACTATGCCATTTGTGTCCACCATACCTACCTACTACATGGTATTTTCCGCCATTCCAAAGTAAATTGCTTGAGTGCTACCTTTAAAATTCCATCATTCACCTTTGCAATATATAGCTCATGGGACAAATAGCTTAAAAACTATTGTGGTATTGAATATGTAATTATGCACTTTATCTCTTATTAAGTTGCTTGTTGTGCGATAACCATGTTCACCGGGGACGCCATCAACTATTCATTGTTGAATTTCATGTGAGTTGCTATGCATGTCCGTCTTGTCTGAAGTAAGAGAGATCTACCACCCTATGGTTAAGCATGCATATTGTTAGAGAAGAACATTGGGCCGCTAACTAAAGCCATGATCCATGGTGGAAGTTTCAGTTTTGGACATATATCCTCAATCTCATATGAGAAAATTATTAATTGTTGTTACATGCTTATGCATAAAAGAGGAGTCCATTATCTGTTGTCTATGTTGTCCCGGTATGGATGTCTAAGTTGAGAATAATCAATAGCGAGAAATCCAATGCGAGCTTTCTCCTTAGACCTTTGTACAGGCGGCATAGAGGTACCCCTTTGTGACACTTGGTTAAAACATGTGCATTGTGATGATCCGGTAGTCCAAGCTAATTAGGACAAGGTGCGGGCACTATTAGTATACTATGCATGAGGCTTGCAACTTGTAAGATATAATTTACATGATACATATGCTTTATTACTACCGTTGACAAAATTGTTTCATGTTTTCAAAATAAAAGCTCTAGCACAAATATAGCAATCGATGCTTTCCTCTTTGAAGGACCATTCTTTTACTTTTATTGTTGAGTCAGTTCACCTATCTTTCTCCACCTCAAGAAGCAAACATTTGTGTGAACTGTGCATTGATTCTTATATACTTGCTTATTGCATTTGTTATATTGCTTTGCATTGACAACTATCCATGAGATATACATGTTACAAGTTGAAAGCAACCGCTGAAACTTAATCTTCCATTGTGTTGCTTCAATGTCTCTACTATGAATTTATTGCTTTATGAGTAACTCTTATGCAAGACTTATTGATGCTTGTCTCGAAAGTACTATTCATGAAAAGTCTTTGCTATATGATTCACTTGTTTACTCATTGCATTTACATTGTTTCGAATCGCTGCATTCATCTCATATGCTTTACAATGGTATGATTAAGATTATGTTGGTAGCATGTCACCTCAGAAATTATCTTTTATCGTTTACCTACTCGAGGACGAGTAGGAACTAAGCTTGGGGATGCTGATACGTCTCCAACGTATCTATAATTTCCGATGTTCCATGCTTGTTTTATGACAATACCAACATGTTTTGTTCATACTTTATATCATTTTCATGCATTTTCCGGAACTAACCTATTAACAAGATGCCACAAAGGCGCCTCTGTTTTCTGCTGTTTTTGGTTCCGTAAAGGCTGTTCGGGCAATATTCTCGGAATTGGACGAAATCAACGCCAAACCTCCTATTTTTCCCGGAAGCGTCCGAACACCGAAGAAGAGTCGGAGAGGGGCCAGGGGCCACCACACCACATGGCGGCGCGGGCCAGGCCTAGGCCGCGCCGGCCTAGGGTGTGGCGCCCCCAGTGCCCCCTGCGCCGCCTCTTCGCCTATAAAAGCCCTTTTCGACCTAAAAACGCAGCACCGATTGACGAAACTCCGTAAAGACTCTGTGGGCGCCGCCACCGTCGCGAAACTCCAATTCGGGGGACAGAACTCTCTGTTCCGGCACCCTGCCGGACGGGGAATTGCCCCCGGAGCCATCTCCACCGCCGTCTTCACCGCCATCTTCACCGCCATCGCTGCTTCCATGATGAGGAGGGAGTAATCCACCTCCGAGGCTGAGGGCTCCGCTATAGCTATGTGGTTCATCTCTCTCCCATGTACCTCAATACAATAATCTCATGAGCTGCTTTACATGATTGAGATTCATATGAGTTTGTATCACAATTTATCTATGTGCTACTCTAGCAAAGTTATTAAAGTCGTTCTATTCCTCCTGCACGTGTGTAAAGGTGACAGCAGTGTGCACCGTGTTAGTACTTGGTTTATGCTATGATCATGATCTCTTGTAGATTGCGAAGTTAACTATTGCTATGATAATATTGATGTGATCTATTCCTCCTACATATGCATGAAGGTGACAGTGTGCATGCTATGTTAGTACTTGGTTTAGTCTGTTGATCTATCTTACACTATAAGGTTACTTAAATATGAGCATTATTGTGGAGCTTGTTAACTCCGGCATTGAGGGTTCGTGTAATCCTACGCAATGTGTTCATCATCCAACAAAAGTGTAGAGTATGCATTTATCTATTCTGTTATGTGATCAATGTTGAGAGTGTCCACTAGTGAAAGTGTAATCCCTAGGCCTTGTTCCTAAATACTGCTGCGTTACTACTGCTTGTTTATTGTTTTATCACGTTACTACTGCTGCAATACTACCACCATCAACTACACGCCAGCAAGCTATTTTCTGGCACCGTTGCTACTGCTCATATATATTCATACCACCTGTATTTCACTATCTCTTCGCCGAACTAGTGCACCTATTAGGTGTGTTGGGGACACAAGAGACTTCTTGCTTTGTGGTTGCAGGGTTGCATGAGAGGGATATCTTTGACCTCTTCCTCCCTGAGTTCGATAAACCTTGGGTGATCCACTTAAGGGAAAACTTGCTGCTGTTCTACAAACCTCTGCTCTTGGAGGCCCAACACTGTCTACAGGAAAGGAGGGGGAACGTAGACATCAATGGTGTTCTTATGTGGAACCGAATATTAGCCATGCTCTATCCAATGAGATAAGCAATGAATGATCAAGATCTTGAGAGCTTGATTCCAAGTGAAGAATTCTTTATACACCTCAAGATAGTATGATAGAGCATGAGAAGATACAAGTTTGAGTTGGGCAAGTTCAAGTTGAGCATCTTGAGTGGATCACATACTTGAAGCTTGCCGTCCATTTGGTGATGATGGACATGTGAAGATGTGCATCAATGAAGCTTTCCCATCATTGTGTATGGGGGAGCATTTGTGAGTATACACGAAGCGACAATGATCAAGTGATGGGATGCGCAAGGCAAAGGTATGACCTTGATAGGTTTTCCTTTTACCGGTCTCGAGGTGGTTGATGGGAGACCGGATTATAGGATAGATAGCCGCACTATCAAGAGGGGCTTTCGGTTGGGTAACTTGATCACATCGTCTTAGGGAGCTCAATCCTTTGCATACTTTGCATATTCTTATTGCTTCTTGGTATTTCTTGGTGTGAGGTTCTTGAGCTTGTTGCTAGCTTTACAACAAGCCCAAGTTCATCGAAAACGGAGTTCGCATGCATCTTCTATTGCATTTTCAAGGTTGGGTGATTTTACCGGTTATTCATGATATAAGGTTGTACCTTTTATATTCATGATAAAATCCCCTCCTACAGATTCTTGGGTTTTCACTTTCCATAAGATAGCATTCGTTGTTATCTTCCAAACAAAATTGGTTTCATGCGATTCGGAGTTCGGGAGCATTTGTTATTAAAGACTAGCAAAAGTGCCCGTGCCTTGCACTGGGTAACCGAATATTCAATATGTTGACACTTCTTCTCTTTATCACCATCATCGATGGGTCACATTTTCTTCTACACGTAATAGTATTAGATTGCAAGCCCCTCGCTGCAACGACTTTAATACCACATACTTGTAGTAATAGTTGGTGACATCCTTAAATTTTATTAATATCTGAACTCAAATTTAGTACTCACTCATTCCATAATTTATTTTGATAATGGTTTAAAAAATTAATACTCGCTCTGTTCCATAATTTGTGTCACGGTTTGGATGTACTTATTCACAAAATATGTAACATACATCTAAATTATAAAAGGGATGGAGTAATAAAATGTCTAGTTCAGTAAAAAAAATTAATAAAAGTCTTAGGGCAGAAATAGTTTAAAATTAGAGCTGCATTAACAAAATACAGTGGTTTTACTCACGCTGTAGGCCAGAAAGTAGGTACACCTGCTAATGTTTGCAGCGCTAGAATTTATGTATTCTAGCCCTTGTAAAACTCAATTCAAAATTCTAAATATAATAGTTAACTTGAGATGGTGAAAAAGATACATGCATTAATATAGTCCATATTTATGTTCACCAAGACTGTAAAAAATTAATCATATTGCCTCCTCCAACAATATCATACTGTACAAGCAGTAAACCACCGACGGACGAAGGAAACTCTTTTTGCTTTATTATCAGGTATAGATATAGATGTATTGCTATGGGTTATCCATCCAATTTTCAAGGTACGTGGTGACGTGACATTTCTATGATGTGGAGCGTTCCCCCTTCCATGGCCCATTAAATTTTTGTCATGGTCACACTTGTTGCATCTCTATTCTATCATAGCCTTTCTCTATTACACAATTGTCCAACAGTCCCAAATCAGTATTTGTTTGCTCGCAGCCGTCCCGTCACGTGAAACCTATATCCGTTCTCATATTTCACCCCGTGAAGTTCATTTTCGATCATCATTTGTTGTAATTAAAATTAATTTTACCGCATAAAACATAAATTCTCCGACAAAAAAAAGAACTATAATTAAGTGACCTGGTAATACTAAAAGGAGGAATGTTCCTCCATTGTTTTGACGATTGTACATGATTGCATAATTGTTGTCAGTGAAAATTGCATAGCTAATGTATGTTATATCCTTGACATGTTTACGCTTGTGCTCCTAAAATTAATATATCACACAAATTGTCCTGAAGTTGAATAGCTGTGCTGAACACCTGCTGAAGCCTATCAATCTCTCAGAGATCTCACTTGACAGGGCTAAATGGTTCGACCCATTCTAGCTAGCTGGTTGTGCTTGCTTCAAGACTGAACAGAGTCGATTCGAGGTGTTTTATCAGCGTCTTGCAGCCAAGGTCATGAAACAGAGAGAGACACCACGTCGCCATAGGCAGCGTCCCTGAACTTCCTGCAGAACATCTTGTAGTCTGTCTCGCACGCACGATCCGGATCCATAGGCCTGGCCACCATAGTAGCCCCTCCCGCACGACTTGCTGCGGACAAACAAGGTCCTGAATCCTGATCATCTTCGCCGGTGCCAGCAGGGCGTCCACCGCCACACGGGTAAATTTTGTATGCTATCAGGCCAACATCAAAATATTATCTCTCAGCACCTACGATAACCTGCTCGCACATCGACTGAAATTGTTGGGATTAGGCTTGAGGGCGCAACCGATCTCTGTGTGTTGAGATTAGCCAGGCTGATGTAATTCAGGCTTGGCACTTGGTTGGGCAACAGACGAAAAAACTCAACTGGAACGAAGTGGTACGACGCACGAAACGGATTCCATCCACATCTCAGTAGCCATCGCCGGCGTGGACATACGAAGTTTCCATGTTCGAGGCTGCCTGCTCCGCCCGAATATCTACCATGTAACCAAGGCCAGCCGCGATCCCAGCACGATCGATCGGTTTGCAGGAATCGATCAGGCCGCTGACCAGGTCGTCCAGAGCGTCCATGGTGTCGAAGGATCCTCTGAACGAGCTCTGGACCTTTCCGTCGTTCTCCTCGACTACTATAAGTACACCGTGTCAGGCCTTTATTATCCGGAAAAAAGAGCATCGTCTCCGCTAGGTGGTTGTCGCCGACGCGGAGCTTGGTGTCTTGCGAGCCATTGGGACGGACGGAGACACGTATGATGTCGTCTGCGATCTACGACGATTTCCGCTGCCTCAATCGAGTCCTATTTATGAGTGGGCAAAGCGAAGTCCATGATGATCCATGGTGCGTGGTCCGTGTAAGAGCAAAACTCGTTTGCATCTCACCGATCGACGGCGCCCGCCACCAAATCCAAACCGGATCAATGTGGGACACGGAACTACGATGTAAGAGAGCATACAGGACAACGGACGAAAACACATTGTGACGGAAGAAACCGGTGGTATAGATTTTAACCTACGGGTGGCAGTGGTGGTTAATTTGTACCAACTTTTAGGGAAGTTTTGAATTGAACGGACGACCGAGGGAGAAACCCTTTTGCTTTTATTATTAGGTATAGAAAAGGGAAAAAGGAAAAAGAATAAAAAGAAAAAGGGGGAAGGGGCCAGCCGGCCGGACCGGCCCAGCCGCCGGCCCACCCGGTCGAAACCGGATCCGGCGCTGGTGCCATCCGGCCCGTGTCCAGGGGCCTCTGGCCCTTGACCGGTCGCAGGCCCG
Organism: Lolium perenne; assembly: GCF_019359855.2. Classification (NCBI taxonomy): domain Eukaryota; kingdom Viridiplantae; phylum Streptophyta; class Magnoliopsida; order Poales; family Poaceae; genus Lolium; species Lolium perenne. The sequence goes on from NC_067244.2 coordinate 132,963,964, forward strand.
GTCCGTGACCGGCCTGCCCGGCGCCCCACCCGGCCCGGCCGGATTCCGCACCTGGGCCGCCTCGCGCCGCTCGGCCCACGCGGCCGCCTCCCCCGCGGCCTCCTCCTCCGTGCCGCCCACACGCGGTGGGCCGCCTTGCTCGCCGGCAAGGCCCACTCGCCCCAGCGCCGGCCAGCTCGCCCGCGCTCCTTGCTCTCCCGCTCCTCCTGCCTTGCCCTCCTGGTGGGCCGGCCCGACCGGGCCGCTAACCGGCTTTGGCCGGTCTTTGCTCGGCCGGCCGGTGGCCGGGCCGGGCCGATTTTTACGGCCTTTTTTATGCGATTTTCACTTAGTTTTTCCCCCAACGGTTATTTTTCTTCTTGGACTATAAATAGGCCTTCTTCCACCTTTAGACCTGCAGTTCTTCCTATTCTCTCTCCTCCATTGCTACTATTTGAAGAACTTGCTCTCCCCCTTGATTCCTCCAACCATTCTTGCTCATATTTGAGGATTTGAGAGAGGGGATCTAGATCTACACTTCCACCAATCCATTTCTTCTCTAAGTGAGGGAATCTCTTGGGATCTAGATCTTGGAGTCTTTGGTTGACTTTTCCACTTGTTCTTCCTCTCCAATCTCATCCTAGCATTCGTTGCTTTGGTGGGATTTGAGTGTGAAGGACTTGAACACCTCCGGTGTTCTTGCTTTGCATCATTGCATAGTGTTGAGCTCTCCACCACGATTTGTTCGAGTGAGAGACCGTGAGCTTGTTACTCTTGGAGGGTGACCTCCTAGTTGGCTTGGTGGGTGTCCCGGTGATCTCTTCGTGGAAGATTGTGAAGGGGCCCGGACTTCTCCTTCGTGGAGCTTGTGAAGTGGTTGTGGAGCTTGCCATCTCCGGAGCGGAGGAAAAGCTAACCATAAGGAAAGGGCCATAATCCTTCGTGGGTGTGGTTCGGAGAATAGGGTGAGCCTTCGTGGCGCGGGGAATCCTTCGTGGGACCTCCACTCCTCCAAACGTGACGTACCTTGTTGCAAAGCAAGGGAACACGGGAATACATCCTCGTCTCCGCGTGCCTCGGTTATTTCTATACCCGAGCTCTCTTTCCTTGTGATAGCCATCGTGCTTGAAGTACATATATCTTGATATCACTTGTGCTACATATATCTTGTGCCTATCTTGCTTAGCTCTAGTTGCTATTGTTACACTTAGTTGAGCTTAGCATATTTAGGGTTTGTGCTTGTAATCTAAACGATAGTTTAATTCCGCATTCTTACAAGACAAATCCGCAAGAGTTTGTAATTGCCTATTCACCCCCCCTCTAGGCGACATCTCGATCTTTCACATCCATACCGGGACAACATAGACAACATATAATGGACTCCTCTTTAATGCATAAGCAATTAGCAACAATTAATGTTCTCATATGAGATTGAGGATATTTGTCCAAAACTGAAACTTCCACCATGATTCATGGCTTTAGTTAGCGGCCCAATGTTCTTCTCTAACAGTATGCATGCTCTAACCATTCAACTAGTGGTAAATCTCCCTTACTTCAGACAAGACGGACATGCATAGCAACTCACATGATATTCAACAAAGTGTTGATGGCGTCCCCAGAAACATGGTTATCGCACAACAAGCAACTTAATAAGAGATAAAGTGCATAAGTACATATTCAATACCACAATAGTTTTTAGGCTATTTGTCCCATGAGCTATATATTGCAAAGATAAAGAATAGAAATTTAAAGGTAGCACTCAAGCAATTTACTTTGGAATGGCGGAGAAATACCATGTAGTAGGTAGGTATGGTGGACACAAGTGGCATAGTGTTTGGCTCAAAGATTTGGATGCACGAGAAGAATTCCTCTCAATACAAGGCTAGGCTAGCAAGGTTGTTTGAAGCAAACTCAAGTATGAAATGGTGCAGCAAGACTCACATATAAACATATTGTAAGCATTATAAGACTTTACATCGTCTCCTTGTTGTTCAAACACCTTAACCAGAAAATATCTAGACTTAGAGAGACCAATGATGCAAACCAAATTTTAACAAGCTCTATGTAGTTCTTCATTAATAGGTGCAAAGTACATGATGCAAGAGCTTAAACATGAGCACAACAATTGCCAAGTATCAAATTATTCAAGACATTTTAGAATTACTACATGTAGCATTTCCCGATTCCAACCATATAACAATGAACGAAGCAGTTTCAACCTTCGGCATGAACATTAAAGATAAAGCTAAGAACACATGTGTTCATACGAACCAGCGGAGCGTGTCTCTCTCCCACACAAGGATGCACTTATTCAAACATAAACAAAAACAAACAGACGCTCCAAGTAAAGTACATAAGATGTGACCGAATAAAAATATAGTTTCAAGAGAAGAAACCTGATAAGTTGTCGATGAAGAAGGGGATGCCTTGGGCATCCCCAAGCTTAGATGCTTGAGTCTTCTTAAAATATGCAGGGATGAACCACGGGGGCATCCCCAAGCTTAGACTCTTCACTCTTCTTGATCATAGTATATCATCCTCCTCTCTTGACCCTTGAAAACTTCCTCCACACCAAACTCGAAACAAACTCATTAGAGGGTTAGTGCACAATCAAAAATTTCACATGTTCAGAGGTGACACAATCATTATTAACACTTCTGGACATTGCCCAAAGCTACTGGAAGTTAATGGAACAAAGAAATCCATCCCACATAGCAAAAGAGGCAATGCGAAATAAAAGGCAGAATCTGTCAAAACAGAACAGTCCGTAAAGACGAATTTTAAAGTGGCACCAGACTTGCTCAGATGAAAATGCTCAAATTGAATGAAAGTTGCGTACATATCTGAGGATCACGCACGTAAATTGGCAGATTTTTCTGAGTTACCTACAGAGAATTCTGCTCAGATTCGTGACAGACAGAAATCTGTTTCTGCGCAGTAATCCAAATCTAGTATCAACCTTACTATCAAAGACTTTACTTGGCACAACAATGCAATAAAATAAAGATAAGGAGAGGTTGCTACAGTAGTAAACAACTTTCAAGACTCAAATATAAAACAAAAGTACTGTAGTAAAATAAACACATGGGTTATCTCCCAAGAAGTGCTTTCTTTATAGCCATTAAGATGGGCTCAGCAGTTTTAATGATGCTCGCGCAAGAAATAAGAGTTGAAGCAAAAGAGAGCATCAAGAAGCAAATTCAAAACAAACTTAAGCCTAACATGCTTCCTATGCATAAGAATCTTGTAAATAAACAAGTTCATGAAGAGCAAAGTAACAAGCATAGGAAGATAAAACCAGTGTAACTTCAAAAATTTCAGCATATAGAGAGGTGTTTTAGTAACATGAAAATTTCTACAACCATATTTTCCTCTCTCATAATAATTTTCAGTAGCATCATGAACAAACTCAACAATATAAGTATCACATAAAGCATTCTTATTCACATGCATAAAAGTATCATTACTCTCCACATAAGCATAATCAATTTTATTAGTTGTAGTGGGAGCAAATTCAACAAAGTAGCTATCATTATTATTCTCATCATCAAATATAGGAGGCATATTGTAATCATAATCAAATTTATACTCCATAACAAAGTGTACTAAAAGACTACTATCATTATAATCATCATAAATAGGAGGCAAAGTATCATCAAAGTAAATTTTCTCCTCAATGCTTGGGGGACTAAAAAGATCATGCTCATCAGAACCAGCTTCCCCAAGCTTAGAACTTTCTATATCATTAGCAACAATGGTATTCAAAGTGTTCATACTAATATGTTCCATGGGTTTTTTAATTTTCGCATCAAACCATCCATGTCTTAAATCAGGAAATAGAATAAGAAGCTCATTGTTGTCCATTATGCCAAACTAGTGTAAACAAGAAACAAAAAGATGCAATTGCAGGATCTAAAGGAAATAGCTTCGAGCACACACACAACGGCAACAGAAAAGTACTTAGTTACCTGGGACCGGAGTATGAGTGCCTTTTACCTTTCCTCCCCGGCAACGGCGCCAGAAAAGTGCTTGATGTCTACGGGTGCTTCTATTCTTGTAGACAGTGTTGGGCCTCCAAGAGCATAGGTTTGTAGAACAGCAGCAATTTTCCCTTAAGTGGATCACCCAAGGTTTATCGAACTCAGGGAGGAAGAGGTCAAAGATATCCCTCTCAAGCAACCCTGCAACCACAATGCAAGAAGTCTCTTGTGTCCCCAACACACCTAATAGGTGCACTAGTTCGGTGAAGAGATAGTGAAATACAAGTGGTATAAATGAATATGAGCAGTAGTACGGCGCCAGAAAAGTGCTTGCTGGCGTGCAGTTGATGGTAGTAATATTGCAGGAAGTAAAGATGCAGTAAAACAGTAAACAAGCAGCGATAGCAGTATTTAGGAACAAGGCCTAGGGATCATACTTTCACTAGTGGACACTCTCAACATTGATCACATAACAGAATAAATAGATAGATGCTAGACTCTACACCCTCTTGTTGGATGATGAACACCACTAACTGTGTAGGATTACACGAACCCTCAATGCCGGAGTTAACAAGCTCCACAATATTCAATGTTCATATTTAAATAACCTTAGAGTGCATAACAGATCAACATAACCAAACCAAGTACTAACATAGCATGCACACTGTCACCTTCACACTACGAAAGGAGGAATAGATCACATCAATACTATCATAGCAATAGTTAACTTCATAATCTACAAGAGATCACAATCATAGCCTACGCCAAGTACTACACGATGCACACACTGTCACCATTACACCGTGCAGGAGGAATAAACTATTTTAATAACATCACTAGAGTAGCACACAGATATATTGTGATACAAAACACATTGCAATCATAAAGAGATATAAATAAGCACTTCACTATGCCATTCATAACAGTGAATAAGTATTCTGTGAAATATAGCCTAAGAGACCCACACGGTGCACACACTGTCACCTTTACACACGTGGGACAAGGAGTCTCCGGAGATCACATAAGTAAAACCCACTTGACTAGCATAATGACATCTAGATTACAAGCATCATCATATGAATCTCAATCATGTAAGGCAGCTCATGAGATTATTGTATTGAAGCACATAGGAGAGAGATGAACCACATAGCTACCGGTACAGCCCCGAGCCTCGATGGAGAACTACTCCCTCCTCATGGGAGACAGCAGCGTTGATGAAGATGGCGGTGGTGTCGATGGAGAAGCCTTCCGGGGGCACTTCCCCGTCCCGGTGGCGTACCGGAACAGAGACTCCTGTCCCCCAGATCTTGGCTTCGCGATGGCGGCGGCTCTGGAAGGTTTTCCGTATCGTGGCTCTCGGTATCGAGGTTTTAGGTCGAGGAGGCTTAAATAGGCGAAGAGGCGGAGTCGGAAGGGCTGCGGTGGCCCCACACAATAGGGCGGCGCGGCCAGGGCCTGGGCCGCGCCGGCCTGGCGTGTGGTGGCCCTGTGGCCCCTCTCTGCTGGCTCTCGGGTGTTCTGGAAGCTTCGTGGAAAAATAGGATGCTGGGCGTTGATTTCGTCCGATTCTGAGAATATTTCCTTACTAGGATTTCTGAAACCAAAAACAGCAGAAAACAGGAACTGGCACTTCGGCATCTCGTCAATAGGTTAGTTCCGGAAAACGCATCAAAACGATATAAAGTGTGAACAAAACATGTAGGTATTGTCATAAAACTAGCATGGAACATAAGAAATTATAGATACGTTTGGGACGTATCAGGTGTTCATGGATATGTGAAGTTGCGCCGAAGAGGAAGCTCTCCCATGGTGGATTATGTGGGAGAAATCCACAAGACTTCGTTCAGCAAGCACAATCAAGAAAGATGTTCCATCTTGTTGCGGTCAAGATCATCATCATCGAGTTCAAGTGGAACACGTAAGGTTAAGGTTTGCTCTTTATAGGGTTTTCTTTCTTACCAGTCTCATGTTGTAGTTGGAGATCGGTTTACAGTTTAGTTATCGTACTATCAAGAGGGCTCTTGAGTGAGTAACTCGATCGTATCATTCGGAGAGCTCAAAGCTTTGCATTCTTGCATCATCTTTCTTGGTTGTTATTTGGATCTTATCCATGTGGTGTTTTAGAGCTTGTGTTTATTGTAGGATAACGTTGCATAGAAAACAAAAATTTTCCTACGGCGAACACGCAATCCAAGCCAAGATGCAATCTAGAAGACGGTAGCAACGAGGGGGTATCGAGTCTCACCCTTGAAGAGATTCCAAAGCCTACAAGATGAGGCTCTTGTTGCTGCGGTAGACGATCACTTGCCGCTTGCAAAAGCGCGTAGAAGATCTTGATCACGATCGGTTCCGGCGCCACGAACGGGCAGCACCTCCGTACTCGGTCACACGTTCGGTTGTTGATGAAGACGACGTCCACCTCCCCGTTCCAGCGGGCAGCGGAAGTAGTAGCTCCTCTTGAATCCGACAGCACGACGGCGTGGTGTCGGTGGCGGTGTAGAAGTCCGGCGGAGCTTCGCTAAGCAATGCGGGCAATATGGAGTGGAGGAGCTTGGCTAGGGTTTGGGAGGGGGTGGCCGGCCACTCTATGGGGGGCGGCCAGCTTATGGTCTTGGGGTGGCCGGCCCCCTCCCTTGGCCCCTCATTATATAGGTGGATCCCAAGTGTTGGTGTCCAAGTCTTCGAATAAGACCCGAAACCAAAACCTTCCATAGGAGGGGGAAACCTAGCCCAACTAGGACTCCCACCCAAAGGTGGGATTCCCACCTCCCATGTGGGGGGTGGCCGGCCCCCTATGGTGGAGTCCACTTGGGACTCCACCCCATCTAGGGCTGGCCGGCCATGGAGGTGGAGTCCCTTGTGGACTCCACCTTCCTTGGTGGTTTCTTCCGGACTTTTCTAGAACCTTCTAGAACCTTCCATAGAACCTTCCGCGACATTTTATTTCACATAAAATGACATCCTATATATGAATCTTATTCTCCGGACCATTCCGGAACTCCTCGTGATGTCCGGGATCTCATTCGGGACTCCGAACAAATATTCGAACTCCATTCCATAATTCAAGTGCTACCATTTCAACATCCAACTTTAAGTGTGTCACCCTACGGTTCGAGAACTATGCGGACATGGTTGAGTACTCACTCCGACCAATAACCAATAGCGGGATCTGGAGATCCATAATGGCTCCCACATATTCAACGATGACTTTAGTGATCGAATGAACCATACACATATATTACCAATTCCCTTTGTCTCGCGATATTTTACTTGTCCGAGGTTTGATCTTCGGTATCACTCTATACCTTGTTCAACCTCGTCTCCTGACAAGTACTCTTTACTCGTACCGTGGTATGTGGTCTCTTATGAACTCATTCATATGCTTGCAAGACATTAGACGACATTCCACCGAGAGGGCCCAGAGTATATCTATCCGTCATCGGGATGGACAAATCCCACTGTTGATCCATATGCCTCAACTCATACTTTCCGGATACTTAATCCCACCTTTATAGCCACCCATTTACGCGGTGGTGTTTGGTGTAATCAAAGTGCCTTTCCGGTATAAGTGATTTACATGATCTCATGGTCATAAGGACTAGGTAACTATGTATCGAAAGCTTATAGCAAATAACTTAATGACGAGATCTTATGCTACGCTTAATTGGGTGTGTCCATTATATCATTCACACAATGACATAACCTTGTTATTAATAACATCCAATGTTCATGATTATGAAACTAATCATCCATTAATTAACAAGCTAGTTTAAGAGGCATACTAGGGACTTCTTGTTTGTCTACATATCACACATGTACTAATGTTTCGGTTAATACAATTCTAGCATGATATATAAACATTTATCATAAACATAAAGATATAAATAATAACCACTTTATTATTGCCTCTAGGGCATATCTCCTTGATCTCCCACTTGCACTAGAGTCAATAATCTAGTTTACATTTGTAAAGATATAACACCTTGGCCTTCCGGTGTTTTATCATGTTTCGCTCACGGAGAGGTTTTAGTCAACGGATCTGACAAGCTCAGAACCGTATGTATTTTGTAATTCATTTGCGTCTCAACGCATCACTCATTTCCAAATGAGTCGGCATTAAATAAGTTTGGTCTTCTGGTGGAACCTTAATTCCGCGGTCTGAAATATGTCACTAATATTGTCACATACAATATAGCTTCAAAGTTCTGACTCATTGAAATACACCAAGTTCTCAAAGAACCTCTTGACTTAACATCCTTTGTCATTGTCAAAACAATGACATACTCTGCCTTCTTTTGTAGATTCCGTCACAATATTTAGAACTCTTCTAAATCTAGCATAGACAACTTCTAGCTCATTGTGCTACTTTTAAAACAACACTTAGTCTAATTTGAGATTGAAATTATATTTTATATATGACAAAACCAATATCGGTGTAACACCTTACAGCGATTTGTTTGTCATTTCTTCATACAAAAATATATATATCCTTAGTTCTTCTAAAGTACTCAAGGATATTCTTACTGTCGTCCCATGATCATCTTATGAATCATTCCGTATATGCTCAAAACATTTTATAGCACATGATATCTGATTGTGTACATATTATTCGTGATCTATAATCACTCATGTGTTTTTACTCATTGAGTGTCAGATACACTCAAGTCTTGTTAAACCTTCACATGACAAGAACATTTTCTTAATATTTCTATATTGAACTATTTCAATATCCATTCTATGTACTTTGACTTAAACTTATTATGTGTTTCAATCTATCTTCATAGATCTTGACACTAAATATGTTTTAGTCCATATCCTTTCATTGAAGTTAATTTTCAATGAAACATTTTAATCAAGTATATAATTACATTATTTATAACCAACTATATGTCATCTACATAAAGTATTATAAATATGTCTCAGCGCTCCCACTTAATTTCTTGCAAATGCAAGCTTCTTCATCGTCTCTGATGAAATCAAAAAAACTCTTTGACTATTTCATCTGGTGAAGATTCCTACTCCGCAATACTTACTTCATCCAATTGAAGTTCGTATACCTATCTAGTATTCCACAGACCAGCAAAACTCTTGGTTGTATCTTGTATACACCTTTAATACATACTTCGATAAGTAATGTATTTTGCCATCCTACTAGCATATCTCCTAAAAGAAATATGTAGTGATTACTAGAATAATCCACATAGACTATAAGCATTGCTACGGAAGATCTAATCTTATCGTAGTCAACTCTTTGAACTTTGTTGTAAACTATTTTTCAACAAGTCGAGCTTTCTTCAAGGATATTTCATCCAAGTCTATAGATCCATTTACTTTCAAAAAGTATTCATCTATTATGGATTTCAAGGCGCATGGCCATTTTAACGGAGTCAGGGCCCATCATAACTTCTTTGTTTGTAGTTGGTTTATCATTGTTCAAAATCAATCCTTTGTCCACAAATCATTTATTTGATCACAAAGTAAACCATACCTACAGTAGGTTCAATATGTACTTCGATCTCCATGGCTAAAACACTTTGTAGTCATGGGAGCCATGATCGTCGTGGCCGCTTCCGAAACCAATTCCGATGCTGCGCTACTCTGATCATTATGCTCAGGTTCATAAACCTTATCAAATTATATTGTCCTCCCACTCAAATACTTCACTAGAAACAATTTCTTGGAAATAAGAACATTGACAAACACTTTTGTCTTTGTCTTGTGGGAAGAATTCCCAATTAAATCTCTGGGATAACCAACGAAGACATTCATCCGATTTTGGTTGTAAACTCTTAGACCAAAATTTAAAGAAAAGACTATTAGGGTTTATACCCATGTCATAACTTGTATGATGTCATTTCATCGGATCATGATGATGCTCTATTCAGTGTAAAAGCGGTAGTCACTAAAGCATAATCCACAAAAATATAATGGCATCAATATTTTATCTCATCATTGATCCAACAAGATTTGGATACATATCTCGGATACTATGTCATCATTATGATACTCCAAGAAATGTGAGTTGTAGAATAATTTCATAACTCTCTTAGATGTTCGCTAAAACTCGTAATTCAAATATTTCCACCATGATCCAATCATAGATATTTTTCTATTACGTTGATTTCCACTTCATGTTGAAATTTATTTGAACCCATTCAAATGTTTCAAACTTCTTCCTTATCGAATATATCCATATATATACTCAATTCATTGTTGAAAGTTTTCATGAAGTAGAAGAATCTCCCGCAC